>NW_028274814.1:27814230-28120384 GCF_037043125.1 Eumetopias jubatus
AGAAATCACTAAACAGAAAATAGAATTGAATAGGGCAAGCTATAAAGACCTCCAACATAAATGCCCGAAGAGCTACACATCTCTATATGGCAGCAGAATTTAGAGTTGAAATTTGATTTTTTTTTTCACTTTGGAATTTTATTTCATGTATGTTGCTTGATAAGGAAATTGCTTCTCTTCATTCACCCCTGGGGACATTTTAGTTATACTTTGTTCTTGAAAATGAGCGTTTTTATTTTAATTATTGATTTCAGAACTCTATGAACTCTGCCTTGAAGTCATTTCCTTCGACCCTCTACATGCCGGGGGACTCCTACCCCTGCTCCAAAGGGGGTCACATTTCAACAGATCTTATGCCCTCCTGGTCCTCCTGGTGCCTGACCCCCAGGAAATAAAGGAGCACGGTACATTGAGATGACCATTATGTATCTCCACTCATCGGAATCACAGCAGCCAGGTGGCAAGGGGAGAGGATGACAGGAAAACAATCCCATCTTTTATTTCCCAGCTTCTCTCTCACACGCCCCTTCAACCTGAAAACAGACCAGAAAAATCCAGTGAGAAAAGGTTTGAAAGCCCCGGCACCAAGGTGACAAGGAATCACAATGTCCAACTGTTATTCTTCTGGAGAGAAAGGGTGTGCGGAGAACCACAAAGGACTCAAGTGTTTCTGTTGCTTATCAAGTGAAATAAAATAAATTGTACTCACCAAGCAAATGATTCATCTTGACTGTTTAGGTCAGTTTCCCTTTAATAGTTACGTAGTCTCTAAGCCTGGCTTAGCTTTTAAAAAGAGAAGAAGAAGAAGAAGAAGAACTGTCATTTCTATTCAATTAACTGCTTCCCCCTCTGACTTTAAATCAAGGGCAGTGTCTGTTCAATTTAATTACTTTCCAAGTAGCCTGCGTGGTAAAGCAGCAACCACTAAAGCAAATAGCCATGTGGTGCTTTATAAGGCAAGAATTCGATATAATTTAAGGATGTTCTCAGAACAGAAAATGCAATAAAGCTGATTTCCCCCCTGCTGTGTTTCCAGCCACTTGGTACATAATATGTTCACAGGTCAAGATTTTAGCTCAACAGTTGAAAGCAAGTAAAATGGGGAGAGTGTCATTTACCCTCTGGAAAGTCTAGGGAGGAAATTTTTGAAGGACTTGTCCCACCTACTCTGATGACACAGGAAGAGTGACCTTCTTCTTTCAAAGAAGGTGGTGATTTTTATTATCCACACATGCAAGATTTTTCAGAACTAACTGCATGAATAATTGCATCAACCTCAGGGTATTCAGTATCAGACAGCAAGACTGAGTCAAAATTGCAAAGTTGTAGGGTAAACACTGCAGAAATATAGCACGGCCGGACCACCAAGACCTTGACTGTAAACTTGACTCAGTCACCAATGAGCTGTAGGGCACTGAGTTACTAGCTTGACTTCACTGAGTGTGTTTTGATATTTGTAAGTAGGGCCTTCCATTAAATCAAGAGGAGGACTCTTTGTCTCTAACACTCATTGAGATAATCAAATGACAGCAAGATTCCTCCCAAAAAGTGGGACAACCCCATTCCCTCCAAACAGAAGAACCAACATAAGGATAACTTTGAGCAATAATGTAAACCTAAATTTCCCACAAAGGATAACTTAGGATGCCGCACAGGTAGAAACGTCAGTGCTCTTTTTCACTAATAGCATCAGATGGCCCCGAAAAATTCTGGCCAAAAGGAGAAAGGAAACATTAAAGCATGAGGAATTGTACATTTGACCTTAATTTACAGAGTGTAATCAGGTGTCCTAAGATTCAATATATTTTGTGGTTTGGTAATATTTTTATTTATGTACAATGTACACTTGGCCCAAGTGATCTACAGACAATATACAGATCTGTAGACTTGTCAGTTTGTTCTATCTACACCGGATAACCACTTAATATTATAGAGAGCAAGCGAGAGGCAAAATATACACACACCTGTTCAGTGGAAAGCTCCCCTTTGTACTCTATCAGCCAAAGAAGGTGGATTCTCCAGTAAATCACAAATTTATGGATAGTCTTCAAATCACGCAGCAGGTTTTTTGACATATCTGCAGACCCATGCACTCACAAATAGATAAAAGTGGCATCCTTTTGGGCGCCTGGGTGGCTCAGTTGGTTAAGCGACTGCCTTCGGCTCAGGTCATGATCCTGGAGTCCCGGGATCGAGCCCCACATCGGGCTCCCTGCTCAGCAGGGAGTCTGCTTCTCCCTCTGACCCTCTTCCCTCTCGTGCTCTCTATCTCTCATTCTCTCTCTCTCAAATAAATAAATAAAATCTTTAAAAAAAAAAAAGTGTCATCCTTTTATTCAAATCAGAATGACAAGTATTGTGGCTTCAAAACAGAAATGATCCCAGGTATAAGATCCTAGGAGAGATTATGCTCTTCAGGCTGATGTAAATCTGAATGATCAAAAAATGTAAGCATATTTTGTGTAATAAATGTATATATTTAATGTAAATGACTCAAGAAGACTTTATGGATTCTTAGTCTTTCCAGGCCTCTGATTCTGTACACTATCTTTTCTTCATGTTGGCATATTATTGGATTGAATCTGATTCAAAGGTCAAGGAAATCATACCAAAGCCCATTCTATACTTTATGTAGTGCTGTTCTTAGCTCTCCTTTGTATAACTTGACTAAATGAGAAAGTAACGATCGTAGGTAGAGAAGAATCTTTGTAAGACAAAACAGTCGATACCACGGCCTTCCAAAGTAACCAGTAAATAATTCAAGACACCTATACATTTATCTTATATCCAACCACGTTCTGGAAAGGGATTCTATTACCTGCTCCTCCAGTTTTAAAGAATTTTGATAATATAAAAAATATTAGCAAACTTCCTGTATCTTTTATACAATTATTTCCCATGAATGGTGAATAATTGTAAGGTTTGTATATGTCTTTGCTCTAAATTCACTACATATATTCTAGGATCTGCAAACCCAGTATGTTTTTTCCTCTGTCCAAATGTATTAGTTCAATGCCAGTGGAAAGCATCAATCAGTTAATCAAAAAGGGTCTGCTCAGCACTATTCTGAGTACTGTCAAATTTATAATGATCACAGGGAGCTTATTAACTGTTTGGGGATACAGGATTATCGTATAAGAAAAAAATTACACACATTCTACTCATAATTGTATACATCTGTGACATAGATTGCAAAAGGTCAGAAGAGGAAAAGGAGAAATATGTGTGAAAAAAGATCCCATAACGTGTATACACATCATGGAGACTTCTTATTGTATATTAAATAGGGTTGTAGGTTTTCAGAGATCTCACTTGTAGACTTTTCAGTGATGATTCTCCTGCTATATGTTCTAGGTGCTTTAAGCTTTTAAAGTGGATAATTAGTTACTTTGGAATGAAGGAGTCTCTCTCATTGGCTTAGTGAATAGCAACAAAGAATAAGGACATATCTGAGTAAGACCTTTCTTTAGACGGTAAGACTTTGCAATAAAGGAGTTTATTCTTTCAAATAGTATACTCCCCAAGTCATAGCATCTTTTATTTATTTCTTATTTTGTCCCTCCAATTTTATAAGATCCATCTACCAAAGCCAATGCTTAACCATCAGAGAGAATGGTCTAGTTGAACTGTGGTTCCAGGTAAAATGTAGTAGAAAGTGACAGGACACTGCTCTAGCTACAACAATTTTAAAAAGCCAGCAAAATTACTAAAATTTTGTTAGCCAAGACACCATAAAGCTGTGGAAGCAAATAAAACTAATCGAACTCAACCAAAGGCCAGAGAACCCTTCCAAGATGAGTAGGCAGTCACTGGCTGCTTTCTACCCTGGGAATGTTTGCCATTTCTAAGTGCACAATAGGTTTGAGCACAAGCTGAATACTGTAAGAAAGAAAAACTACCATGGCTTGTGGAGGTTGTATGGAGCTGGAATGATAATTTGGAAACCTCAGGAGCCCTATAGGCACAAAGGCCATTTTCCCCTATGTGTTCATTTGCTAAGTCAAAGGGCACTTGGAAGATTAGGAACCTTCTTTAAAATAGCATACTGGGGGTGCCTAGGTGGCTCAGTTGGTTAAGTGTCTGCCTTCAGCTCAGATCATGATCCCCTGGGATCAAGCCCATGTCGTTGGGCTCCTTGCTCAGCAGGAGCCTGCTTCTCCCTCTCCCTCTGCCACTCCCCCTGCTTGTGCGTGCTCTCTCTCTCAAATAAATACATAAAATCTTTAAAAAAAAAAAAGGCCTTAAAAAATAAAATAAAAATAAAATAGCTTACTGAAATACACTGTAGTCTTGCAGTAGTGGGAAGACAAAATCTGTCTTAAGGAGGAGCATCTGCTTCAAACACACAACCAGTGTCCTCATTAAGATATCTGCCAAATTTGGGGGCACCTGGGTGGCTCAGTCATTAAGCATCTGCCTTCGGCTCAGGTCGTGATCCCAGGGTCCTGGGATCAAGCCCTGTATTGGGCTCCCTGCTCTGCGGGAAGCCTGCTTCTCCCTCTCTCACTGTCTCTTTCTCTGTCAAATAAATAAATAAAATCTTTAAAAATAATAAAATAAAAAAATAAAAAATAAAGATATTTGCCAAATTTGGGGTGGAAACTAGAGAGCAAAGTTTAAAACGGCCAAAAGGCAGACCAACTGCCCTGTAAGCTCTGTAGGCAGAATAGAGGAGGCAGAGACCTGTTAGGCTAGCAGTCAAACACCATGGCAGAGTCTTCTCCACTTGTAAACATTCGAAACCAGAGATAGACTGAATTTGACTAAAGCCCCTTTCCGATTAAATCATCAAAGGACCAATTCTGAGTCAAAGTAATATAAACTTCAGGCTCTACTCTTCTTTATATACTATGTCCATCATAAAATAATAAGTTACAAGAAGAAAACGTTATAGGACATAAGAAAAAGAAGAGAAAAACACAGCCATCTGAAGCAAGCAGAGCGATGACCTACATGCTGAAATTCACAGACAAGGTCTTTAAACAACTGTTATTAATATGTTAAACAAAATAAAAGGAAAGGAGGACAAATGATTAAAACATGAAGGATTTCAACAGAGAATTGAAATCTAAGAAACAGAATCAAAGGACATTCCAGAACTGAAAAATTTAAGTATCTGAAAGTAAGAGTGCATTGGGTGGGTTTAATGTCAGACTGGCAAGTCGGAAGCCAGGGTTAGGGAACTCAAGAACAAGCAAATTTAATATATTCAAAATAAAATGCAGAGAGGAAAACAATAACAACAACAACAACAACAACAACAAAAAACACGTAAGTCATAGTCAAATTGATCTAACAAATGTATAATTGTAATCCCAGGAAAGGAAAGAATGGGGAAGAAGCAATATTTGAACAAATTATGGCTGAGGATTTTCTAAAACTGTTGAAAGATGTTGATCCATAGATACAAAAAGCTCAGCAAACTCCAAAAAGGACAAATACAAAGAAAGCCACACCTGATTTAATTGATCTGGATAAGAACTGAGCATTAATACTTTTAAAAGCTTCCCAAGTAAATACTAATGTATAGTCAGTGCTGGGAATCACTGGTCTAGAGGATGCCATATTATAAGAGTAATGTAAAGTTAGTTTGGTCTGTTTCCAAGGGATCATAAGAAGGAGAAAGTTCTCTGGGCTTTTTTTCCTTAAAATATCCCCTACTGGGGTATCAGGGAGCATGTCTATATTTCAATTATCATCTCCATAACTCAACTCCACATTTTTTTTAATTTTTCACTTAAATTCTAGTTAGTTAACATACAGTGTAATATTGGTTTCAGGAGTAGAATTCAGTGATTCATCACTTACATACAACACCCAGTGCTCATCACGACAAGTGTCCTCCTTAATACTTATCACTCATCTGGCCCATCCCCTACCCACCTCCTCCATCAACCCTCAGTTTGTTCTCTATCGCTAAGAGTCTCTTATAGTTTGTTTCAATTCCACAGTTTTTAAATGATGGCATCAATACCTGCTCTCTCCATAACCCACTGGGGATCATGGGGGAAAAAACAAAATGATACAGATTCAGTCTGGCCAAGAAACTTTCCACTTGCGGAAACAGAAGGAGGTTACAAGATATACAAAATTGGCTATCACAGTCTCAGCCTTGCTGCTATAGATGCATCGAGAGGACACTGGGAGATCAAAAGGAGGTAGACTTTCATCCCTGGTGAAGATACTAGAAAATCAGACTAACTATGGCTAGTCACTTAACTGGAGGCAATCACCAGAGCAGTGGAGAGTCTGAACCTGGAGCAGAGACATGCCAGGAAGCAGACAATAAATCCCCACGGGGCTTCGGATGCCAGGTTTGCCTGCTGACATCCACTTCCAGAAAAGAACCCGGAGTTGAGAGAGAAAAGGACTGTTCTTGTCAAGTCTGAAGATAAGATGAGATTACACTGTGACTGATAACACTTCATGGTTGATGGGAAAATTTGGTTTTCTTTAAAGCTTATTTTGCAGAATCACAATGTATTATGTGTATATGTGCTTTTTAAAGAAGGAACAGAAGTTGGAGCATTAAATGCAGAATAACCCAGACCTAGAAGCACGAGGAGTATCTCCCCAAAGCATGATCAAGAGCATCTCTGTGCTCCAGTGACCTGCCAAGTTTGTCATAGGCAAGCGTATCCCCAAATACTGAATTTACCTAAATTTACAAAAGTGACCAAAATAAAGGTTAGAGTTGTGTCTTTATGGTTCCCAACTTTTAAAGTGCAAAGAATGAATTGGCACAAGACAGAGCATTTTTCTCAGTATAAAAAGGTATAAAATATCTGCCAGGTAGAGCCAAAAAACTCCTGACATCAGGCCCCTTCCTCCCCACCCATTGGTGCCCCAGACAAGAACTCAGGCTCTGGACAACACCAGAGTGCTGCTAATTCTCCTGGGAAACAGTTCTGCTTCCTAGCTGCCCACATGCTCTACACATGTTCTAATCTCGTTAGGAGCTACCACATCTCTCCATTTCTCATGGTGCATCAAATCCACATGACAACCCAAAAGTTGCTGTCGCTCAGGCGTTTTGTACATTTCCCCTCCTGAGACTTGTCATCCAGTTTTCCTGGCTTGTAAATATCACTTCCACTGATGTGCACACTACAGGAAATCATGTAGTCTATCCTGCCCAGGTTATGTTTTTGCTGTTTACCCTTCCACAAATCTTCGTATTATTAGGTTTAATCCTGTCCTTGGGCTGCAACTTTACATTTCCCTGCAAAATTCTCAAAGTGACTCCAAGTTTGCTGGGGCTCCTGATCTGTGTAACCTCCGAGTCTCCTTTGTCCTAGGTGCCAATTTTGGCATTCCACTGCCTCCCGCTCCCTTTTTTACAAACTGGTTCAAATCATTTATCTGTAGATTAATTCAAAAGACCCTAAAAATAGGGTTTGAGTCCCAAGGTTTTTACCATATTTGTATATTTCTTTCTGTTACCACTCACTACAAAGTGAAATCTGCATGAATTCCCTTTAGTACGTCTCTTTTCCTTGCTCATCGTACCAATAGCGGCTGGCCTCAGCCTGGAGACTAGCTGCCAAATGATTACAAAATACTAGAATTTTATCCTTTGAAAGAATAATTTTTTTTGACTCATCGTGTTTTCCCAGGGACCAAGACACAGCAGAAAACTTCTCTATAATATGAGAAAAAAACAGTTTACACGTCCATCTTCAGCACGAGGCATGGCACATGACAGTTTACACTAGATGGGTAGAGGCAGGAGTCTCGGACTACAGTCCCACTGCCATCAAATGGTATGTGACCTCGAACCAGACACTCGACCTTTAAGTGACTCAAGGTCATCCTATGATGATCTTTGGCCCCTATATTTATGGGTTGGTTGGTTGGGTTTTAAACTATAGAGGCATTAAGAGCTCCTTCATCTAAGCATTGTATGAAACCGAGGGATTGCTAGGAGAAGAAAGAACAGAGAGCTAGCTTTTTTGGTTGAAACAACAACAACAAACGAAAGGAGGCTTGGATTTCTTCATGGAAAGTTGCAGCACTGGAATGAATATTTTGCTACTAA
Organism: Eumetopias jubatus; assembly: GCF_037043125.1. Classification (NCBI taxonomy): domain Eukaryota; kingdom Metazoa; phylum Chordata; class Mammalia; order Carnivora; family Otariidae; genus Eumetopias; species Eumetopias jubatus. The sequence continues at coordinate 27,822,269 of NW_028274814.1, forward strand.
ATATATGTACCCAGGGTGGCAGGCATCTCTGACGTGCACAATGTCTTGCTTTCTGTCCTCAGGGGAGGGGAAATCAAGGGAATCAGCACTGCGGCTCCAAATGGTCCTCACCACCCAGCATGCATACAAAGCCATGGCTCCATGAAGTGGAATTACCCTTTACTGATTGATTCTAGAACCCTCCAGCTCTCCTGCCTTCCCTGAACCAAATTCACAAAAATATTTAAGCAGCTTTTTCCAGAAGGGTTCAGGTAATTGCAAGCACCAGGACAGTTGTGCGATTTGTACATTGCGCAAGACAGCTGACCCAGGGGAAGGCGCAGGCTGATATCCAGCTTATGTTTTGCTTGCCAAGCCTGAGCTCTGGCACTGGCTTCTGTCCATGTGAAAGAAGAGGTCTCTTTTCCTTCGCACAAAGGCACAGTCTTCTTGCCAAGCAACGTGCCTGTAGGCCTGAGGATGTCCAGAGGAGGCACACAGAGAAAGGTTTACATCAAGGTTAAGTGCAGGCCAGTGGAAGCCCTAGATGATTGTCCAAAAGCGTGCGGTGTATGTGCATGTGTGTGTCCTGGGGCAGGAGGGCCGGGCTGCCGCAAAGGGCACTGCACGCCTGGTCTGGCTCTTTCCTTCCTTCGCGGTCACGAAGGGGGTTAGCTCCCCTTCCTTCGCCTTTGCTTCACTGTCTCACTCATCTGTTCTCAAGGTCATCAGAGAATATCCATTCCCTAACTCTCCTTCCCTTTCTCTTCTCTTACGCCCCATCCCAACTCTTCCCTTGTCCCCCCCCCCCCCCGCCAAGGTGTGCCAGTCTTCCCTAGAGACTCATGAAGTACCATCGCCCTGCTCCTTCCTCCATTTTACAGATTTTAAAATCACGGGCATATCCCGAATGCTGAGATGTTTGCTCATTTTGACTGATACACCATGAGGTACTCAAAACTCAGTGGCTGAGAACACCAAAGCATCTTCTCTCAACAAACATTTTCTCTGTGGGTGCAAAATCCAGGAATGGCTTAGGTGGGTCACTCACGAAGTGGCCGTCAAGCTCTGTCACGGCGGCCGTCGTTGGACAAAATTCCGCAGATTCCACCCCGGCTCATGCACTTGGCCGCGGGCAGCTCTAAGCTCCCCTCTGACCATTGCTTCCTTGGCTGGAGGCCTCAGTTCCTCCCCACAAAGGTCCCCCAAGGCCTGCTTGTGGCATGTCCCATGTGGCATCTTGCTTCCCCCAAAGCCGGTGACTCAGGGGAGACAGAGAGCCGGCGAGCGCCAATGTGCCCAAGACAGAAGCTGCGGTCTTTTATGACCTCGTCTTAGAAGTGACGTCACTTCCGCCAAACGCTGCTGGCTCGTCACACAGGCAAATCCTGGGACAGTTGAGGGGGAGTGGCTCAGGGGTGCGAATAGCAGGTGGCGGGGCCGCCGAGGACCTGTCCCTACTGCATCCTGACACCTGGCTCCTTCAGATGCAGCCTTCTGGTCAACGTCCATCAGCGGCGCGGAGGAGGCCATGCACTTACATTGTCTAGTTAGATGTTCACAAGGCTCTAAAGCAGATGCTGCTTTTTGTTCTCATTCTGAAGTTAAGAAACCTGAGCTTTAGGGAGGCGAAACAATTCACCCACAGTCACAAAACTAATAGGACACAGACTTCCCTCCATCCTCTCCCCCACTGCAAGGTCTTACTATTTTATGTTCAGAGTATTTTTCTCTGCCCTGCAATCCATGCTTTACACATTTATCCGTTATGTTCCTTCTCCAAGTGTCTCCAACTTTCTTTCCACTGAATAGAAGATAGAATCTCATTTCCCCACAATGGCGTTTAAACTCCTAGTCTTGCTGCAACCTGCCAGTGATGGTTAAGTTTATGTGTCAACTTGGCTGGGACGTGGGGCCAGGAATTTGGTGAAACATCATTCTGGATGTTTTTGGGTGAGTAAAGCAGACTGCCCTCCCTAATGTGGGCAGGGCTTATCCAATCAGTTGAAATCTCAATAGAACAAACGATTGGCCTCTGAGCAAGAGCGCGTTCTCCAGCTGAAGGACTTAGGACTTTGTGTGTGTCTGTGTGTGTGTGTGTGTGTGTGTGTGTGTGTGTGTATACACATATGTCCTATTGGTTCCATTTCTCTGGAGAACCCTGATGACTATACGACCTTTCTACCCCATTTTATCACAATGGCCCCTGTCCCCATCTCCCTCACGCTCACATGCTATGTGCGTGCATGCACACACATCCACATTTTGACACATCTACTTTGGCTGACTTGGCATCTCCCAAACATGCCACGTTTTCCCATCTCCCTGCCTTTATTCAAACAGCTAACTATGACTTCTCTCCTAAATGTCCTCTCTCTCCTACCCCCTCCCAATCTGTCCCTCTCCTATAATCTCACTATATCCTTCACTGTAACATATATCATTGGGTTATCTGGTATAAAAATTAAGGCTCATCTCCAATACCAGATTAAGAACTTGTGGATGGTGGGGTTATGCCATTAATCTCTTCCCAGCTTTTCCCAGTCACCAGTTCAGCGCTTTGCTCGCTGGGACTCAATGAGCTGACCTGAATTCCTCATCCGTTCTCAGAAGATGTTCATATCTTATATAATCACGTCTCACTATACCCAGGATAAGGAAAATATATAAACTATGATGGCTACGCTAAAAAATATTTTTAAAATAATAGAACAGAGGCTCTATTTGCCACTATTCAAAAACAAAATGGCACACATTCTGGAAAGTTGGTGTGCTGGTCTCATAAAACGGCATTCCTGTTAAAAACAACTAAAATTCTGGGTAGAAAGAAATGTGATCTCCTTAAAAGCATCAATGAGTGGCAAAAATTTGAACAATAACCAAGCCAGGGACTGAGTGAAGTAGGGAACCAAGAGACAAGTAGAACAATGAGCCTGGCTTTTGCCCTAAGGGTATGTGCCAAACAGACTGAACTTGAACTTCAGTTTTGTTTTTTTCAAGAAATGTAATAGTTTTATTTAAGAATCAAAATTTACAATAGACCAGGAGTTATATTCTTTGCAACCATGTGGAAATTACAGTGTGAAATTTTGAATACTAACTTTAAAACGTGTGTGGGCATACATAGTTTTTCCAAATTCTCTTGGGGGTTATGCAAACAAAAATATGAAGAATCCTGGGTAAGACATCTCATGGGGGCAGGGATGATACGGAAGGCAGCAATCTTCCCCCCCACCTTTAAAAACTGGCATTTCCAGTTAAAATACCTGGGAAGATGACTTAGTTGGGGATTTTTAAACCTCTTAGCAGTATTTCAGCAAAAAAAGGGATAGTTGCCAAACTTTAATACGATGCCCCAAAATGCCAACACTTCCTAAGATCACTTAACTTTTCCATTCTTGTTCCTCTTTTTGGAGCCTTTGTGGGTCTTGCCTCGATGTTGATGGCTGCTGACCAGGATGGTGGTTGCTGAAGCGGCGGGGGGGAGTGGCTGTGGCAATTTCTTAAAATAAGACACCGATGAAGTTTGCCACAGTGACTTACTCTTCCTTTCATGAACGATTTCTCTTGTAGCACATGATGCTGTTTGATAGCCTTTCACCCACAGAAGAACTTCTTTCAAAATTGGAGTCAATCTTCTCAAACTCTGCTGCTGCTTTATAAGCTGAGTTCATGTAATATTCTAAATCCTTGGTTGTCATTTCAACAATCTTCACGGCATCTTCACGAGCAGTAGATTCCATCTCAAGGCACCACTTTCTTTGCTTATCCAGAAGAATCAACTCTTCATCTGTTCAAGTTTGATCATGAGATCGCCACAATTCAGTCCTATCTTCAGGCTCCACTTCTAATTCTGATTCTCTGGCTGTTTCCATCTCATCTGCAGTGACTTCCTCCAATGAAGTCTTAAACCCCCTCAAGTCATCCATGAGGGCTGGAATCAACTTCTTCCAAACTCCGGTTCATGTTGATATTTTGGTATTTGGAGAGGGAGAGAGATGGGAGAACAGCCAGTCCGGGGAGCAGTCAGAATACACACAATATTTTTCAGTTAAGTTCTCTGTCTCATATGGGTGCAGTCTGTGGCACCCCAAGACAACTACAACAGTAACGTCAAAAATCACTGATCACAGGTCACCATAACAGATATAAAAATAATGAAAAAGTTTAAGACATTGCTAGAAACACCAAAATAACGCCACAGAGACACAAAGTGAACAAATGCTGTTGGAAAAATTAGATCGATAGATTTGCTTGAGGTGGGACGGCCATGGACCTTCAATTTGTAAAACACACAATATCTGTGAAGCACTATAAGAGAGAGCACAATAAAATGAGGTATGTGATAATACCTACCTATGTCAATATGTAATATGTAATAGAATATACACAGTCATTCTTTATTTGCTGTTATGGATTTTTCCTATCCTTGAACTTCAAAACCCATTTTTTAAATTGCATCCTGCTTTACTTTCTTCCCCAACTTCCATGTCTCCTGTGTTCGACTCAGTTATTCTTTCATGTTAAAACTTGGGGGAGTTCACCAGTACCGATGTTCAAATTCCTCAACGCCCTTGGTTCTTTGGCCATGGGACTTGAGAGTTTCAACAATGATGAAAGTATCTTCACAACAATTGCAGAATAGTTGATCCAAGTGACTGAAATCGAACATCATATATAAAGTCTTAACTCTAAGCTAGTTTATTCTTTATGTTGGGCTTCATTATTCTCATTCACATTCTTGATGATTCAATGAAGTCCACTCCCTGTAAACGTTTGGTTAGATACTTAAACATGTTCAACGTCAACCAAAGCATCCAGAGTGATTGGCAGAGAACAAAGATAGGGTGGCTGAGCACCACAAAGCTCCCAAAATTATTCGAAGACTCTGACATGAGAAGAAAAAGGAGGAGCTCCAAATAGCCTGTTGAAAAGTTTCCTCCTGGCTTACCTGTTTAGTAAGCACTTGATGGTGAACTTACTACCCTCCTCAGTGAAGACTTCAACATTGCGTTTAGTAGGATTATTCTTAAAAGTAACACTAATATTCAGGAAGACATCTTCTAGAAGTGCCCAGGGCATTGGACCATGCCCTCCTTTCCTGCTCCACGACGCTCCTATTCCCAGAAAGTACTTTCTCAAACCAGCTTAGGGAGTATGGCTACACCCCCTTGACAAAAATATTCTGTGACCTTTGGGTGACCTTTTCTCCGAGAATTGGAAATGGAGGGTTTCAACTGTAGGTCAGGCAGTGGACGACTTTACCGGTGCTCCCTGAAAGACAAGGCTGATGAATGGCATTTGAACCCTGTTTCCCTAATCCTTCAGGCAGAATTAGAGGCTCTCCAGAAGGGTAATCCTGAATGATTCACGATGCCTGCTTCAGCATGGTCACACATCATATAAATACAAATTGACAGTTCGCACACACTGGCCTCATGATGGTATTTACTTAAAATCCTCTCAAGTCCACTTCCAATGGCTGCCGTGGGGACAGCTCTCTATTTAAGGCTGGCAAAAAAAAAGGCACCAACTTCTAATATCCAGCCGCCAGATTTACAGGAACATGGGAAGCTTTTGAATATTCAGCTCTCCTTTTGTGTCACCTGGCACTTACCTTCCATTTTGTCGGGCCATGGGTTTGTTAGATGATTGCAAGGATAATCCTTTGAAAACAAACAAACAAAAAGGTAGTAAGCTGAGACCGTTGGATAGCCCCTTTGGCTATCCTGAAGTTTCTAAGGAGGAAGAAAAAACATTGAGGCTAGAGAAAGAGAGGGCCTACGAATAACATGCTAAGAGAGACTTTGAGGTACTCGAGAACACGAATATATCCCTAACTGGTACAAGTGTAATGAGAAAATCTCATAGAGAACACCAAAAAACACTTACTTCCATTACTTTACAAAAGGATTCTTGATAGACAATAATGAAAAGTCAATAAGCAGATACCAACTGTGATTGATCTATATTTGTGTTTGCAGTATGGGCAAACCCACTGCTTCAAAGAAAATGTCAAAAACAGAAACACCACCAGCTTAGAGCAATATCAAGGTCATCCATGCAGTAGCATTCTGACTGCTAACTCTGGACACAGGAGGAGAAAATACTAAAGGAAAGGGTGGAATTCATGAAAGTAAAAGCAGAACCAACGCAGAACTGCCTCAATACCAGCTTTTACACAGGTTCTTTTACCGGTGAAACGTGGTGCGAAATCATCTTTTTAATGGTCATGGGGAGCCTTGATTTCCTTTGTGTGTAAGCCCATTACATGTTTACTTGAAAGGACTCCCCTTCTCCTTTCTGGCTTTCTCTGGCATTCACCCTAATGCGTCCCCCTTTCTTATCCAGAGCTTGAAGCAGCACCCTTTGGAGATTAGGGAGGAAAGGAAATGCCACCCAGGCAGGTCAGGAGCTGACAAGGCTCCCGGCAAAAGGCCTCTAGGAGGGAATTCACCTTTCTCAAGCCCCCTGTTTTTACCCTTTTCGCATGACCTAGTATACTTTGTAGTAGGCATGATATCATAGTATCACTATTATTCACTGGTAATCAATTCACTTTCACCATTTGGAGCACCCCCTTTGGCTTATATAGGCTACCCTGAAGTTTAGAAGGTGGAACAACGACAACAACAAAAATCAAGGCTATGGAATGGTAACAGTGGTAGGAAAGCATGAGTTAATAGCACACTAGGGACAGTTGTAGAACAAGAGCGTAAATAAAGCACCAATACATGTGGTTGATACAGTGCCACATCAAGTCTCCACAATCTGTTTACCATGTTCCAACAAATGCATAAACAAGCTTCTGAGTGACACAAATAATCAAGGCACCTCTGCTTTCTGAGTTTTAGATTTGCACATGGCTCGATTAGTCTGAAGATAAAAGTGCCCAACCAGAGGAATATAGCTTATAATAACTATACTCCCAGGAAAAGGGAGTATAAAAAAGCTTTATATTTCTTTTATATTTCTATTTTACCTCAAATGTAATAATTTTACCTTTTCTAAGTAAGTATGTACAATATCTAGTCCAAAAGAGCCTATAGATAAAATATGCCAAACACACAATATCTTTCCCTTTTAAAAAGGAAGAAGAAAGAAAGAAAGAAAGAAAGAAAGAAAGAAAGAAAGAAAGAAAGAAAGAGAGGAAAAAAGAAAGACAGAAAGAAAGAAAGAAAGAAAGAAAGAAAGAAAGAAAGAAAGAAAGAAAGACAGACAGACAGAAAGAAAGAAAGAAAGAAAGAAAGAAAGAAAGAAAGAAAGAAAAAGAAAGAAAGAAAGAAAGAAAGAAAGAAAGAAAGAAAGAAAGAAAGAAAGAAAGAAAGAAAGAAAGAAATAGAGAAACAAATCTTTAAGCAAATGAGAAAACAAGCCATAGCTTGGGAAAAATATTTGCAAGAAATATTAAAATTGAGCAATAAGACAAGAAACAACCTGATTTAAAAATGCGACAAAGACCTTAGGAGACACCTCACCCAAGAAGATAGACAGACAGCAAATGAGCACATGGTAAGATGCTTCACATAGTATGTCATCAGAGAAGCGCAAACTAAAACAACAATGAGCTACAACTACTCACCTTTAGGATGGCCAAAATCTGGAACACTGACAACAACAAATGCTGGCAAGGATGTGGGGCAACAGGAACTCTCTTTCACTGCTTGTGGGAATGCAAAATGGCGCAGCCACTTTGGAAGACAGTCTGGCAGTTTCTTACAAAACTGAACATACACTTTTTTTTAAGATTTTATTTATTTATTTGTCAGAAAGAGATCACAAGCAGGGGGAGTGGCAGGTAGAGGGAGAAGCAGACTCTGCGCTGAGCAAGGGGCCTAATGTGTGACTCGATCCCAGGACCCTGGGTTCATGACCTGAGCGGAAGACAGATGCTTAACTGGCTGAGCCACCCAGGCGTCCCAAACTAAACATACTCTTAACATATGATCCAGCAATCGTGTTCCTTGGTATTCACCCAAAGGAGTTGAAAACTTAAGTACAGACCATAACCTGCACACAGATATCATAGAAACTTTATTCATAATTGCCAAAACTTAGAAACAAGCAGGTCCATCCAGACAGTGGAATACTGTTCAATACTGAAAAGAAATGAGCTTTCAAGCCAAAAGAAAACCATGTGAGAACCTTAAGTGCATATTTAAATGAAAGAAGCCAGTATGAAAAGGCCACATACCATACGATTCCAGTTGGAAAAAGATAAAACTATGGAGACAGTGAGAAGATCAGTGGTTGCTGGAGGTTGGGGGTGGAGAGGGAGGAAGGGTGAATAAATGAAGTACAGATGTTTAGGGCAGTGAATATACCCTATAGGATACTATAGTGATGGGTACATGTCATTATACATTCAACCAAACCCAGAGTCTATACAGCAAAAGTGAAACCCTATGTAAACTATGGACCCTGGGTGATGATGATGAGTCAATGTAGGTTCATCAGTTGTAACAAACATACCATTCTGGTGCGGCTGTTGTTGGGGAGGCTCTGCATGTGTGGGGGCAACAGGGGTTATATGGAAAAATCTCTGTAGCTTCCATTCAATTTTGCTGTGAACCTAAAACTGCTCTGAAAAAAATGAAATTGTAAAATTTTTAAAAATCTGACAGCCCATGGGCATTTAGATTGTATTTGTATAATTTGTGCGAGACGCAGTAGGAACATGTTTATATTGATGGCAGAGAGGTCAGCATCCTCAAAGATGGAAAAAACCACATCTCCTGATCTGGGAAAGTGTTTACATATTCAAGAGGTGACCCGGTTCACCTTATAGTAAGGTCACCTCAGTTGCTCAATGAAATTCATTTGACAAATATTTGAGGGGTCTCCTGTGTGTCTTCATGTGCTTCTCTGAATCTGTATTTGGTGGATCCTACTGTTCTGTAGTGCTCACTCATCCATACACTCAAGGATGGACTTCTACAAGGTGCAAGCTCTTGAACTGTCTCATCCTGAGCCCACTCCTCACATTGGTGAGGGGGCCAGAAGCATAAGGAGAAGGGCAGATACCCAAGGCATCACTTCTTAAAGCTCACATGGGAAAATTCTTATTTACTCCTCAAAAACCAACTTAGAAAGTGGACCCTCAGAAAGTCTATGCGAGCCCACTGACCCTGGAGCTCATTATGGCGCGTGTAATACAGTCATCGTTAAGATCTGCCACCATTAACTTATCGACAACAGTGCCATAATTCGTCCCTGGCCAGAGAGTCTAGACAATGCACGAAGTACCATCAGAGGGGGGCAGGGAAGGACCTTTGACTGGTTGGGAAGAAAGACTCCAAGGAAAGAAAGACAGGTGAGTGAAAGATGGTTTCGTGAAAAATTCAGACTATTGGCCATGACGTTTTCCTCTCTCCTGTTTAAGTTACAAAGTGTGAGTTCAAGTTTTCAAAGTAACCCAGGGAGCCCCGAGTGCACCTGAGGGTGTACCAGAGACAGGAGCATGGACAGTAACATTCGCAAAGAATAAAAGTGAGAACAACAGAGGGGGAAATTCGGAGGATAGTGAGACCCGGAAATGTAATTGCTCACAACAGAGACCAGAGAGCAGAAAAGCTAAACCAAGAGGCTTCCTGCATCTTCATCTCCCATGAGCGAAACCACCAGTGAAAAAGGGGAGTTGGGGGCAGAGGGAATTTTGGCTTCCGTGTGTCATTTCCTGACTTTGTGTTAATTTTACATACTTTTTTTTTTTCTCCAGTAGGTGTTTCTGACAAGGCAACTAACAAGAGATTTGAGCTAGCCACCCTGCGTCCCAGGTCTCAGAGGGTCCTACGGGCACTGGGGAAAGAGAAGGAAAGGGGGCAGGGACGTTCGCTGCATTGAAAACACAGAACCAACACAAACACTAAAGTCAGTGTTTTTCTGGTTAGGATGGTGCCATGATCGTGTTCGATGATCTTGAGGCATAGTAGACAAATTCGGCCACGGCCAACTTTTTAGTAGTTTAAACCTCTGAGTTTGTTTTGGAAAAGCACCAACTCCCACCATCCTCAAAGTGTCCATTACAACGTTCCATAATTTAATTATAGTCCTTCACTCCTAGTCATTTGGGGTATTTTTTTTTTCAAGCAGGTAAAGTGTGATATGTGAAAGAGTCGAGTAATTTGCAGTTAAATAGAAGAGTCCAAATGATTAAACAATGTTTCAAAGTGCGGTGGGGAGGATTGGAGGGGGGATGCCACACTGGCAGCTCGAATGGTGTTTTCCTTCCTATAGATCATGGAATATGAGTCAACCCAGCCTAGAGGTTGACCTGAATTCTGGCGTAATTACATGCATAAAAATTTGGATTTCAGCCCAATGTATAAGTTACCCTTCTTACTGCAGCTGCTGCCCTTCGGGGCTGGGAGACAGCCCTGGCAAGATTCGCAGCTGGTTGAAATCACTCAGCTCTGTGCAGCCACACCTGACTCAGTACTGCATTGGTGGCAGCATGAGGCTGCTGGTATACCCAGGAGAGAGGTCTGCATCCACTGGGGCTCTTTGTGGCAAGCTGCAAACCCACTCTAACTAGTCTGAACAGAAAATGTATTTTCTGTTAGCTCATAGAAGCTGCCAGAGGGCCAGAGAATGAGGCTCGAAAGCTATCCAGCCAAGAACACTTCCAAGTTGCCCCTCCAAATTCCTGCAGCTACAGTCCCAGAACCCTGGACCAATGTGTGCATTCTATGGAGGCCAGCTTCCCACCAGGCGCTCAGGGTCTTGGGACCTCATGTCTCCGCCATTCTCCGCCACCCCATAACCAGCTCAGTGCTTCATCTCCTGCTGCCCAAAGCTGTCCTCTGATTCTTAGCCTCCTGTGTGGCTGACTGACAGAACCTTAGCTGAGAAACGGGCTCAGAGGGCAACTTCAGACTCTGTCTTGGAAAGGCAGAACTCATAATGTGGGAAGAAATCTCCCTGCTAAAAAGCAACAAGCTTTCAAGCCATGAAGTGAAGTGGCGACCCGGGCGCATTTTCAGTCTTGCAAATTCACGGTAACATTGTGAGTGAGTGAACTTAAGGATCCTTCCCATCCCTCCAGAACTTGACTTTACACTCATCTATTAGTCATTCTTTACTGTGAGATTGTAAATTGCTAGTGGGAAGGAATCTTTTTTTGTTTGTGGATAGATCCAGAGCAAATAAAATAAATGCTAGCACGTAGCAGGTGCTCACTAAGTATGCAGTGGATGAATGAATTTAACTCATATGTCCTTCACATCTCTGAGGCATTGAGGTTACAAAAGTGAACAAAACACAGTGCCCAAACTCAGCCTGCTCTCAGCTGCTGCTGACCTGAGTCTGCAGGGAAGGAGATCAAGCCCAGTATCTGTGGTCATGTGCTATGACAGAGAACGATCTCGTGGAAAGTTCCAAAGAAGTCCCTACTCTGGTTTGGGGAAGAGAGTTTCTGGAAGGTTGCCCTGGAGAATGAGTATGAATTCACCAGAAAAGCAAGTTAGGACAGGTGAGCCTGTGAGGGAGACAAAGAAGGAGAGTTTGAAGGCCAAAGGAGCAGCAGGTACAAAAGCCAGGACATAAGAAAGCCTGGGACATGAAGTAGCCCGATGCAGATGTCTTTGGGTTATAATCAGCTTCTGGGTTTCCACTCACAAGGTCACATGGAAGGTGGCGGCGGCAGGAGGGGAGGTAGTGGAGAAAACCAGGTTGCAGTGGAAAACCAAAAATTAACATTTTAGTTCTTCTCAAAAACCCTGCTAAGGAAGCTGTCATTTTTTAGAAATCAGTGATGAACAGAGTCACCTTTTCTTATATCAGCAATGGACAGTGTCACCTCTGGATCACAAAAACTCAGAAACATTGGAACTCATGGCCCATCACACGCATGGGCACAGTGTGATCGAAAGTGGTTCTTCAATAAGAAAACAACTGGTTAGAAAATGGGCAAAAGATCTGGTCATCTCATCAAAGAAGATTCAGAAGTAGAAAATAAGCATATGGGAAGAGACTACACATCATAGATCATTGGGGAATTACAGACTAAAACAAGAATGAAATGCCCTAAACACCTGTTAGGATGGCTAACTATTTTGTTAAAGATTTTATTTATTTATTTATTTATTTATTTATTTATTTATTTGGGAGTGAGCACAAGCGGAGGGAGAGGCAGAGGGAGAGGGAGAAGCAGACTCTCTGCTGGGCAGGGAGCCCAATGCAAGGCTCCATCCCAGGGCCCTGAGATCATGACCTGAGCTGAAGGCAGACGTTTACCTGACTGAGCCACCCAGGTGCCCCTAGGAAGGCTAACAATTTTGAAGTGACAGTATAAAAAGCTGATGAGGATGTGGAGCAACAGGAACTCTCTCTCACTGCTAGTGGGAATGCAAAATGGTGCAGCCAGTTTGGAAGACAGTTTGGCAGTTTCTTACAAAACAAACCATATATTCATGCTCTCTGGTATTTACCCAAATGAGCTGAAAACTTATGTCCACACAAAAATCTACACATGGATGTTTATGACAGCTTTATTTATAATTGCCAACAACTGGAAGCTACTAAGATGTCCTTTAGTAGGTGAATGGATAAACTGTGGTCCATCCAGACAGTGCAATGTTATTCAGCACTAAAAAGAGATGAGCTCTCAAGCCATGAAAAGGCATGAGGAACCTTAAGTGAATATTAGTTAGTGGAAGAAGCCAATCTGAAAGGGCTCCACACCATATGATCCCAAATTTATAACATTCTGGAAAGGCAAAATAATGGAAAGAGTAAAAAGATCAGTGGTTTTTTGGGGGTGGGAAAGAGGGAGGGATGAATAGGTGGAGAACAGAGGATCCTTAGGGCAGTGAATATCATCTGTATGATTCTATAATGGCGGGTACACGTCGTGATACACTTGCCCAAACCCACAGAATGTACAACACCGAGAGGGAACCATAATGCAAACTAAGGGGGAAAAATAGTTCATTCATTCTTTCACATTCATTCATTCATCAGCTTGAAGACATCCATACAGTCTCACAAAGCGGTGTGGCTCACTATATTTAATTCATGTCCCTTTTGATAATCTGATTTTTAAAGTCCAAATAAACTTCATACCAAAGCTAAAAATAAACAGAAGCCATGGTTATTTTTAACATGCTATTTTGAACCACCACAGGCCTGGCCCACCGGAGATTCTAACATCCCCTTCTAAGGAGCTTCCCCCTTAGCCCCCCGCCTCTACCCCAGCCCTGCCCCAGCATGATGATCACTGTGACACAGAAAGTCTATGCCAACCATAGAAGAAGGTAGTGTCTGCTAAGAAGTGTACAGAATGTACACACAAGAGTTACTCAGCGGAAAAAAAAATACCAACTGGAACTAGCAGGTGGTATATAGGGTGGGAATTGAAGGATGGGGAGAATTTGAAAAACAGAAATGGAAGAAACAAGAGCCATAAAAAGAAAGTGGCATAAGAGAAAACACAGCGATGAGTCATCACAGATCCCAAATGAAAAAGCTGAATTGTCTAGTCCGACCGGAACAACCTCAGCCTGTCAGCACCTAGCGTGTGTGATGTCCTACACATAAGTACCAACTCATTAAATATTTGTGGATGAATAAATGAATTTTGAGAAGTCCGAAAGAAGATACTAAATTGCTACAAGACAGCAAAGAGCTTTCAATATAGGAAGAGACGTTGGCCTTTATCCTGACGGTAATGGGAACGTACAGGTTTTGGAACAGAGTTGCGGCATGAGCATATCTGTGTGCTTTCGAAAATTTATCTCGCCACTACCTATGGGAGGGAGAAAAGCCAAGAGAAGTCTATGCAGTGATCCAGCCACGAGATAACAGAGAGTTTGCACTGTCTTTTATATGTAACTGTCTCATACCATTGTTGTCCTAAGAGTCTTTCATGAAAAGACATGGCAAGAACAAATATTATTACATATAATTTAAGTACATTCCTTTTTCCATAGTTACTCATAGATTCAACTAAGTGTAATTTGCCTTCTGATTTCAAAAATAATACATTTACTGTGGAAAATGTGTAAGGAGACCAAAAAATACATTACTCTTCTGAAGTTATATCACATGTAGAAAATATAAACATATCTTTATGTTCTGTACACTCTGAAGATATTCACACAAATATTCAGATCACTTTCCACATACCTATTTTGTAATCTGGATTTTTTTTCTTTGAAAACAAAATTGCTTGAATTTTCCTTTAATTATAAAAGTAATATATGCTTATTATAAAACAAAAAACATTACAGACAAAAGGCTGATATCCAAGATCTATAAAGAACTTCTCAAACCCAACCCTCCAAAAACAAATAATCCAGTCAAAAAATGGGCAGAAGACATGAACAGACACTTCTCCAAAGAAGACGTACAAATGGCCAACAGACACGTGAAAAAATGCTCAACATCACTAGCCATCTGGGAAATACAAATCAAAACCACGAGATACCACTTTACACCAGTTAGAATGGCAAAAATTAACAAAACAGGAAACAACACATGTTGGCGAGGATGTGGAGAAAGGGGAACCCTCTTACACTGTTGGTGGGAATGCAAGCTGGTGCAGCGACTCTGGAAGTATGGAGGTTCCTCAAAGATGTTAAGAATAGAGCTACCCTACAACCCAACAATTGCACTACCAGGTATTTACCCTATAGACACAAGTGTAGTGAAAAGCAGGGCCATATGCATCTCAATGTTCATAGCAGCCATGTCCACAATAGCCAAACAGCGGAAGGAGCTGAGATGCCCTTCAACAGATGAATGGATAAAGAAGATGTGGTACATATATACAGTGGAATACTATTCAGCCATCAGAAAGGATGAATACCCACTAGTTGCATCAACGTGGATGGAATGGAGGGGATTACGCTAAGTGAAGGAAGTCAAGCAGAGAAAGACAATTATCATATGGTTTCACTCGTATGTGGAACATAAGCAATAGCATGGAGGACCATAGGGGAAGGGAGGGAAATCCAAAGGGGGAGAAATCAGAGAGGGAGATGAACCGTGAGAGACTATGGACAGCGGGAAACAAACTGAGGGTTTCAGAGGAGAGGGGGTTGGGGGGAGGGGGGTAACAGGGTGATGGGTATTAAGGAGGGCGTGTGCTGTGATGAGCACCGGGTATTATATGTAACTAATGAATCATTGAACACTACATCAAAAACTAATGACGTAGTATACAGTGGCTAACTGAACATAATAAAAAAAATCAAAAGTGGTGAAAATGGTAAAGAAGAAAAATAAAACCATCTGTAACCCCACCACTGAATGAAAACTGCTACAACATTTTGTTATAGTCCTTAAATTCCCCCCTTTATATAAATGGGTTAGATAGATAGATGATAGAGTCATAGATTTTGTACTGTGATAATTGCTTCATTCATGCTTTTATAATCTTTTTATCTAACGATGTAAGGAAATACACATCCTCCATAGGGTTAAATATTCTTTTAGAACGTGATTTTTCTTAATGACTGCCCACAATGTTATCATATTGGTGTCTTTGGGTAGTTTGCAAGTTTTTGCTGTTATAAACAACTCTATGCTGAGCATCATTATCTATTACTCTTACTCAAATTCAAGATCAAGTTTCCTAGGGTAAACTCACGAAGACAAACTTGTTGGATCAGAGTGTTACTCTATTCTTGTTGCTCATTTAAAAACTTGTAAATTCAGTGCATGTCATCTGGTAAAATCCTATATATCAGACTTATTTTTGAGACCATCTCTCTTTTCTAAACAGGCCAATCGATTCACTCTTCTTCAGAATGCTAAGAAGATATTAAAGGAGGTAAAACCAAAAGTAGTGGTTAAGTATTGAGAGGTGGTAACTAGAATCTGAATCATTCACCCCCAGAAGACCACTGGACTTGGAGTCAGAACACCGTCAGCCACGACCAAGCCCAGGACAGACTGAGGAGCCCTTGTGGCCCCTCGGCAGGCAGGATCTTGCTGTCCCCCGACTGCCCAAGCCCCGCCCTGTGTGGCCACCACTGTCGCCTCCCTCATCAGTTAGTCATCCCTGAAACAAATGTCAGTTCTGCCCCTAACCTTTTCATCTTCTGTACTTTTTGTCTTCCGATAATCTCTGCTTTTAAATTTTTACTCATTGGAGAGAAAAAAAGTATGTGTGCATGCGTGCGTGTGTGTGTACATGAGTGTAAGAACATGGCAGGCACACGTGATTATCGTGTGAACACTGCACACGCCTTTCTTAGTCCCATGGGAGATAGAACTTACTAACATTTGAGGACATTCATTCCATGTGGTGAGTCTAAAACATTAGGTTTTCAGACACAACCGTGGGTCACATAACCCGTGGTCATTTAGGATTCCTAGATACCACAGAATACAAATACTAACAAAACTATCACCCTAAGGATGCCAATTTGTGTCGCTAAATAACATTTATTTCATGAATATACAGCAATCAACTAAATATAATGTTGGAACATTTTTTGAATAGTAACCTGCAGATATTTTAAATATTCAAGAAGATGATACTAAAGCACACTAGTCAGCAGTCCTGCGTCCATGCGTCCAAGCCTGCTGGTTTCTCCAAGTTTCTTCAGGAAGATCCTGCCACTGGACCATGGTCTTATCCTCAAATGTTATCTTCAGGCCTAAAGGGATGAAAGAGTCAGAAATCTCTGATGCCTTTGAAAGAAGAAAGCCAGGACCCAAAAGTACCTGCATAGAAAAGCAGGGAGGAGGGGTGGCTGAGGGGGTGAGAAACTTCACGCAAGTTCAAAATAACCAGTGTATTAAAACTGACGAGGGAGGACCACAGGCTTCTTCAAATCTAGAGGTGACTAGAAACCCATCAAAGTGAAAAACTCATTCCTTCATTTTAAATGCAGAATTCTGGCATTGTTCTTAGTGGGACCACAAACTGCATTAAACACTCCTACCACCCCAGGGGCAAAATTTAAGGGACCGCCACAAAAAAAAAAAAAAAAAAAAAAACCTCAGTAATCAAGATAAAGAATCTTTTGACAGTATTTTTAGGTAAAAATCAATGTACAAAAATGTATGGTGAATAAAATATGAAACATTTTTTAAAAGACAGGGTCATTCATTTCTTAATTTTTATTTTTTAAAATTTTACATTAAAGTATTCTTTATCTCAATTATCAGGTTTGTGCCTAAGGGGAGGGCTTCGCTCCCCTCACCCACATCGCAGCCCTAAAGGAAACCAAGTCTCAGGTGCAAGGTTGAAATCTAGTCTGTTCAGGGCAAAGAGGAAGAAGACGAGAAAAGCAACCTTCTCCTCCGGTCCTGAGAATGTCTCAGGCACAGAAGCCCTGCCTCTCCTCCCACAGGGAGACTCTGGGTCTGCCCAAATTTGCCCAATAAAAATGCAGGATGCCCAATTCAATGTGAATTTCAGGTAAGCAAGGAATACGTTTTCAGTATAAGTGTGTCCCATGCAATATTTGGGACATACTTACACTATTTTTGCCTGAAATTCAATCAAACTGGGCATTCTGGATTTTATCTGGCAACCCCACCTCCACTCCACTCCCACCCCTCCCCCAGGAAGCCTCCCCTAACCCCAACAAGAGTTTCTATCTACCCTGAGAGAGATGGTCACTCTGAAGGCCCATAGCAAGAACAAAAGAAATAAAAATAACAAACGAACTGAAAGCCAGCCCAACACGGAAAGAATGTTATTGCACATTTGCTGACAGAGACCAAGGGAGATTTCCAACATAAACAAGGAAATTTAATCTCTCATTTGCAAAAGCTTCCCCTGTGCTAATTTGTTAACTGCTCATGGAGAGACATGGAACCAAGTGCATTTGGTTGATCTTCTTTTTTCTTATATTATGCAAATCAAAACAATCCCAGCTGATAAGTGCAGCCAGAGATAGACACCAAAAATGGTGTGCTTGGGCTGTAGCCCCATAGGCTCCAAGCCATTTAATGAATCAAACTTAACTTCTTTTTTCCCAACCAAACAAATTATTTGGTCAACCAATGTCATGAGCCACTTCAGTCAAAAGTTGTGTATTGTGCCATAGTTGTGAGGCTACAGATTACTTCAGATCTAAAATTAATGTAGGTTTGCCTGTAAATGATGATTTTTGTCCTTCGTTCAGCCTGTGCTCCGGATCCCACATAGCAGGCAAGAGTGCCCTAAGCCCCCAGAGGAAAGCCGTGCTCACACACTCTGCTGCTTACAAAGGAAGCCAGTGTGGGTTTTCTCCCCTTTTCATAATCAGAGAACATGCTATGTCACCTAGCTGAAGCTGAAAGAAGACACGAATGGTTTTCATTTCAAAACACTATTTTTTCAATCGAGGCTCTTCTTTCTGCTCACCAAATCTGGGCTGCCGCTCCATGTGGTAGGGAGCCCATTTTCAGCCCTGTGCACTTGATCTACTTCCCAGAGATGTGCCTCACTGAGAGAGATTTCAGCTGAAGATCAGCTAGAAAAGAAGGTCTCTGTCTCTGTCTCTCTCTCTCTGTTTACTTCTTTTGTCATTTTTCTATGTATTTTTTCTTTGCTATAAAATCAGATTCCATAAAATTTAATCTTTTTCACATCTTTACCCTTTTACATAGAAAAAAATAAACAGATCTCCATTCCCTTAGCATAGAAAGAGAAAAATAAGGATCTAAGCACTTTTCTCATAAAGATTTTGATCAACCAACTCTCAGCCAAACTGTCCTTAAAAATAAGTAAAACTATTTCACTTCTTTTTGTGACTAGAATCAGTGTCTTGGGTTCTGGTGTGTGAACTTGGGCAAGTCCACTCACAGTTTTGGACTTTGTGTCTTCATCTGTAAGTGTGAATTGAACCGTCTTTACAAACACTTCCAGCTCTAAGATCCTACCTAAGCTGAAGATGGATTTTTAGTATTACTTATGAAGAGTTTAAGAGGTTTGACCAATATAGGGGTTAGGAAGAGAATCACTACCTAGCAGAATGCCATCAGTCTTCAACTGTTGGTTGAATTAACAGGAGCTTGAATTAATACATTGGGTAAAGACGTAAAGAGGAGAGTGACCATTTCTATCCCTCAACTGCACACTGCAAGTTCATATCTTGAAGATGAGTCAACTTGCAGAGATTGCTTATACATAGAACTATGCTTAACACTCAAGAGACACTCAAGAGATATCATCATGAAAAGGTGTGGATGGTACCATAGAATTACTAGTCTAATTAGTCATCAACTTCGCTTTTAAGAGATTTAGATTAGACCCCTCATTAAAAGTTACTCTTGAGAAAGAATGGGACGCTGTGCTCTAAGGAGCTGAAAATATAAACCCAGACCCATAAAAGCAATGGTCTCATGTCGGGCCAGGTTTTTAAGAGAAAGTTTCACGTTTCTAAGTAAGAATTTTTGTTTAATTTTTAAACATATCCACGGCATTCTAACTGGGGGAATGTAATCTAGCAGAATGACCATGAGATGTGACTAAATTACAAAATTTGTCCTTGAAAGAAGAGGAAAAGAAACCTGTGCCTTCTGCAGAGCCAAAGAAACATCAACAAAATGGAAAAGGTAACTAGAGAATTGGAGAAAATGGTTGCAAACCACGTGTCTGATGATGGGTTAATATCCAAAATATGTAAGGACCTCATAGAATGCAATAACAAAAAAGAAAAAAGAAAGAAAGAAAGAACCCCAAATAATCCAATTTTTAAAATGGGCAAAGGACCTGAATGGGCTTTTTTCAAAAGAGAAGTTTCAAATGGCCAACATGAAAAATGTTCAACATCACTAACCAGGAAAATGCAAATGAAACCCACAATGAGATAGCACCCCATGTCTGTTAAAATGGCTATCATCAAAAGGGCAAGAGAGAACAAGTGTCAGCAAGGATGTGGAGAAAAGGGAAGCCTGTGCACTGGTGGGCATGTAAATTGGTACAGCCACTGTGGAAGACAGTATGGAGGTTTGTCAAAAATGAAAAACAGAACTACCATATGATCTAGCAATTCCACTTCTGAATATTTAGCTCCCCAAAATGAAATTGATATCCCATAAAGGTATCTGTACCCCATGTTCATTGCAGCATCATTCACAATAACCAAGACATTGAAGTAACCTAAGTGTCCATCAATAGATGAATGAAGAAAGAAAATGTAATATACATAGATTGATAGATGATAGACAGACAGACACAATGAAATACTATTCAACCATAATAAAGAAGGAAATCCTGCCATTTGCAACAACATGGATAGACCCTGAGGACATTATGCTAAGTGAAATAAGTCCAAGAAAGACAAATACTATATGATCTCACATATAGGTGAAATCTAAAAAAAAAACAACAAACAAACTTATAACTTGCAAGAGGCAGAGGTGGGAGGTAGGTGAGGGTGGTCAAAAGGTATAGACTTCCAGTTATAAGACAAATAACTTTGGGGCGCCTGGGTGGCTCAGTCGTTAAGCATCTGCCTTCGGCTCAGGTCATGGTCCCAGGGTCCTGGGATCGAGCCCCGCATCGGGCTCCCCGCTCGGCGGGAAGCCTGCTTCTCCCTCTCCCGCTCCCCCTGCTTGTGTTCCCTCTCTCGCTGTGTCTCTCTCTGTCAAATAAATAAGTAAAATCTTAAGAAAAAAAAGACAAATAACTTCAAGAATATAATGTATAACATGATAGCTACAGTTAACAATACTGTATTGTATATTTACAAGTTGCTAAGAAAGTAAATTCTTAAATTTCTCATGAAAGGAAAAAAATGTGTACCTACATGAGGTGATGGATGGGAACTAAACTTTGTGATGATCATTTCACAATATATACATATATCAAATCATTATGTTGTACACTTTAAAGCCATACAATGTTACATGTCCATTATACCTCAATACAACTGGGGAAGAAAGAGAAAAAAAAATGCCTGTGCTTATAGACACAACTTGATGTTGCTATTAGGACACTATGAATTATTTCAATAATGATATCCTGGCTCAAAACACTGCCAGTCAAAACTTCAGTCTCAAGCAATTGAAAAAAAAAAAAAAAAAGTCTTCCCCACTCTATACATCATCCTCAAAAAAATCAGTTTACAACTTGATTGTGGCCATTACAGAATCAGCAAGTTTTTTTTTTTTTAATGAAAGCCAAGGTTTATCATCAGCCTTTGCAAGTTTTTTTTAATGAAAGCCAAGGTTTATCATCAGCCTTTGCAAGTTTTTTTTTTAATGAAAGCCAAGGTTTATCATCAGCCTTTTTCAAGCCTACTTTCCAAGTAACATTTTGGTGCTTCTAAAAATCAAATCCATCACAATATAACATTTTTTACCTTTGCATAAGTTCAAAGGAATATGGCTTGGATTGTGAAGGCAATTGCAAAAGATGACTCAGAAAACTGTGCTGGCCAATGGAAGTTGAGTTAAAATACAAATACAGCCCACTGATGCAACCACTTAAAACAATATTCACTCATGTCAACATTCCAGATTCTGCTTCTCAAAAAAATCCTCAATCATGGTTTCCAGTTATAAATGCGTTAAAAACATGCAGCTCTCGCCACTCTGTCCTGAAACCCTAATTTAAAAAAAAAAAAAACAGCAAAGAGGTTTATTTTAAGGAATAAATCCACAAGGACAAAATAGTGGGCAAAGAGAAAAACTTTGGAGGCTAGAAAATAAAAGGAGGACGGGTGTGGGATTCGCAGTTACAAGTAAGCTGAGTCATAAGCAGCACCATTATGTTGCGATATGCAGCAGCCTCATCCTAAACCATAGCCGGGAAATCCAAGAAACAAATTTTTACCACCCAAATCCCCAAAAGGCACAGATGCTGCCATTAGGTATCCCTGGCAGTGGGAGTGAAGATAGGGCTCCAGATAACAAGGCGTGTTCAGGAGGGGAGCTCAGAAGGGGAGCCCCATTTTGCCAAGCAAATAACTTGTCCTTTCCCCACCCTCAGAGAAATCTGAAGGTTTATTGTCCACAAAAGCTAAAATAGAGGGTCTCTGGGCTGCAGTACCAAAGGCACAGTTGAAATGAGGGGTGCCACAAGAAAACAAATGGACTAAAATTAAAGTTTACTTTCTGCAAATTGAGATCCTTAGTCCTCTCTCCCACACACCCAGAACACTGGCATCCGGGATTCTTCATGTAGACTAAAGACTAGAATAGTAATAGATACATTAAGAAGCCTATGAAAAAGTAACCTTAAAAATTGTTGTGGGGTTTCCCAAAGAAATGGTCCAGCCAGATTACCCTATAGAGAAGTCTACTACAGTCAACCCCTCCTCCTCATGTACGCAGAGCATCTATTTAGCCTCGTTCAGCTTCCCACCCTTGAAGTATCAGCAGACACTCAAGGAAAAAGCCTTTAACAGAAAAGAATAGAACCAAAACAAACAGAGAAAAGCAACAACGGGAAAGAGAAACCATGCAGAAAGGTGAACACTTCAAAAAATCATCATCGATATATGAGCATTCTTTTCAAAAAAGGAAAACTAGGGAAAACCAAGGAAAAACTCTTGAAAATTAAAAATATGATATCATATGATATGTCAGCTATTCTTCAACAAAAAATGATATCAGAAATAAAAACTTCAATGAGCGTTATAAGTTAACGTCAGAAAATGCCCCAGAATATAGTGCATAAAGATGAAAAATAGAAAAGAAAATTAGAGATCTGTTCTGGAATTCTGGAAAGGAAGAAAAGACTAAAGGGAGATAAGGGTGTAATTGTCAAATAAATTATTCAAGAAAATTTTTGAGAATTTAGGAACATGAGTTTCCAGATTTAAAAAGCCCCCATGCCCAGCCAGTAGATGAAAATGCACATCTTTGTGAAGTTTCAATCATTGGAGAAAAAAAAAAATACTAAAATATTGAGGAGAGGAAAAAGAAACTCGTATACAAAGGATTGAGAATCAGAATGGACTGAGGCCTCTCAACATCAGTGTTGAAAGCGAGGAGCCAGTGGGGTAATGTCTTGAAAATGCTTTGGAACCATTTACAACTGAGAATTTTACACTTAAGCCCGTTGATTAAGTGTGAGACTAGTCTAAGGACAATTTTCAGACATGTATGGTCTCAAATACTCATTGCCCATGCTCACTTCCTAAGGAAGCTACTAGAGGAGGCTCTCCAAAACTGAAGTGAGAAAAGAAGGAAAGACATGAGGACACAGGAACCAGGAAAGGGATTTCAGTCCCACAAAGGAGCAAGTGGATCCCTAGAATGAGGGGAAGGGAGATGTCAAGGCTAGAGAGCAATCACTAAATTGGCAATCAGGAGACACCTTTCCAAAAAATAAAGAGCAGGGCGCCTGGGTGGCTCAGTTGGTTAAGCGACTGCCTTTGGCTCAGGTCATGATCCTGGAGTCCCGGGATCGAGTCCCACATCGGGCTCCCTGCTCGGCAGGGAGTCTGCTTCTCCCTGTGACCCTCCTCCTTCTCGTGCTCTCTCTCTCTCATTCTCTCTCTCTCAAATAAATAAATAAAATCTTTAAAAAACAATTATAATAAATTACTAACAAAATAAAAATAAAAAATAAAGAGCATACCTGACAAATTTGAGTGTACTGAAGAGAGATTATAACAAGTCAAAGGAAGTTTGGAGATCAGTGATAATGAAAAACGAAAAACACTAAGTGAAAACAAGACAATTATTAACTCCAGGAAAATCAAAAACCTTTGTAAGAAAGCAAGGTAATCATAGTATAACAAGTGTCCCAGTTGTAATCAGCATTTACATACTCAAAATCATATAACTGCATTTACTTTGCAATTGTATCAGTAGAACGAAGAAGGTAGGAAGTAAAAGTTGAAAGAGGTATTAGAAAGTAGGTCAGGCATAGGTTTGGGGAAAAAGAAAGTTTTCATCTTCAAGAGTGGAAAGCAAATAGAAAGTGCCTGATATTGAAGTCAAGAAAGAGCCCTAAAAACATTATTTAGAGATAATGATGTTTAATACCAAAAGGAATGGTTAAAACAATTGAAGGTGGTTTCCTCTCTACTAAGGGGAGTGACCCAGTCTGTTCAGGCTGCTATTACAAAATACTATAGACTTAGGTGGCTTATAAAAAACAGAAGTTTATGTCTCAGAGTTCTGGAGGCTGGAAGTCTGAGATCAGAGTGACAGACTAGTCGGTAAAGGCCCACTTCAGGGTTGTAGACTTCCTGTATCCTCACATGGGGAAAGGAGTCTAGGGAGCTCTCTGGGGCCTCTTTTAGAAAAGCACAAATCCCTTTCCTGCGGGCTCCACCTTCATGACCTAAATACCTCCCAATGGCCCCATCTCCTAATACATCACATTGGGAATGTTTATGTCTCCCCAAATTCATGAATTTGGGGAGACATAAACATTCAGATCATAGTAGGGAGCTGCCATGTGTCATAATAAATCTCGCAATCTGACTCTTTAAAACTATATCCATGTGTAACTTTGATAAAAAATAAGATGTAAAATATTAAAACTCAGATATGTTATTTTATTTTTTTATTATTGTTATGTTAATCACCATACATTACATCATTAGTTTTTGATGTAGTGTTCCATGATTCATTGTTTGTGTATAACACCCAGTGCTCCATGCAGATATGTTATTTTATATCCACATCATTTAGAGACCAAGGGCTGAACGTGTCAAGTGGAGAAAGAATAAAAAGAACACTGGTAGTCACAGGGAGAATACCACTAAATATTTGGTGGCAGCTCTTAGGAACATTAGCTGGAATTCCTCGAATCCACAATTGAATGAAAGCTAGTATTAGATCATCTGTCTTTAAAAACAATATGGCCTCTTTCCAAACATGTTTGACTGCCCATGTGCAACATATTAAAAGCAATAATAAAGCTAATCAGAGGGGCCTCCCACAAACATTTTTGCTACATAGACCAGACCACAACATTTTTCCTACACCTACTAATGTCAGCAATGTGTCAATGGCGGGAAGCTGTAATGACATGAAGTCTACTGCTACAGTAGGGGTTGTATCTTATTAAAATTTGTAATAACCAAGAGCAATAGGGGCAGACAAGAAACTGCCTTTCCCTGGGAACTCAGATTATAACTCCACTGGAAGATGTGAAATGAGTTGTACAGTGAATTACCATAGTTAACATTTATTGAGTGCGTATGTGCGTGCCAGGAACCATTTGTTGCTTTGTGTATATTAAATCCTTTCTTCCTCATTGTAAATTTATGGTAGGTATGATTTTCCTCCTCGTTTTAGAGATGAGAAGATGGGGCACAAGAGAAGGGAGAATGACTGGCTAAAGATGGCACACCTGGTAAGTAACAGATCTAAAACAGACTAACACTCCTCAACCCCCAGCTGCAAGCCAGTCTTGCCCCAACCTTGCAGACATGGGGAAAGATGCTCCCACTTCTCTTTGTAACAGCAGACCTCCTGGGTGAGTCGCTTAAACAAGAACCAGATCCTTAACCCTATTTATTGAGTCCTTAACACATGCCAGGGCTCTGCTAAGCACTTCACAAGCAATGTCTCCTTTAATCTTCCAGCAATCCAAAGACGTAGGTAGTATCTCGGCCATGTCCAGATGGAGAAAGCGAAGTTCCCAGAGAATAAGACACTCCCCTAGGTCCACGCGGAGCCAGGATGCAAACTCAAACTGTCTCATTCCAAAGCCCCTCTCTGCCTTTCAGAAACAAACAAACAAACAAACAAAAATGACTGATGGCAAAAATGATGGGATGTGGTTGAAGATCCAACAGGAAATAATCGAGAAGTTCTTCTTGGAGGGTGAGGATGGCAGTGCTCCATACAACCGTCAGCAAGGTATTATCTTATTTCGTCTTCTGTTGTTGTCGATTGCCATGGTCAATGTTGCTATTCTTGAAAGATTATCTTTTGCTGAATTTCAATTGAAATGGTTAATCATTAAAATCTGATCATTTAAATTCAGATGATTTAATTTGTTTGAAGTTAAACTGCCAGTCAGTGACAGAGACAGAAGTGGAAGGCTGTGGGCGCTAGGCTCTATCCTTACGACCCCCAACTTCCACACTTGAGAATATGGATTTTCCATGTGCAATTTCAGATTTCTCCTTAGCAATTGCTAGAAATTGTCTATTTTGTAGTTAAGGCTACATTGACTCAAGTGTGGTCAGGGTAAATAATTCCATTTTCCAGCATGCACTGCAAGTAAAGGCAGGGTTATGGGCAAAATCACTGTGCTTATGAACTCAAAGAAGGGAAGGGAAAGAAGTGAGAGACAAGATTCCACCTCTAGCCCTAATGAGTCAATGGTGAACTTCTTACCTCCCCAACAAGGCTTCTGGAGCAATCGATCCTGTAGGACTGCCATTTTTGTCTCCGCTGAAGTCGGACAGAACTTTCTGCCTGTGCCGATTCATGGGTGCTCGGTACACGTGGTGCTCTCTGGCCTCCCTTTTATTCCCTCTCCTCGTGTGAGAACCTTACTTCCTACGAGGCACCTGGAGGGCTTGGACCTTGCTCTCTCCTTCTCTGTGTCCCTCATAATACAGTACAGGCCTATATACAGTTTGGAACCTGACAAATACTTGTTGGATTTACTTATTCTTTTGGGAGGCAGAGAGAATTAGCTGACAGACAATGGGGGTCCTTAAGAGTAAACCCGGGACTGAGAAATGGCTCAGAATAGCATATTCCACCAACTGTATTCCTTTCATCAGTGCTGCTAAAGAAAACGCTCTCTTTTGTAATGAGAGGAAAGAGGAATGAGTCTATGATCTTGTATTTGCGAATCAAGCTTTACGGACATTCCCATTGCCATCAGTGAAGGAAAAAACTTCTGTGTTGGATATTTCCCCCACCTCTTTAGGCCGCCAGAGTGTTGTGGGGACCTGATGTGTAAAAGTTTGCAAGCAGTTTGAGCCGTAGAAGGAATCACACCACATGATTGTTGCATTCAGTCCAGAATGGGCATGACTAGAAATGATATTAGCAGTCATGATTCGTGTCCTGCTACAAAGAGAATTGGCTTGCTCCTTTTTCCTTCGGTTTTAATCAGGATATAACTAATGGAACATCTGCCAACCAATGAAAAGACCGCCCCAAAACACAGAGCTGGGGATCTCAGCCAGATGTCTTAGCGGAAAACTCTTGCAGAGGCTCTGATATGCTGCATTTGTAAACTCCATGCACCCCTGAGTAACTTGTAAATGTCCCTCAGCCTCTGAAAAAGTACAAATGGGCATTTGTTCATAATCCCTTACTCCGTAGCAGAATGAAGGTAGGTTAATGATCTTTCAGTAATCCCTATTGCTTTAGGATTTTAGAATACTCGGTGATTCTCCACATCAACTCACCCCCAAATACTTCATTATCATATCAGGAACTGAAGGGGAATCACCCTCTTGCTCTTTATTTCCCCCACAACCACCCTCTCCAGATCAATTTCCTCTATCAAAACAAACAAGCAAACAGGTATACTGTTGGCACCCATGATGCTGAAGGGCCAGGTGTGGTCAATGATGAGCCATTTCCAACACCTGTTACCATCAGCTCAGGTCCCAGAAGCCAGAAGCATCTACAGACTGGAAGCTGATTTGAACGTTTTGCCCCCAGTCGACTACACATGCTCCTCGAGGACCTGTTTGCTTGAATCCTGATTCCTTTAACTCAGGGCTCCCGAGTTGATGGGCACCATTGTGAAAGGACACACAAGGGTAGTCCCATGCTTCATTTAAAAATGAAGGCCTAAGCCTGGGGTACCTTTTTGAGTCTGGACTCTGGCAAGAGGCTGCTGGTAAGCTCAGAAAGGGTTCACTCCTCGTGGTCAAATCCTAGTTCCTCTTCCTGAAAGGACATTCGAAAATACCACTTGCTGGTTTCATAGCTTACAACCAAACATCAGATGAACGTCGAGAATCGAGAGATGTTGACACGTCATACATCCGTCAACACCCAAGTAGACTCAAACCGACATGCCACCCGGCAGGTTCTCTGGATGGAGGCTCCGCATGCCCATGGGAATATGCCTCAAAGGTGGCCACATCATCAGCCAAATGAAGTTCCGCCTTGGCTTCCCATCATCACGATCCCTCCATGCCACACATTTAGGACAGACTCCAGTGGTCAAGCGGTGGGGGTAAATTCCCCATAAGTCAATACCTGTGTTCTCTTAGACTACGATCATGATACCCATCCTGATACTAACACAGTCTGGAGAGTCCCCTGTTGAAGTGGCCTTTTGCGACATCCCTTCCAAAGACAAAGCCTCAAGAGAAAATGCTACCCATGCGTTTGTATTCTTTTATTTTTATGACCTTTTTCTACACAAAGAGATTTGAAAATAGCTAAATCACAATGGTAGAAGGATGCTGTCACAGCAAATGATGGAATCTGCTTCTCCGAAGGTTTTCCAAAAAAAACAAAAAAACAAAATAAAAACGTCTGTAGTAATTGTTCTGAAAGGGCTTAATAGACCAAGACCTTGTTCACAGACTGTGGGCAAACCTGAGTCTCAGCTTCACCAGCAGCTGAGAATGATCTCACCAGTCCCTTCCAGCTTGAACCTTTCAGAGCACACAGGAACCCTTGTGTTTCCTTTATGTGAAGTTACCATCCGAAGGGTCCTGCAGACCTAAGATTCCACAAAGCTTAGAGATCATTGCTGCTCCATCTTGAACCACTACTGGGAACCAGGCGGAAACAGGTGCATAAAAAAAATAATCAACTTGGCTCTGATCTGAAACAAGGGAAAGTTAGGCAGAGTGGGGGCGGGGGCAGGGGGCATTTTTCCAGAACTTGTTTGCCCATCCCTGGTTGCAACACCCATTTGCTTCTGCCTTAAACACTCCACCCCTGAAACTGACCTAGTTTGTCTCTGTTTCTTTTAGAAAGTGCCTCCCGTGCCACAGGTGGCCCTCGCTTAGGCCAGGTACAGTGAGTGGGGATCTGTGTCTAAACGTTGGGATGGACTCTTTCTATCATTTGGTAACAGGTTCCAGGCGAGATGGAAATGTGATGTTGCTCTGCAAAATCCGCAGGAACACCAAGGAGAGGTTGGGCTCCCCCCCAGTTCCAGCAGGCTCCTGACTCAAGAAATGACTTGCCTGCCTTTCGGCTCTTCTGCTTCCCCTTGTCACCTGCCCCACAAGCCCTGAGACCCTAAAGGCCCCTGTCAGCCCAGCCCAGGCCCTGCTGTGATCCAGTCCCATCACATGGAGCGTCTACCCTTCCGCCCCTTGGCCCCTGAGCTCGGGCACAGACCTGGGAGGGAGACAACCAGACTCCCCCATAGAAGTGCAGCTTGGTTTTAAGTCTCAAGAAATAGAACGAGCTCCAGCTTTGGGACTCTTGGGCTCCCCTCTTGGAGGCCACACACTGCCTAACGAGCTGTTTGGAGTAGGATGGCTCTTGGCTCTTGCCCACCCTTCACTTGTCCCAACCCCTCCTCTTCCCTTCCAGGGGCTTTCTCCAGCACACAGGGGCCCAGAGGGCAGCAGCGGCCTCACCCCTCTGTGGACGTGCTCTCCCAGCATCCTGGCCTCCAGGACACACCCGGCCTCCCGCACCTCCCAGCGAGCGCTGACCTGCTTTCCCACCCACCCCGGCTCGGAAGTGAGAACTTGGCTTTGGTTACCCTCCAGTGCTCTCCCACTCACAGACTCCCCTTCTCCTGCCTCTTTCTCACCCCAGGCTCTCTCCTTCCTCATTTCCACTCGGTGCACCACCGGGGTTCCCTCTAAACCCAAGACGTCAAAGTCAACTTTGGTACAGCAACTGGCACCCCAGCACTATCAGCTCGCACTCAAGGGGGATCTGCCTTAACGAATTTCCCATACGCGTGCCGGAGGGACAGGGGCCCACGCCCTGCCCTTCTCATCCACCATTTCAACCAGATGTCAGCCCAGAAAATCCCCTTCTTTGTAAGGAGTCTGCGGTGTTTTCACTTTGGGAGGTGATAAGGTTCTCTAGACACCAGTGAGTCACCAAATAATTATTTCATTATTCACCGTATAAATGGTATCAAGCAAATTAGAGCTTAGTCAGCACTGACTCCAACCTCAGATCTCACCAGGTTGGGATCAATGAGGCATTCTCGTGGCCTTCAACCATTCCCCTCCTTAGTTTGAGAATCTCCTTTCATCTTCTGCCTCCCTGGGTGGGCTGCCCAGACGCTTTAAAGTGGCCAGCTCCAGGAGAACAAAGAGCAGAGTTCATATTTCTCTGCCTTTCTGTCACCAAGACCTAACACAACTTATGGTTGGGGCTTGTTGCACATGTTGCTGAGTTTTGAAGGGAAACAGTAGGGAAATGCCGACCCTGGGAGCAAGTCCCCTTGGCGGTGTTTCTCTGGATGAGGTCTTAATGCCACCTGTGCCGGCATCTCCTACAGCCCTTGCACAAAATTCAGATTTCTCAGCTCCACTCACCACCTGCTGGCTTGGTGTCAGGGGTGGAACTGGGAATCTGCATTTTTTTTCAGGAGCTTCTTTGGTGAGTCTTCTACACGCTGGAGTTACTGAGCCACCAATTCAACTCTATTTTAACTGCCTAGAGATGTTTCCAGATAGGAGAAAATGTGACTTTTGATTGAAGGAGGAATATGAGTGGTTGTATGTCCTCAGCAACGACAGACATCTGTGTCCATCAGAGGCCCCACTAACTCTTCCTGTACGCTCATCCTGCCTGACCCTGCCTGGACCCTGAGCCTCTCTGATCATCTGCCCAGCCTTTATAAATTGGTCACCCAGAGGCAAGTAGAAAGGCATCTCCCCTCACATGTCCTATGTGTTATCTACCTGAGGCCCCGGCAAGAGCACAGTGGAGTCCCCGGCCCGCGCTCAGGTGTGTGGACCGTGCCCCACACTCGACCATATGGCTCCTGTCTTCCATGTCACATAAAGGTTAGGAAAAAAGGAGGCTGTAGGACCTGAACTAGTTCATTCAGCATTAACAATCTACTGATTATCACGCTTCCCGTGGGACAGTCCATTTGGTCCACTTCTACAAATCCAAAGGTTGGTGGACTAGTCAATCCAGTAAAATCAGTCAACGTGGGAAGGCACGCAGAGCCAGCCTAGGATAAGGTGCTTTGTGACAAAGGGTAGACGTCTCTGCTACTCGTACGTGAAAGTGGGCATCATAGATCCACCCGCACAAGCATAGAACTGGCCCGCCAAACATGTCGTGGTGAGAATGGGAAGTGCCACAAGGGACACACAGATATCCAGGAGGGACCACGGGTTTCCCACCTGGCTCTGTCTCTGGGGGAGGTACATGAAAATACGTGAAGAGAAATGGATTGAAGCTTCAGGACCTAATTCATTCATTTCACCATTGTAGTAGAGTATATACATTTCTCTCTTTTATAACCGGATCTTCCTCCGCACAAACTTTGTCCCTGACATAGTAGGTTTTGAGCCCAAAGACTGCCCCCCCCAGTTAGAAATCCTCTGTTACTTCCAGAAAATCATTAAAAAGGCAGAATTGTGGAAAGGTTAGGCTTAGGAGGGGCAGGGGAAGTAGGGATGAAAGAAGGGGTGTGTGTGTGTGTGTGTGTGTGTGTGTGTGTGTGTGTGTGTGTGTGTGTGTTTCTTTTAAAGGATAGGTGCTATTTCAGACTCTTTCACATAGAAATATAACAAAGGAATCCAAAGCTCAGAGCCACAGCGTGCCCATCTGTCGACAGGCTATTCAATTAACTTATTGTTACCAGTGAAACGCCAGCTCAGTGTGTCTGGAGAAAGAGGAAGTCCCAGGTGCTAAAGTGACAGCCATTAAGCTGTTGGCAAACCTGAGAAGGCAAGTTGTTCCTTCCGAGGCACGTTGACTCTCTCCTCTTCCTCTGGTTCTCTTCCTTCGCCCTGTTTCTCACTTCCTCGTCTTTTCTCCCCCTGAAGCATGCTTCTTCCCCTTTCTCCACTCTGTTTCTTCCCCCACCAGGGGATGTCTGCGGGGGCAGAGAAAAGGCCCTGCTCTCAATTTGAATCAAGCACTTATTCTTGAGGGAGAGGCTCTGATGGAGGAGAAATGGGCTCAGTTCTCAGAACTGGGTGAAGCTTCTATTCACCTAAACAGAGCCAAGGTAGGGGAGAGGGGGGAAGACCGTTTTAGCCACCTCAGATGAACTTCAAACTATTCCCCACCCTTCCCTCGCGACGTGAGGTCTTATTTTCACTCCCCACCCTGTCGCTGACTCGTCTCCCACTCTGAAAGTCATTTCTTGGTTTCGCTCTCAAGGGGCAAACAGCTGAAAAGATGGGGCCGCTCAGCTAGAAAAAAGCCACAGTTCAAACTACAAAGATGCACACAAACCAGGGGTCTCGTGTACCCCAGGCTTGGGGGGATGTCATGGCCATGGGGACACACAGGGACCTCCTGACTCACGGCCATGACAGTTGCAAGTCCAAGGCTGTGTTTGACATGGCTGCATTTATCATCGTCTTGTCAGGATCTAAGTCCACTGGCAACTGCTCAGAGGGGAAATTAATGGCCTTCCAAGGAGAAACGTTGATGAGATATACATGGATACATTCTAAGCATTATATCTAATTATAGGGAGTGAATCACAAATTTAGGCATCTTAAATATAGGCATAAAAAGAAATAATTAACCCTCAAACAGGAAGCTGCTGAGCTATCAGATTGCATCGTTTGAGAACCAAGAAAAGCAAGTCAGCACACTCTAAGCCTGAGAAAAGCAGAGGTTAATCTTCTGATGGGGTTTCAGTATTCTGCTCATTTCTATAGATGCACGAAGGAAGGTCCTTATGTAGCAGAAGCATCTATGCATGGGAGCATGAAAGTACCGTCGTAGAATCAGCCCCTCTTTTTAGAAAGTGACGTTCCTCGGAAGGTAGATCCAGCCTGAACCCTTCCCACTGGGGTGTTGATGATGTGTTCGGCATTTGTCATCATAAGTAAGTTTCAACCTGCAAGCTCACAAGCTCCACAGTTCTATAAGGAAATTTCGTTCACGCTTTAGTTGCCCTTGACTCAGTTAAGAATTCCTCATTGGTCATTCTCCACACAAACATAACATTGCTTAGTCTTGGATCAGAAGCTTCTAGAAATAAGAGGTCATGGTCTCATTCAAATAAGTCCCATTGTTTCCCGTGTCAGCCCAGACCTATTCATTGAGACCAACATGACCTTCACAAATGACAGTGAAAATGGGTCTCATGGGCCCCAGTGAAGGACACCACTTCGGGAGCCAGAAGCCATGGCTTCCAGGTTAGCAGCATCCCTAGTTCAAGCCAGGGCACCTGTTGCCTGTTCCTGAGAGTAGGAATCCAAGCCCTTGCTGCCCACTTCATGTAGGTGCCCGGGTCGCCAAGGAAACGCAGCACAGCAAAGGACTGGATGGAAACATGCTTTCCTCACTGAGACAAGACAGGGCAAGGTCCCCCTTCATCATGAGCATCGGTCCCCTGTGGCCAGCCCACACGCAGGCTTCTTGTGCTGCAGCAGA
Source organism: Eumetopias jubatus (assembly GCF_037043125.1). NCBI lineage: Eukaryota > Metazoa > Chordata > Mammalia > Carnivora > Otariidae > Eumetopias > Eumetopias jubatus. Next base: position 27,855,587 of record NW_028274814.1, read on the forward strand.
AGGCCACTGTCCCCTCCTCAGAGATATAACAGCGGGGCTGGCCAGATGTCGTAGAAACATTAAGCAGAACAAAGGAGCGCACACTGAGTCTGAAGCAGGGGAAAATATTCCCACATAAGGCTCCAAGCCCGGTATAGGCTGGGCAGTTCTTCATCTCCTGATAAGGAGGAGTTCCAGCCCCAAAGCCCGATCGTACACTGCCTAGCGGGGCTCGAAAGACTACATGCTCCAGACTGCCTTCCCGGCAACCGTGACCTTGGAAGAACCACTTCATCTGGCCACGTCTCGGGTTCCTGGTTGAGAAAATCAGATAACAGTGATGACCCTGCTTCTCCACACAGGGCTATGATCAGGTCCACATGAGACCATTTCCTGAGAAGGGCTTTGAAAAATTGTAAGACCCTGTGGGACATGAGCATGCGGGAAATAACCCAAGAATGTTCTCTACAACCAGGACAACATTTTAGCCCTTTGAAAGTAAATTGTTTACATCCTAGAGTTAACACATTGTGTCCGGCCCAAATGAAAATAAATTTCTGGGCACTTTTTGCCACCTGTGGGTCCTTTGACATCAAAATTTGGCAGTAAGAATTCTCTCTTTAGCCGCAATAACAGCATCTCAAATTTTTGTTCACCTGCTGCACCCAAGTCACGGTTCTTCTTCCTCTCCAGACCTATCTTGACAATTTTCTTCCCAGTACCAGGTGCCATGATGGCTGACGCTGTCCTTGATTGTTCAAGCTTCATTTATGCATGTGTCCATTTGCTTTCTAAAAGTGCTTACACTTGGGGCGCCTGGGTGGCTCCATCGGTTAAGCGTCTGCCTTTGGTTCAGATCAGCATCCCGGGTCCTGGGATCCAGCCCTGCGTGGGACTCCCTGCTCAGCGGGGAGTCCGCTTCTCTCTCTGTCTCTGCCCCTCTCCCACCCCACTTGTGCTCTCTTGCTCGCACACGCACTCTCTCTCTCTCTCAAATAAATAAAAATAAATAAAAGTGCTTACACTGAATGCAGTTCTGCCATTTTAGTGGCATTTTAGAAAAATGGTTAATGCTATGGTGATTTGGAAAGAGCAGGTTACAAAATTATATGTAGTAACACTCCCCTTTAACACACACACACACATCCCCCCCATACACATACACACATCCTACACACACATATCCTAAAGACAGGAAATATACATACATCAAAATATTGAACTTAACATCTAGCAGTGAGAACAAATTTTATTTTTTTGTGCCTATCTATATTTTCTATGGTTTCTAAAATAAGCACACATTTCTTTTGGGAAAAAGGAAGGAAATTTATTTAAAAATGCTGTTTCAGGGTGCCTGGGTGGCTCAGCCGGTTAAGTGTCTACCTTGGGCTCAGGTCATGATCCTGGGGTCCTGGGATCAAACCCCAAATAGAGCTCCCTGCTCGGCCAGGAGTCTGCTTCTCCCTCTCCCTCTGCTCCTCCCCATCATTCATGTTCTCTCTCTTTCTCTCAAATAAATAAATAAAATCTTAAAAAGAAAATCCTGTTCCATTCCTTCTATAGAAAGGAACGTGTGTGTTAAATAAATCAAAGACAAAATATCCTCCTCTAACTGAAATCACCTTCATTGTGGCTCTCATGATCCAGGGAGGAACAAAGTGATCAACTATTATGGGGGCTACAACCTTTATCCATAGTAAGAAAGTGTACATCAAACCAATGTGTGTGTGTGTGTGTGTGTGTATATATATATATATGTATGACTGAATGACAAATTTTAAGGAAGAATACATACCTCTATTCCATGTGATGCATTCCAATATTTTATATTCTATGCTATTCACCATCCACAGTTAGAAACAACCTGATCTATTGCAAATTCCTTGTTTTACAAAATCAGGAGCCTGACCATCAAGTTCAAGATTACCTTCGGGAACAGAACACCAAGTCGTCCTAAAGAACATCCTTTGGTGAGATGGTTTCTCCACCTGTCTGTCACCTGAGGTCTCTCAGGAATTACACTCTGGTTCCCTGATCCAAATCTAGATATTTTCAATGCCCATATCAGCCACTACCGAAAAGAATTTTTCAGCTGTTGAACTTCGGTGAAAAAGTTTGTACCAAATTCTTGATCTTAGACGTGACAATGGTGGAAGGAGTTCTCCTTCTTGGAAATGAGGGTAAACTCCCTTGAGCTTGGAAACCAGTATACAATTTCATGGAGAAGAGGCGGTGAAAATGGCCCCCAACTCAGTTATAATCCAGTATGTTAGCTGCAATAACGTTCCATCCCCAGGACTCATTTATCTTATAACCAGAAGTTGGCACATTTTGACCACCTTCCTCCAATCCCCCCATCCTCCCAACCCCCCACCTCTGGGAACCACAGTCTGATCTCTTTTTCTATGAGTTTGTTGGATGCAAAAATATTAATAATCTTCTTCTTCAAGATGGTAAGATCAAAGATACCCCCCAAGTTATGATGAGCTAGGGAAAATCCACTATTAAAAGGCTGATACCTTTTCCAGTATTTTCCCTTCTGGGACAGGATCACACACACAATGGCACCCAAAATGCCAAGACAGGGGTGAAGGTAAGCAGTAGTGATTGAACAGCACACCAAGAGGCCGGCCTTTGAGGATTCTCTCCCCCCACCCCACCCCCCTGCCAATCAAGATGGCCGCTTACACACGGATGTGACCAACGAACACTACCAAATTCTTGTGGTGCCTTCCCCCTGGCCAGGTAGATGGATTGCTTAGCAATGTGACTGGAAGGCATGGTCAGAATGCTTTCTAGAATGAGTCTGCCACTGAGAGTGTGGTTGTGGCCTAATGTCCCTGGGCTGAGGTTTCTGGAGTTTCCATCCGTGGTCTGGGCTGCAGTGGTCTGATTAAGCTTCACATCTGCTAAGGGTTTGAGGTGGAGGAAAAAGGGAACTGGAATGACTCTCACCTCATCAATTCTGACCACATCCTCCCTCTCCAATTACCCCCAAGAGGAGAGAATAGAAAGAGAGCAGGAGTAGAATAAAAGAAATAAAACAGAAGGGGGAAAAAGGGATAGGGAAGGGAAGAGGGAAAAAAAGGCTCGAAGGAACTCCAGACCAGTTTCTCCTCTCAGAAACATAAGCTCAGAGCCCAAGTTCCAAAGAACCAGAGCTTTGCTTCATTTTTGCTTCCTTTCTTTCCTTTGTTCCCCAATCTATCTACCAACTATGAAGTTCATTTCATTTCTTTAAAGATTTATTTATTTATTTATTCATTTGAGAAAGAGAGACAGAGCCCTGATGCAGGGCTCAATCCCAGGACCCCAAGATCATGACCCGAGCCAAAACCAAGAGTCGGACATTCAACCAGCTGAGCCACCCAGGCACCCCCAGCTACGAAATTTTAAATGACAGTCATCTGTGAATATTGTTTCATTAAATAAGTGTCTGGATTTCAAAATGGGGTCTTCATCAGCAATACTGTTATGTGAAACTATACTTTGCACAGGATCCTGGTGCGCTTGTTATAATGGTGACATATTTGAAAATCAAAGTTCAAATAATATAATATAAAGGATCCTCAGAAAATTAAAAGCAGATTTACCATATGATCCAGCAATTTCACTTTAAGGAAAATACCCAACAGATATAAAAACACTGCACCCCCATGTTCACAGTAGCATTATTTACAATAGCCAAGACATAAGTGTCCATTGATGGAAGAACAGATAAAGAAGTGAGACATACATAGATAGAGAGATAGATAGATAGATAGATAGATAGATAGATAGATAGATAGATCTATGTAGATATGTATATATAATGGAATATTATTCAGCGATTAAAAAAAAAAAACTAGGAAATCCTACCATTTGCAACAGGATAGACCTTGAAGGCATTATACTAAATGAAACAAGTCAGACAGAGAAAGACACATACCATATGACCTCATGTACGTGTGGAATCTTTAACAAACAAAAACAAACTCACAGAAAAAGAGATTAGACTGGTTCCCAGAGGTGGGGGGTTGGGAGGATGGGGGAATTGGAGGAAGGTGGTCAAAATGTGCCAACTTCTAGTTATAAGATAAATGAGTCCTGGGGATGGAATGTAAAACATAGCGGCTATACCACTGCTGTGTGGTATACAGGGAAGCTGTCAACAGAGTGGATCCTAAGAGTTCTCAGCACAAGGAAAACATTGTTTTTCTTGACTCTTTTCTTCTTTCTTTTATCTATGAGAAGATGGATGTGAGCTGAGCCTATCATGGTGATCATTTCACAACATACGTAAGTCAAACCATCATGCTATACACCTTAAACTTATACAGTGATGCGTGTCAATCATTTCTTAATAAAACTGGGGGTGGGGCTTTTAAATAATGACTTTTCTTTAGTTTCCTGAATACAACCATAATACCACTCTATTGCATATATTACCTTTCAAATACAGTTGATTTCTAAGGGCATTACACATATCAGTGGTCCTGGAACCCAGTGGTGGATGGGGCCCCTGGGTGGCTCAATGGATTGAGCGGCCAACTCCTGATTTTGGCTCAGGTCATGATTTCAGGGTCATGGGATAGAGCCCCGTGTCAGGCTCCACGCTCAGCACGGAGTCTGCTTGTCCCTCCCCCTCTTCTCCTCTCCCCACTCACGTGCTCTCCCCCCCCAAAATGAATAAATAAAATCTCAAGAAAAAAAAAGAAAGAAAAGAAAAGAAATGCCAGGTGGAGAGGAAGAAGCAAGAGCAAGTCCAGGAGAAAAGATGTAGTTAAACGGAACACTATTCCCTCCCCCAGTGCTCAAGCCTTTCAAAGTGTGTCACCACCTCCCTGAGCAACAGGTACACGTTATACCCACAATGGGGCACAGATTCTCAGAATTATCGCTGCTACCCCATCCACGACTTCCCTTTTTTATTTCAGGAAATACCTGACAGGGAAATTTGCGTAACTTGCCTAAGGCCACCCCGGGCTGGGCCGGACACATAATTGAAGCGTCCTCCTGGCTCCCTTCAAATCCTGCCATCTGACCACCAGCCAGCATTAGCCATTCTGATGCCACTCGAAGTCACACAGAGCCTGCCTGTATGGTGAAAATTAAAACAACCAGCTCAGAAATGAAAACCTCAACGAACCGGTGCGCTTCATCTACCTCCATCCAAACAACTAGTTTGACTGCCCTGAGTCAGTCAAATGGACTAATTTTTTTTCAACTCATGAAACTCAACAGCCTAACTTTTTTGGCACCGTAGAGACAAATTCATACTGAGTCATTGGAACGGGAGTCATTGGACAATATTCAAAGTGGCAGATGACCAAAACATTACTGTTGCAAGAGATCATTGTAACTGGACCCTCGCTCGGCTGCCAATACGTTACATGACTGAAAAACAGAAACGGAGTCTATAACCAATTTGAGTGGAATATCCTGGCAAATGAGATCTATAAGCAACTGCAGAGAGGGCAATGATATTTGTTAGCTTCATTCACTTATGCATTTACTCGCTTACTCTTCCCGCATGCCTACTGAGTGCCAGAAACTGAATGGGGTGCTGTTTAGTATACAAAAATACGGGCACCTGGGTGGCTCAGTTGGTTACACGTCTGCCTTCGGCTCAGGTCATGATCCCAGGGTCCTGGGATCGAGCCCCGCATCGGGCTCCCTGCTCAGCAGGGAGTCTGCTTCTCCCTCTCCCTCTGCTGCCCCCTCTGCTTGTGCTCTCTCTCTTTCTGAAAAATAAATAAATAAATTATTTTTTAAAAATAAAAAATAAATAAAGATAATTAAGTACAATCCCTGCCATCATAGATTTTACAATATAAAATGAGAGATCAATGTAAATTAAGCAGGGTACAACAAGGGCTGCATAGAGGTTTTTAAAGCATCTGTATGCATTGTGGGATTTTGGAAGAGGGTCCGACCCCAGCAGTGAATGCTGGCGAGCCTGCAGGGGGAAGTTGAGCCTGGCCAGGAAACCCAGGTAGGACATTCGGAGCATGGTAATGAAGACATGGAGATCCTTAAGAGAGGATATAATCCAGTGTGGGCAAGCAAAGGAACTGGACCCACATAAGGAACAACCCAAGCTAGGGACCCAGATGCAAATTCCAGCTTCACTTATAGGTCAAAGGGTGGGGCAAATGAGGGTAAAAAGAATAACATCAGAGTCTTGGGTAGAAAAAAGTGGGTTTGGGGGGTAGGCTGGGGAGGGCAACTTCTTTTATTTATTTTATTTTTATTTACTTTTGTTTATTGCCATGTAAAGGAACATACTAGGAGCCTTACATAAGGTATCTATTTTCCTCTTTGTGACAATCCTACCAATTGGGTGTCTTTATCCCTTTTTCATAGACAGCCACAGTGATGTCCATAGAGCTCTACCAATAGAGGAAGGACTTTCACCCACACTACGTCATCTTAAGCCACACATTCCTGCTCAATAAGTAGGACAGAAATCCCTATTTTATGGAAGAGGAAACTGAGGTTTGGGAAGCTAAGCAACTTTCCAAGTTCAGCGTCAGAGCCGCTGTGAGCTTTCCTTTCTGTGGGTAGCCTGGTGCACAAGACTGTACGGCCAACCCAGACACTCACTTCCTCCCCAGCTTGGGTCCTCCTGTTATCCACGTGACTAAGTATCAATCTGGTTATCTGAAACCCAGCCGACGGAAACCCAAACTGATAACAGCAGCTTCCAAACAACTCATGCCAGCTTTGGGAGATTCAGCTTCCCCATTCTAGGAGCAGCAAACAAAGAGTACCACCCACACAGACCTTTTGGAGATGCACTATTATGCCCTGTTAACTTGAGAGAATGTGTTGTCAGGTCCATGTGGCCCCCGTGATGCAACACAGTCCGAAGAGCCTACCAAATTCTTTAGGGAGTATATTGTAGATCAGCCTGGGAAAAACCCAAATTATGATTGCCCAAGTCTCAACAAAACTTTAAAAAAAAAAAAAAAGCAAGTCTCGCTTGGCAACTGTATGAAGACCACACCTTATGCTGCACATACCTGGGCTTCATCATTCTTGCACAAGGGAGTGCAATAAAACATTTCAAGATAAAGCTCCTTGGACTCCGAGCCCTGTTTTAAAAGTCCCTTGCCAAAGGAGGCCCTGAACTTCTCCAAAAGCATTAATTTAGCAGCCATAGCCAACAAGATAGTGGTTTGATAAACTACAGCCTACTGTCAACAGAAATCTCAGGAACACAGATTTCCATTAAATATCTCAGCCAGGTGGGTTTTCCCCCTTTGAAATACACCTCCACCCACCCACCCACCCGAAGAAAGTGCAACCACCAGTCCAAGCAGCATAAAGATGCGAGGAACCACGGGACACCGTTCCAACCATCCCTGCCTCTCCACCGAATCACTTCCTGCTTAGGGAGATCTCTCTTCTCAGAGATCTTCTAAACCCAAAAGTAGCCTTAGCCATTTACTCTCTTCTGACATGCAACTCACTCAGATCCCAACAGTATCCAAATCCAAGGCCATCCTATAAACAATTCTCCTGAAAAATAAACACCACCTACAGCAACGGGCCAAATATGACAAAAAATTCAGTATAAATCTAAAAGGGGATAAAAAAGGCAAAACAAACTCTGACATTCTTGTCTCTCTACATAGCTTTACCAAAAAAAGACTACGCACCTAGAAAGTCAAAAGAGCCTCGCAATTGAACCAAGAATACCCCTGGCTCCACTCCTAGCCCACTGCGTACTTGTAAAATGAAGCCAATCATTTAGCCTCCTTGAGGTCCCATTTCCTCATGTGTAAAATAGGGATAATAATAGCTGTGTCCTATTTACTCTATGACAATGTATGGACGATCAGCAAGATACTGTCTGTAAAAGTGCTTTGATCTCCTCCGAGATAGCGCACTCTGAACATTTCAAGCGGTGTTATTACCGCATTTTGGTACACATGAAACCTGATTGGCCACTGACCAATAAAGAACTGGTAATCACAAGGCAAAAACAGAGAGCAGCGTGCTGCACAAGGAGAGCGGAAACCCCAGATAAACGAGCAAAGACAGAGGACTCTCATCTGGTCACCAGGAGAGCTCAGGCAGGTAAGACATGTGCCTATCTAAAGAGAAAAAGTTGATGGCAAGACAACCTGACCTAATTCTTGGAAATCAGTTACCAAATCAGGAAGCAAAGTAATGTGAACTGGATGTTTCTTCAAGAAGCTGCTAAAATACCCAACTTCTGGAGTAAGAATTTAGGGAAAAACTCGTAAATTGCCCCCATTTCCACTCTGTCTGTTCTGGGGGTTCTTCCAGAACTCACCATGATACAATTTGCACTTCCTGAATGTGAATGCTTAGTTTTAAAAAAATTTCAATTTATTTGATGTATTTTTTACATATATTTGTGCCATTTTCTGCCTTTCCTTTGTATTGCTCTCCTACACTATTATTTTTTCTAATATTTTTCAGGCAAAGACCTTCTCCAGACAAAACCTTTTTGACCACCATAGCTCATTCATTAATCTACGCACCAAGCATATACTGAATACTTACTATACACCTGAAAGAAACTAGCAGAATGAGTTTGATGGACAAATAAATGCTTAATGATTTGATTCTAATAATGGTCTGTAGTTCTACAGAGTTCTATACTCCTTTTAAATAACAAAATATTTCCCTATTTGTTAAAAGAAAAAAAAAACAGCAATATATCTACACGGTCACACCAGAACCATCCAAAACACAACCCAAATAGTCTAGTGTTGATGTTGATGTTCCTAACGACATTTAAAAATCCCCATAATTAACGGGGCAAATACAACCAAAATTCCACCTCAATACTTGGAGTTTTTTCATCTCTGGGCCTTCTCCAATTTTAGAATAATTTTTTTTTGACCCCAGATGAATGTCAACCTTTTATTGAAGCTCATTTCTGCAGATTATTTTCCAAACGTGTACAAAATGGAACCAAAACGGAGAATCCCTTAAGAACCTGAAGAGGTGCAACATGAAAAGCTACGATTATCCAGTAGCAAGCGTTCCAGCCTTCAGCTGCCAGCCACCTCCTCTTCCTGTTCCCCAGAGTTAGCGGGATGAAAACGTCTTCCCCGTGATTGTTTTCACTTCTTTTTTCTCGGCATCTGGACGTGCACGGTTCAGCACCTTGAGGAAGTCAGATGTTTTTGCCCGCATACGTGTGTGAATATAGGCCTTAGAGCACTTGATGTGGTAGTGCAGATAGTCCCAGAAAGTGTGGATCAGGTTGATGGCGTTGTCTCGAGCACGGGCATTGGTGTGGCGAGGGAACAGCACGAAGGTAATGTAGCCAATGTTGTCGCCCACGGCAACGTCGGTGTCTTTCAGCTCCAGAGGAGGTTCCCTGTGGCTAAAGAGGACCTGTGGGGCTGTGGGGCTGGCTCTGCGGCCTTCTTTGAACTCCTGCATGAACACTTTTCCAATGACCACATCGTCATCATCCTTGAACACTGTGCTGAAGACTACTGTGACTCTGTCCTTTTTAGATTCAACGTACATGGTCTCATCATCCCTATAATGGATAACTGCCCTGTTCTCGCCTTCCTTGCCCTCTTCTTGGAATTGGAACTATTTCTCAAAGACAGAGGCAAAACAATTTCGTTTCAACATGCCAGCCTGATGCACAATGGAATCCTTGGATGCCGGCAGATTTTCAAGGTCATATAGCAAAGAGACATCGTACCCTGATTTGGGATTTACCAAGAAACTCCCGTACACCCTCTTTAATAACTCATCAGCACCATGTGCCTGAAGTTCCTTGTAGAATTTCAAAGAAATATCGACCATCACTTTTGTTCTGTCTCCATTAGGATTTGAAATATGATAGAGGACTCCATCGAAATCCGCAAATGTTACTTCTACTGCTTCTGGTTTGTTACTGGCGGCCGCGTTCTCGAACTTGAACAAAATGACAAAATCTCTCTTTTTTTGGCAAAATGTGGATAATCATATTTATTTTGTTCTCAAGAGTGTTCTGGTGGAGCCTGAAAAGTCTCAACACCTGAACATCTACCAGTTACTCAATAAATATCTGTGGGTTGATTATTTGTTGACTCATGACTCCAGCCATAGAACTAGATCACTTCCCAGGCTGGCAAGTGAGAGCTCGGGGTCAAGGTTTCCGTCAGTATGCCTTGGATTGTTTTCCCTGGTTCATTAACTTCCTCTTGCCCACACAACAGTACAGCCTGCTGCTTTTCTGCCTGTTTACATTCTCTTGGGCTCTCCCTGTTCTGTCTTCCCATAGTATTTTGTTATCCAAAAGAGCTAATCATCATTAACAAAACCTGGAGACTTTATTGTGTGTTTGTGCTGACAGGTTTGTGCTCTGAAGAGTTTATAGAAGACTAGTGTCAGCTCCGGTGTCAGAGCTCTGCTTTCTAAGCCTCAGTCCTGTAGTCACAGGAATGGGAACCATTAAATTACTCAAAGAAGAAAATCGAAATCAGAGACCTTCTGTGTGCTCTCCTCTTCTCTGCATCTCTTCCCACGTGTCCTTGCACAGATCTGTGGTTTAAATATCTACGTGGTGATGACCTCCAAATTCAGATTTCTAACCCTGGGCTCTCCCTGAGCTCCAGACCCATACATACAACAGAAACTTAACATTTCCACTTGAAAGTCTCAAAGATACCTGGCCATCTCATAAATGAAAGCACCATCCACCCATTTGCTCAAGTGAGAAATCTAGGCATTTACCTTGATCCCTCTAATTTGTATCCAACTCATAAGCAATGCCTGTCCCATATCCAATCCATACACTACTTCTAATACATAGGCAAGTACCAACTTGACTTCTCAAAAATCCCAATTCCCTATGCCCTTTTCCCCACCATATAAGCCACCATTTTTCTTGCCTTGGATTACTGCAAGGACCCTGTAACTGAACGTGCTTCTTCACTTTGCCTCCACTATCATACCTTGTCTTCACCACAGCCAAAGTAAGCTTAATAATATCTATTAGGTTTTGTCAGTCCCCTGTGTCAATCTCCAGTCATTTCCCATGGCACTTCAAATAAAAATCCAAACATGCTTGACCTACAAAACCCTCCATGATCAGCCTACTCTCCCATCTCCATCCTCATCTCCTACCTTCTCATTGTGCCCACTGGCCTGCAGCAGAATGAGTTCGATGAACAAATAAATTTCAAGCACATAAACCCCAGCCTCCTTGCCCACAGGACCTTTGCACTTGCTGACCCTCTGCCTGAAATGTTCTTTCCTCAGAGGCTCTTCCCTTTGACCCTTTCTCAACACTCAGATCTTAGTTCAAGTAACACCTCCTCAGAGAATCCTCTATTCTTTCTATACCAGTCACAACCCTTTTCCCCAAATATCTATCACATCACTCTTTCCCATTGTGTCATCTTGAAATCCCTTATCTGCATATGCATTTATTGCCCCTGTTTTGCAGTAGAATGCCAGTTCCATCAGAACAAGAATTTTGTCTTATTCACTGTAATATCCCCACAGCCTAGAATAGATGCCTGGCAAATAAATATTGGCTGTTGCATATTCATGGATAGTTCCCTAGAGTATAAATTTTACTTGAAGATGAGTAATTTAATATTCCATTTTCATATTAAAATAAACATGGGTATACTAAAGAGTAAGCTGTACAAAATGTTAAGAGAAAACACAAGACTGCAAGGAAAGTCCCCATTTGCTGAGGCTGCTTTGAGCTAAGCTCCCAGGCTCCCTGAGATTCAAGTTCATGATCCTCTGCCAATAAAGGTTCTCTAGAATAAAATTCTGACGAGCATATATCTCAGCACTGTTGTCTACAGCAACGCTCTGACTCTTAGTTTCCGATCTCTGAACGATTTCCCAATACAAAGTCAACAACCACCCCCCACACACACCCAAGTCTTCAGCTGCCTAATTACTTTAAACATAGATATGGATTTTTTAAAAAGATTTTATTTAGGGCGCCTGGGTGGCTCAGTTGGTTAAGCGACTGCCTTCGGCTCAGGTCATGATCCTGGAGTCCCGGGATTGAGTCCCACATCGGGCTTCCTGCTCAGCAGGGAGTCTGCTTCTCCCTCTGACCCTCTTCCCTCCCATGCTTTCTATCTCTCATTCTCTCTCTCTCTGAAATATAAATTTATTTATATTTATTTATATTTATTATTTATTTATATATAAATAAAATCCAAAGATTTTATTTATTTATTTCAGAGAGAGAGAGAGAGAGAAGCCCAACTTGGGTCTCGATTCAATGACCCCGAGATCATGACCTGAGCCGAAACCAAGAGTCAGATGCCCAACCGACTCAGTCACCTAGGCGTCCCTAGATATGGATTTTTTAAGCTAAATAATTGCATGCATTGCTTCTCCCTTGACCAATAATTTATCTCAATCCTTCAGGTCAGTCTAGATTAGCCAGAAATGGATTCTACTTTGAGAAGGATGCTAGGCTTACTTGCCAGTAGAAATTCTTGCCTTTATTATAGATTTACCCAGCTGGTGAGGTATGGAAGTAACTATTGGGCATAAAAATCCTGGAAAAATATTTGCCCCTAGCAAAAAAGTCACTGAGGGTAGGACTTGAAAACAGTCACTTTCTCCCCTAAAAAAAAGAAAGGCTTTATTTAATTTGTTATAAACAAACATGTATGTGTTGTTTATCATGAGTTCTTTGAGTCCCAAGCATCTTGCAAAGATGTTAACTCGTTTAGTCCTTACGGCATACCTATTTTTTATCCCTGTTTTTTAAATGGGGAAACTGAGGCATAGAGTAAATAACTTGCCCAAAGTCATCCAGCCTGGAAATGACAGAGGCAGAATTCAAACCCAAATAGTATACTTCCAGAGCAGTACTGTCTGGTAGATATAATACTAGCCACATACATAATTTAAAAATTTTTATGAGCCACATTTTTTTAAAAAGGAAAAAAGAAGTGGGTGCGATTATTTTTAATAATATATTTTCTTAAAAAATAACGTGTTTTATTTCACCCAGTTATACCAAGTATTAACATTTCAACAGGTAGTCAATGTAAAAGTTATTAATGAGCTATTTTACATTTTCTTTGTTGTTCTAAGTCCAAAATCAAGGTGTATTTTACACTTACAGCACAGCTCAATTCAGACCAGCCACGTTTCAAGGGCTCAGTGGCCACATGCAGACCCCCTCTACCAAGTAGGACAACAACTGAGCGTCTACGTTACCTTTCCAATGATAGCTCTTGGGAGAATGTAGAGCTTTTTTCCGGGCTGTGTTATTATGGTAACTTTATGCCAGAGACTTGGTAGAAAACTGCAAGCCTCATCTCAAAGGCCACAGTGAGTGCTAAGGAACCCCATCCCTTCAGCTTCTTTACCAGCCCCATTCAATTAGGTCAACGTGCACCTTGCACGGCTTTTGAGATGCAGAAATGCGGCAGTAGGGAAATGGAAAGGTCTTTTCTACCCAAACTGAGAGCCGGGAGCCTGGGATCCAAGGGCAGTGCTGGAGGGCTAACAAGCATAGTCTCTCTGGCCACTCATTTCTCAGCATCTTCATGTTCTTTTTGCATCAGGGTGGGACTGGTGATAGTGGAGATGCCTCTCGGTTCCCAAATGAGCCCAGTGCTAAGAGCATGTACATCACAGCTGGAGAGGCTTGGGACTGAGTCCTGACTTCTCACTGAAGCTGGCGGACTTGGGCAGATGCTCCAACTCCTCCAATCCATCTTCCGGGTGTTGCGAGGTTTGAATGAGCTGATGCATGTCCGTCACTTAGCCCAGAGCCTGAGGTGCACATGGAATAAACGGACACTGTTCTTGATCATGATATTCAATGATCATCTAGATTATTTTTTCCTGTTCCTATAAGCTAAAGAAATTGAGGCAATTAGCTGAAACTTTAAAAACAAAATAAGCTTATCTGAAATATTTAACAATTTGGAAAATTGAAGCTGGGAAATAGATTGCTATGATCTCCTGGGTATTTTCTTTCCTTTTATAGATGTAGTATCAGCCCGTTGAAGGAAAGCATGATAAATAGAAAGTTTGAGCAAGACTATTGGACCAAAATCCTAAATCAAATAGAATAAACTCTAATATTTTCAATTATATAAGGTACAAATTCACACATGTGTCCTGTTTGCTTCCTTCAAAAACCTTATAGTCTCTCTCGTGTAATACAGAAAATTTGCATTTTATGCAAATAAACATTTGTATTTCATTCTGTGTCTGTTTTAAAGTGATTTTTTAAAAAAATTGTTGTATACCATTCCTCGATAGATACTGTGAAAAAAACAGGTTGTAATACTGAAACTCCTTGTATGGAATATTATACCTGTTTGGTTTGCCTTTTCCCACAGTCCCTGTATCTCTACAGGATTGACATTCTCCAGACTGATGAGTAGTCCAACAATCCTATCACATGGGGCCATTTGATTCAATCACTAAGACAACTAACTTAACGAAGACGCTGACTGACACACAATAGAGCCACATCCTAGCAATTACTCTGAATTAACTTCCAACGTTCACTGTGGTGGTCGGTATCAATGGAGATAGAGACTCCTGAGATTTACTTTAGAGTAAAACTCCCCTGCACCCACTGACATATATGTTACTACAGAAAAACAAAAATGGCATGAGATTTTTGTCTCCCTTTCACGTCTTTGTGTATTAGGATTTCAGAGCAGGAGAGCACCTAGGAGCAAAAGGGGACTCCTGAAGATTTTCTTTGGGAATCATAACCCTACCTTTATCCGAGTATCCTCTTGCTGGCAGGAACTTTGAAGGCAAACCCATTAGCTGTCCCGCAGCTTTGTAGTTAAGACTTGGATTGAATGGGGGCGCCTGAGTGGCTCAGTCGTTGGGCGTCTGCCTTCGGCTCGGGTCATGATCCCGGAGTCCTGGGATCGAGTCCTGCATCGGGCCCCCTGCTCTGCGGGGAGTCTGCTTCTCCCTCTCCCACTCGCCCTGCTTGTGTTCCCTCTCTCGCTGTGTCTCTCTCTCTGTCAAATAAATAAATTATTAAAAAAAGAAAGACTTGGATTGAATGATACACCACAGAAAATGCATATTTTCTGTGCTCATGACCTAGTTGGGCTCATGTTTATGGAAACATGAGCAAGTGATGCTTGAACTACCTTCTTAGTGAATGTTGTTCATGCAAAACACTGCAAAGGAAAGCAATCTTCTTGAGGCTGGGGGAGGCTGGAAGACACAGAGACACAGAGGTGAAGGGCAATCTGGAATGGGGAGCCATTCACAACATCCTAAAACAACCCTAGATATCATGTAAATACCATCAAACCACATTGTTTCCATTAAAAAAGCATGCACTCCATGCACGTATTTAATAACTATCATTGGCTCCCTTATAGCATGTGCCTCTGGAGACCTTCTCACCATTTTGAAATCTCAGTTAGCGACCACAGAAATATTAGCCCAAGCACTGACTGGCAGTGGGGTAGGGACTAAGGGAGTATTTTCAGCTGTGGCACAGCCCCAAGGGGAGCAAGGAAAGTGCACATTTCTGCCCATTAACCAGAGGAGGAAAGAGGCAAGATGGATTTGAATGAGTTCTTTCCGAGATGTTGGTGATACAAACCAGACACACTTAGAAGCATATGAAGAGAGGACTCAAGGAGAATCACTTTAATCAAAATAGAGAGGAAGCGATTCAAATAATGCTGATCCCCAGTGCAAAGCAGGATTTTTTTTTTCTTTTTGGAAAAAGTCTACTGGATCCTCTTAAAATCGTTCTTCTCTTCAACAACACCTGTGGATACCGATTCAAGGTGTAAATGAAACCTTGCTCTTCACAGGGGTCCCATGAACAGGAGCTGTGCAACCCAATAGCACAACGCTTAAGAATACGTCTGTGAATGCCAAACTTTATACAAATATATGCGTCATAGAGCAGTCAACAAAATACAACATGAGAAGAATCTCTGAACATTTTTCTACAAACAATGAAATCCAATGCTGAATTCTTAAATCACTCATTTTGCAAACTTTTATCCACCAACATTATACTCCTTGCTGTATGGGAGGCTTTAGGGATGAAAGACATTCTTTGCCCTTAAAGAGCTTGAGGTCTAGGGTGTCTGGGTCGCTCAGTCCACTAAGTATCTGCCTTTGGCTCAGGTCATGATCCCAGGATCCTGCGATCGAGCCCCGCATCGGGCTCCCTGCTCAGTGTGGAGCCTGCTTCTCCCTCTCCCACTCCCCCTGCTTGTGTTCCCTCTCTCGCTGTCTCTCTCTCTCTCTCTCTCTCTCTCTCTGTCAAATAAATAAATAAAATCTTTAAAAATTTTTTTAAAAATTTTAAAAAGAGCTGATTGTCTTGGGGGGAGGCAAAGACATAATGACTGAGTTTGACAAATGCTTAACACAGGTGAGCACAGGGTGCTGCTGGCTGATGAACGGGGTCTTCCTTCATCCAGGTCTGGGTGGAGGTGGCAGTTTTAGGGAAGGTTTTCTGGAGGAGCTGACATCTGAATCAGGCAGAGGGGTCGGCAAAGCCACAAGATCATGCAAGAGAGCCGGAAGGGCTGAAACACGGGCCACAGGCAGAATGATGACAGTCATCACTGAGGACACTGACCCCTCAGCGCCGCGGCCTCTTGTGAACCTGGACGCTATCGGGAGAACAGTAGGGAAGCCAGGAAGAGCATGACAGGGGACAGATGTGGTCATACTGGGGCTGCGGAAAGCTCCCTTTGACGGCAACATGGACGTGATTGTCGGGTGGACCCAGATGAGAGACAAAGAGACCTGTCAGGACACCGTTGGAAAAATTCAGGCTAAAAAAATGAGGAGGGTTTGAACTAATGCCATGAGGATAGTCCTGCAGGGAGTATCAACAGGATTTTATGGCCAATTAGAGGCAAACAAGGAGGAATTATGGACAACCGCCAGGCTCTAGTTCGGGTAGCAGGGTGACTCCCAGCGCCACTCGCCAAAATAAGGAGACCTAGTTCCCTCTTCCCTCCCACGGCTCTTTCTGACCTCTGGATGATCCCATTTCTCCCAGCCACAGCAAGCCTCAGTAGCTCATTCCAGCCCGTTCCTCTCCGGCAATGTAGATTCACCCAGTTCTTTCTCCAAAAGGTGGGAACCAGGAAGACGCTGGAACTGGGAGAGGCATAAACATGGGGCACAAATCAACCAACCCACCAAACTGTCGTCCAGATGCATTAGCAGAAGTTTCGAAACTAAAGCAACGTGAAACACTGTGACCAAAGGAAGGCTTTTACTATGGAGACATTTGCCCTCATTCCAAGGATACAAATGTTTATAGAGGTTGGATTCCAAATTCACCAATGTCTTTGCAGCGATGAAGCCAAAGTTGTGTCTTTCCACTAGACATACAGGCGGGGAGTATATAATTAAGAGAAAACAGGCCATGAAATAAACGTATTCGATGAAAAGTTATATACACCTTAGAAAATATGACCTGTCTTGCCAGGAGAATGGTTTGGCTAGTAGAAGGTACAAACTCTTGCAAGGTTTCCACTCATCAGTTTGTATTCTGCTAAGGAATTGTGGCTCCCTCTGTATTTGTTTTGTTAAAATGTCTAGATGCACTCCTATATTCTACCCTGGGGAACCGTGCATTTGAAATGATGACCGCACCCCACACAAAGAACTCTCTTGACACCATCACTTCCTTCTCAGTGGGAAGGAAGATACTAGCACCTAGAAGCAGCAACATTTGGAAGGATTTAATGAGTGTTTGTAGAGCACTCCCAGGCCTTAAGATGAAAGACATCCCATGAGCACAGCCTCTAATTGATGTTTGTTATTTTGAATGTTTCACTAAAGAACTTCTCTCCATATAAATGAACTCTCATCCAGAAGCTTTGAGGACATAAAATTGAAGAGTCTCAAGTGTGGTCTTCTACCAACATGTTTTTTGGGTTTTTTTTTTTCCCAGCAGTAATTTCAGACATGGCAATTTCCCAGTCAGCAGTGATTATCCTGCTAAGATAGAATATTGACTTCAGGTGTTGTGATCCTACAGCAAAGTCTATTGACAACCAAAACAACCATTTCTTTGGAAGTAAGGTCAATACATAGATAAATAAATAAATAAGCCCAAGATTTTGATGGGCTAAATCATTTGCTTTTCAATCTATTCTGAAGCAGTGTTGAAACACTCGTTTGTTTCTCTTGTTTCTATTTCTCTTGGAAATGAATAGTCGATCAAACATTTGGATGTTGAGCTGTACATGTGGCTTAGCTTCATTTTCCAAGAAGTCGCTTTCATAATCCAAAGGTTCAAGGAAGAATCAAAGTGTTCCATTTAAGCCCCAGGATAGGCACTATTTCACTTTGCAACTTAGCCGTAAGTTATCAACCAGTACCCAACTCATTGCCCCATTTGGTCAAGTGCGTACTCATCCCAGGTTAGGAAGAAAATTCAGAGCTGTGGCCGACCTGGAGACTAATGTGCCTCAAGTCTAATGGAGGAGAAATGACTCCTTCTCTAATGATGTGCGTTCCCCTGTCCTGAGCAATGTACTAATCTTCCTTCTCCATTCTTCCTTTTCTCCATAACGACTCCTATTATTGACGATCAAAGAAGGAGATTATGAATTCAAACCCACCACATCCTCAGTTGAGCTAGAGTTTTGGGTTCCTAAATTGGCAGATAAGAATTAAAAGGCAGGGGAGGGTGCCTGGGTGGCTCAGATGGTTAAGCGTGTCTGCCTTCGGCTCAGGTCATGATCCCAGAGTCCTGGGATCGAGTCCCGCATCAGGCTCCCTGCTCGGTGGGGAGCCTGCTTCTCCCTCTACCTCTCTCTCTCTCTCTCTCTCTGTGTGTGTGTGTCTCATGAAAAAATAAATAAAATCTTTAATAAAAAAATAATAAAAAATAAAAGGCAGGGGAGCCTGGCTGGCTCAGTCGGTGGAGCATGTGACTCTTGATCTCAGGGTTGTAGGTTCGAGCCCCACAGTGGGTGTAGAGATCATTAAAAATAAAATTTTTAAAAATATATTAAAAACAAATTAAAGGGCAGTAGTAATCATAGATTAACTATTACATCTTTCCAGATTTCCTTGATGGTGCCAACAGCTAAAGGAGCAGGAAAGAGTGCAACTCGGCTCCCATTACATAGGTCTTTCCAAACCTAAGCCAAGCCCAACCAAGCCTTAGGCCAGCTCTCCCAAAGTTGACCATTTCTAATTCTAAAGAGACCGTACTTCGGAAATGTCTCTGGGGCATTCATGACCCTATCTGTCATGTCTCTGTCTCAAAAGAAAACATGTGAGGCTTAGTTTTGACTCATGGTGGACACATCTCCAAGTAAAAGCAAAAGGCCCGTCACCTTGTTTCCCATCTGGTGACCTGGTCTTTTATGAAGCCCATGATGCTTCACTTGCTGATGAAGGTTCCAGAAGAACATGGAAAATGGGGGCAAGGATTGACCTGTTGTGCTAAAAACCATCCAAGGCCCTTTCATATACACGGCCTCCACCTCCTCCCATGCCCTCTGACCCAGAAAGTCGAACAGCCTTCGGACCTTGCCTCTGCTAAGCTTATGCCCTCCAAAGCTCCCTCTGGGTTCCTTTTAACATGAGTTTGCCTTCAAGAGTCGGCTTGGTGGAGAGGATCAGGGCACCGTATGCCTTCCCCTGGCCATTGCACTCCCCCTAAAGATGGCCCCAAACCTGGAGTCAGAATTCAGCTCAAGACAGAAAGTTCTCCTGAACTAGAGGCGAAATGCAGAACATGGGAAACAGGGCGCAGCACTTAACGTGTCCCAGCTAGGCACGCCCACGGCACAGAAGAGTCTGCTTGAGAAACCCAAGCAAATCGAGCTCCATCCTGAATTCAGATTTTTTTTAAAAAAATAAAATTAAATGAACGGCAGAGCAATCATCATCTGTTATAAAGGATGCCCATGACAGTAAAAGCTTTGTTATCACACCAGTCAGGGAAGTGGCTGCTGGTCAGCTAAAAATGCTGGTCAGTATGGCTTTCTTCATATTGCCCCCGGGGGGTTTGCCTCTTATCTCTTCTCTGGCTCCCCCTCTTATAAATGAAAGACAGTGGATCTGGTTTGTGTGCAAGTCGCCATTTAAAGTGTATGGAGATGGAGAATTAATGTTGTTTTGCCCAAAGCAGCAGGAAGAGTAGACGCCACTCCCTAGCCACCCCGCCCTGAAGAAAGTTGCTGCGCTAGTCGGATTTTAGCTGGTTACCAGGGTGAACATGCTGGTTTTGGTTTTGGTTTTGGTTTTGCGTGTTGATGATTTCTAATACTTTGGGGTTGATGGTACTACCAAAAAGAGGGTTAACTTTTTATCAAATAATCTTTTTTTTTAAGATTTTATTTATTTATTTGACAGAGAGAGAGAAAGAGAGAGAGCAAGCAGGGGGAGCGGCAGAGGGGGAGGAAGAAGCAGGCTCCCCGCTGAGCAGAGAGCATGATGCAAGGCTCAATCCCAGGACCCTGGGATCATGACCTGAGCTGAAGGCAGATGCTTACCCAACTAAGACACCCAGGCGCCCCCTATCAAATAATCCTAAAGTCGTGAGGAACTATCAAAGGAACAAAAATGGAAAAAGCGAGCCCCAGGAAGCAGCATGGATCGACAGTCCTCTGGGTGTTCATGAGGCTCTCTTGTCTTTACTGCTTCTTACCCTTATGGATTTCAGCAAGTCACTGAGCTGCTTCGGCTCTCAGTTTTCTCATCTGTGAAATGAGTATATTAGACTCAGGACCCCCGAAGCTCCTTCCAATCCAGGATTCTCAGTGTACGTTCAAGAGACAAAGCCTCCAGGATGAGTGTCGTCCTGACAATCCAGACCATCTGAAGACCTTACAGAAGTTACCAGAGCAAAAGGCCCTGAAAAAGAAAGCTGGCTTAAGTCAATCTGGTGCCAATTCTTTGAAAAAGAGTCTCCTCTTTGACAGCACAGGAAGGCCACAGTCAAAAACTGGCCTTGGGGGTGGCTGGGTAGCTCAGTCGGTTGAGCGTCTGTCTTCGGCTTGGGTCGTGATCTCAGGGTCCTGGGATCGAGTTCCGAGTTAGACTCCTTGCTTGGCAGGGGGCCGGGCCTGCTTCTCCCCTGCCTGCTGCTTGCTCAGCTTGTGCTCTCTCTCTCTGTATCAGATAAATAAAATCTTTTTAAATAAATAAATAAATATAAATAAAAACCTGGCCTTGGCGTCTTTGTGTGAAAACCAGGACGTCGCATGCTGAACTCAGAACAAAGGCGGTGGACTGGTGAACAGGCCAGCACTTGATACCACCCCAGGAGACACCAACGTGGAGCCCCTGCTCACTAAACTAAGGGCTTTCTGCAAATTAGAAGAGGTGAGAGATGCCACCAACTCAGCCACACGTGGCTGTGGAGCCAGAGCGTAGCAGGAGACACTGGCTCTGAAGCCAAGGAGTCTTGGTTTCGAGGCCCGGTGTTTCACTGATTTTGTGTAAATTGTGTGTGATTTTGAGTAAATTACTTACTCTCGCTACACCTGAGCTTCCTTTTGTAGCTCATGGTAAGTCCCTTTCAGAATGATGAAAAGATCAAATGAAATAACACATACGATGCAATGCCCAGTGCCCGGTACATATCGGATACTCCACAAACTAGCTATGAATATTTCAGCAAAGGGACTGGGGATATCAGCAGCAGTTTCGGCAAACGCCTAGAGTATGCTGGCGGGACACCAGCTTGCATCGGTCCGGGAGATGGGCCCAAATTACCCGTCTGGCCTCCTTTTTAGGAGCAGAGGAAGGAATTTCTATCCCGCAGGGAAGATTCAGGAACAGAAGGGGGCCAGGTTCTCTTTGTCAAGGGTCTAAACTGACTCTGGCTAGAGGGAAGGGAAGGACCGGGACTGAGAAGAACTTCAGGAATGAAGGGAGTTAACTCATGAAGTGACAAGGCAGTCTACACGTGTTCATAACAGTAGCAAGGCAGGGAGAAGCGAATGCATGGAAGAAGGTCCAGAAAAAAACAAGGATCACTATCTATACCAGATGAGGCAGGCCAGCCAGAGGACACAAGGCCCATACTTGCCTTCAAAGTCATTTGTTTGCCTTCCTACATAAATGGATGAAGAATGGAAAAAACACACACCGGAGACAGATCCAGTGACCATCGGTACTATATTGGCTGAAGCTTAAGCCACCACCCAACACCCAAACCGGAAAGGTGGTGCCTATAAGGGTCATTTCGTTAATAGCATCAACCTTTGTGAACAGCACATTCTATCTCAGGTCAAGCAACAGCCAGAAGAGAGGAGAAAAAGCAAGAAAGGAAGGCCACGGCCAACTGTCCTCCTGTTGAATCTTCAGGACTTCCAGAGTCCCACTGAAGACTCATCCTTTAATGAATTCAAGGGCTTCCCCTTTTTTGGGAACTCAAAGGGAAAAAAAAGCCTGAAGAGCAAAGGTTCTCTATACTTTGATGCTGTCTTGTCTTCATGACTGTCTATCATTAAAGATAATGGACTAAAGGATCATATCATTAAGTTGGAAAGAGAGGTCATTATCTGTTACACCATGTCACCTTAAAGACAATGCTTGGAACACAGGGCGATGACTAAAAGTAATTAGACTGGGGACTCAGTGCGGCACACTTGCTATCAGTGACCCCACACCGTGTCACGGAGCATCAGACAAACCCAGGACTGGTTCCCAGTAGGGGGCAAGCCAAATGAGTTTTTCTTTTTCTTTTTTTTTTTTTAAGAGTTTATTTATTTACTTTAGAAAGAAAGAGAGAAAGAGACAGCACGAGTGGGAGGGGCAGAAGGAGAGGGAGAGAGAGAACCTCAAGCAGACTCCATGCTGAGTGTGGAGCCTGATGCGGGGCTCGATCCCAGGGCCCTGAGATCATGACCTGAGCTGAAACCAAGAGCCAGATGCCTCACCAACTGCACCGCCCAGGCGCCCCCAACATGGATTTTTCTGTCATCCAAAACTATGAGAATAGGAGTCAAGCACTCCCAGGGAGGTATAAAATTTGCCATGAGTCTTGGAAAAGCCACTCATTTCTTGGGGCCCTGGTGGCTTCGTCCAAACAATGATGAGGCTGGGCCAAAGCGGCTTTTTGAATTCCAAAGTTAGTGGTGGCCAAGGCCATGGGCTGTGGGGTCCTAGACCTGGATGTGGATCAAGTGCTGGCTCTATCCCCTAATAGTTGTATGACCTTGGCAATCTTCTATAAAACAAGATGACAAGAGTAGCTACCTCATAGGACTCGGGGGGACATAAGTTAACAAAATGAACACTGAGTATGTGCACCAAGGTGATAGAAAGCAGAGAGGGTCCCTGTCTTCAATGGGTTTTCAATCTGTAAGTGGAACTGAACAAGCACATTTGGTAGAAATAAATCTCCACTAAAGGAATAAGATAGGTTTGCACCATGCACGTGACTTGTGTCAACACATTTCTTTATAAGAACGGATGCTTAACTAACAATAGCTGTAATGCTCTAGGAAAACCCACCATTAATTGTCCCTTGACAGCATGTACCTGAGCATCCGCCACAAAGTGGGCCCTCGAATAAATAGGTCAGAATTTGTACGGATAGGAACGCATCAGCGCCGAGCATTTAAGAAAGGTAAAGACCCTGGGGACTGGGGCCAGACGGTGCCAGCTTGAAAAGACAGGAAGGAAGACAAATAGGAAAGACAAAAGAAAAGAATTGTGAGCAAGATGAGTAGATCTGGGGGCAGTAAAATGGCAGTGGGAGATAAGGGAATGCGAGTGCATTTGCCCGGCTGCGGTTGAAAACATACGCCAAAGGAGGGCAGATCAGTCTTCATTCCTAGGACCCGCTCTGGAGGAGGGGGCCATGGCCGTGGCCCATCTCAGGAACGTTCTGTGTGGCCTCTCGGGGCTCTGGGAAGGGAGCAGGGATGGACCAGCAATACTGGCCCTGAGCAGCACTCTTTCCATGGGGGGCACCCTCCTGAGCCCCAGAGAATCAACACTCAAGGGACAAAGGGGTGGAGAGAAGGATGTGAAAGGCGTTCTGGAGGTAGATGGTGCTGATGGTCGCACAACATTCGAAATGTCTTTAATACCACTGAACTGCACACTTCAGAATGGTCAAGAAGTGTGTAAATTTTCTGTTCCGTGTATTTTACCACAATAAGAGACAGTCATATAATTTCTTTTTTCAAACCTGTGGCTACCAATATGGAATTTGAGTCTTCTCCAGATTCCTGGTCAACCGCCCCATCAGGGGCAAGAAGTCTGGGACAGGGACTGCACAGCAGGTGACAGAGAAGCCAGACGGAAATATCTCTGTAATATCTCATCTTTGTTACGGACACTTGTACCCCCCACCCCCCACCCCCCCAGACCCTGACTTCTGAGAGCTACCCAGAGTTTGGAACATTTGCAAAACAATCCTAGGGTTTTGTTGTTTGGCTTTGTTTAATACCCTCAGGAATTTTCTGCCTCTAAAAAAATTCTTCTTCTTTTTTTTTTTTCCTTTTTTCTTTCTTTTTTTTTTGGTCGGTATTTGTGCCTGTGACATCAAACCAGACTGTAAATTCCTTGAGGGCAGAAACTCTGTCTTGTTTCTCTCTCAAGCACCCTTGGTATGTAGCACAAAGGAAAGCATTTCATAAACATTTGCTGGATGATGGAGGTTGACTCTCATCAATGTGGTCTTTCCCTGTCCGTCCCCTGCTCTGTCCCTTGCACTGACCAGGATGCAGCTCCATTTCTTGTTGTTCCAGAAAGAGACGGAGTGCGTTCTGCTGATCTCTGTCTGACCAGGGGCCGTCATGTGTCACTCACCCGGGGCCCTGGTACTTGGAACACAGCCTCTGCGAATGTCAAGGGATGACTCCTAACCCGTGGTTAGTCTCCCCAGGGCTGGCTGCCCAATGGTGTGATCCATTTAATAATAATACTTAACACTTAAACTGCGGCTTCTACGAGCCTCTTCAAAGCCTTTTACGATCATTAGCTAATTAGGGCACAGCCCTGCCCTGGTGACTACAGTTATAATTCCCACTTTACAGATGGGGAAACTGAGGCAGATTTTAAGTGAGCTGCCGCAGGCCAGAGTCAGCATCCGAGCCAGGATTTGAAGTTGTAGATACCTAAATTCTGTGCGAGGCTGACATACCCCAGACCCTGCTCATTCTAAATAAATGGTTCCTGAGGAAGTGAGTGGACAGGCCTCTCCATCCATTGAACCTGTGTCCTTGGTGTTGGAGGCATGAGTCTGATCCATTCATTCAATACTTTTGTAACTCTCCAGGCTCAGGTTCAGCTTCCTGCTGGGATAACCAACAAAAAGGGCAGACAATGGGCCTCCCGTGGGGTTTCACTTTCTTCAGAAAACTTTGCTACTGCACATGCGTTCCCAGCACATGTAAAATGCATATGGCGGATGAGAGCCAACTCAAAACTGCTACCCACTTCCGGCTCTCTCACCAGCTTCCTCCTAGAATAAGATTTCAGAGAGAGAGAGAGAGAGAGAAATGAGACATGATGACACTGGAAGCTGTGGGAATCCTCAGTTGGTGACAGAAATAAAAACAGCTAGTCACAGTCAAGTGACAGAATGTAGCATATGATTAGGGGGATTAGTACTTCCGGTCTCAGATGTTAAGGTGCTCAGTAGGAAATTGTGACGGATTTGTTTGGCAGAAAGCTAAATGACTTGAACTCTCCCAAAGACAACCCAAGACTCTTAACTACTAAACACAGATTCCAATTACTAGCACAGAATAGAACCATGCACCTCATCCAGCGTGATGTGTTTTGCAGCCTTACTCAGGAGCCCTTTATTTAGAATGAGCAGGGGGGGGTGTCAGCTCCAACACAGAATTGGGTATCGGCAACTTCAAATCCTGGCTCAGATGCTGACTCTGGCCCACGACAGCTCACTTAAAATCTGCCTCAGTTTCCCCATCTGTAAAGTGGGGATTATAACTCTAGTCATCAGGGCAGGGCTGGAAACGAATATTTGAGATTCTTATTAAAATGAGTTACCTATCTCCAGGCCCTCTGGCCTATGGAAATAGACTGAATACCAAAGCCAAGGGCAGCCAGAGTGAGAGAAAGATGTGGGGGGAGGTCCTGAAAGACAAATTCTGGAAGGTATGGCTGACTCAGGGTCTGCAAGGACCGCAGGGGCGGGTCACTAAGAGCGTGTGGCAAGGACATTCCACACCTAGCAGGCATGAGGACACAGAGATAAGGAGGAGAGAGTCAGGGGGCCTGACCGAAGGAAAAGACATGAGTTGAAGAGCACTTATTGACTTTGAAGTAATAGAATTTTCTGTTGTTCTGAATCATAGTAACCATACATGGCTCTTCGGAGGAGGGGGAATCTAGGATAATAGCAGGCAGCCCCAATCTAAACCCCGTGAAGTACATATCTCTTATGTTCCAAAACAGATAACATTCATTTTGTGCAGCAAAAAACTCTTAAAAGTGAACACTGGGCGCTTCATGTCTGCAGCTTATAAATACTTCCATTTAAAACTCCCTGAGAAGTCAAACCAAGTTCATCCCATGCTCATGAGCAGCATGGCTTGAAAACTCCAAACAGACAATATATCCCAGGACAAAATTATGGTCTTGCTATTAGCGGATGGTATAACTTGGTTCCCAAAGCAAATGCCAGGAGAAAAATAAAATCATAAATATTTAACTCACAAATTTTCTCCTAAAGCATAAATGAGAGGCGTTCATGCAGAATCAGGAGTTGAAGGTGGGGGGGTTGCTTTTTGTTTGTGTTGTTTTTATGGAATTAACTCTTGGAATTAAGGTAATTAAGTGCTATTAGCTTAACAGTCTTGAGCCAGGGAGACTCACAAGGTGGATTTCAGGTCCCACTTTTTTTTTTTTTTTTTCTTGGCCTTAGACTCGATTTCATTTCTTACAGAGGTAAAAGGAGCTAAGGAATAAACACCGGGTGACTTGAAAAAGCAGAAGATATGGCCCTTCCCCCACAAAGGGACACTGGCTACACATGTACGCTTACGACCCCTGCACTTGGCCTTTCTCATCCCCAAACCCCTGAGTAAAGATAAAAGGGGATGAGATATGAGATCTGAGGTGATGGGACAGAGGAGAAATATAGAAGAAGGTCATGTTCCTAGGATTCTCCCCTATGGAAAATACCTGTGAGGCATAGCTGGAGTAGTCAACTGGTTGGCTGTGCAAAAGTTAAAATGTTCTCTATCCCAGCTAGGGTCAGCAGGTAACATACAGAACACCCAGTTAAATTTGGAATTTCAGGTAAGTAACAAATCACCATTTAGTATAAGTATGTCCCAAATATTGCATGGGACATACTTATACTCACAGAATACTCACCATTTTAATTTCCCGGAAATTCACATTTAAATGGGCATTCCATGTTTTTGTTTGCTAGATCTGGTAGCCCTAACAACAGGAAAAGGTTTGCCGTGTATAAAAGTGAAAAATCAGGGAAGGGGAATGATTGTAAGCGTGAATGATTGCTTAGAGATACAAAAGTAACAATCCCAAGAAACAGCTAAAAGAGTTTAAGTGGTTTCCTCTAGGAAACAAGAATTGAGAGCAGGGAACGTTCAGGTCAAGGGACTGCTGTTTTTCTTAGGCCTTAGCAGTAGTGTTTGGACTTTCATCCATGCACTTGTATAACCTTGACAAAAACTAAAATTTTGTTTAGAAAATTTAGAAATTTAGAAAAGGAAATGATTACCAATAATTTTATTTAACCCCCTTTTTAATTGGTATGTCAAGTTGCCAAGTTTCAAGAGCATATGAGAAAAAGGGCAAAAAATTAAAATAAAAAGACAGAGAACATCTCCTGGTCCCCTGGTCCTCCTCCGAGTCATTACCACCCATTTTTTCCCCATCCGTGGTGGGTGAACACAGACCTCCAGCCTAGAGAACCCCCGCTATGGTAACGCTCAAGGCTGGCGGACGAAGGAGGCAGGAAACCGGTGGGTTCTGCTGTAGTGGGAGTGAGGATTAAGGCTTTAGCTACTTTAGCTTTTAATTCTTGAACGCCTACTAAATGCCAAGCACTGCATTAAGAAGTAGACTACATGATCACCTTCCAGCTTCCCAGCAACTTGGTGAGACATCGTTATCCTCACGTACCAACGAGGCATTGAAGCTGACTGAGGTCAAGACCACTACTTGCCAGAGATCAGCGCCCTGGCAAGTTGTGCAGCTGGGATTGGAACAAGTGCTACATCCTTTCGGAGGTGTGATGCTGGGTGCAAGATTCTGGCCACAGCCCCGCCTGGGACTCAGAAAGCCAAAGCTCCTCACGATCACCTAAATCACAGGTACCACAGAGAAGGGCCCGGCGCTCTAATACCGTCTCTAGTTTCAACACTGTCCACTGTTGTTGTGGGACAGGAGCGGGTCGTGCTTCTGATGGCCCAGGATCCTGGTGCTGTGTCTCAGAGGTTTCAGGGAGACTGCCCAGGAAGAGAGCGCACACTCTGTACCATTTCTGCAAGGCTCTGCCCTAGACTGGGCTTCTTTCTGCCCCGCATGCCTCAGGCCATGGATACAGGGATAGAAGTGTCCTCAGAGAGCTGTCATGTCTTGAAAGTCAGTTTGGAAAACATCAGAAGGCACAACACGCCATGCACCTGTTTGTTTTTCCACGGGAGATCGAGGGGCTGGGAGAGAGGGCATGACCGTGGCCAGGGAGTGAGGAGGGGGTTGCCCTCCCAAACCACCCACCGTGCAGCCTCCATGCAGTTCACAGTCAGAAGAGAAGGCTGGGTCTTTTTCTGTGCCTGGGTGTTTGCAAGCTGATGCTTCTGTGGCAAACAAGCCTGGGACAGCCGAAGCTACGGTGACAACACGGGCATCTAAAAGCTGCCAATCAAACAAACACCTCTGTCCCCGCTTTGATTCCTTCCAAGTCACACCTGAGCATGGTGAACCCATGCCACTGTCTCACCAGATTGGAGTTTTGGGGAATTGGTCAAAGTTCTGCTTCCTTCCCCTGCTGGTACAAATCCAGGGTTGGAGCGAGAACGCGTTTTATGACCCAGTGATAGTGGCTGGCATTGTTCATCGTTATGATTATTATTTGCAGAAAGCCCAAGTGCACATTCAGCAAGGTTGTAAATGCCCAGAACGTGGGGAATGCCCCCTGGTCATTTTCAGGTAAGTCAGCTCAGCTCCCCTCTGCTACCATCAGATAATGGCTCAGATGATAAGTTTCAGCTACCTGGGCTGGAGCCTCTTCCAGTATTTGATCCCAGTAAGAGATCTCTTTGATGTCTGCGATCCTCCACGGGATAAGGGGCTTGACTCCCTGCTCCCAGCCTGACTCAGTGGTGACTTCCCTCCAGCTCTTGGGAATTATTCCCCTGCCGGAGGCTTCCACACTGGGGTAGCCTGCTTCCCAGGGACTGCAGAGAAGTTCACCATGCCATTTTTAAAAACAAACATCAAGAAAAGACTTTCTCTTTTTATATGCTAAGGACAGGAGTCTCTGCCAGCCCATGGGAGTCCATTGTTTGAAGAAGTCAAAGTGAAATAGTTAAGATCCAGGATTAGGCAAAGCTCTGTGGGCCCTCACTCATCTCTGCCACTGAACAGAGTTTCTGTGTGGGTCTCATTGACTAGTTGGGCATGGTGTGGCCCAGGGGGCAAACTCAGTGCTCTATTTCACATTGGATCACAAATATTTGGGAGACCGCCAGCTCAGGGGTCTCCATGACCTTCTTTGGCAGGTGAGTGGGAGCTGGGCCTCTTGGGAAGCATGGTGAGCGCTGGTGGGGCTGAGCTCCAACTCAGGGAGCTCCGCTTCCCGGCCTGTCGTCCTGCCAGTTGAGTCACTGAAAATCTCCAAACTGTCAGGATGAGCTGGGAGCTATAAGAAACTAGACATTAGGGGTGTTAACCCGTTGCCTCTTCAACTGGCATTTAAGACTGGTCAACAGCACCCTCATTGTCGTCGGTGGGAAGGGCTTTATTCCAAGTTCTTAACTTCTGGACTGGAAAAACATTCCCTTATTCATCGAATTCACACACACACACATGCATGCACACATGCACACACACACACACACATGCACACACCCCTAGGAAAAACTGATAGCTTGCACATGAAAACAAGATCAGATCACAGGGTCTGATAACCCAAGGTGGGGTAAATTGCAGAGATGGAACATCAGGAACCCGCACAGAAACCATCCTGCGGAGCTGGGCTGTCCTCCCCCCAACAGGACTGGGGACTCTCCTCAGTCTAGTGACCTGGTTCCCCAACCAGGTAGGTCACTGCTTTTGGAAAGGTCAGGAAAGTTAGAGAACCAGCAGCTACTGCTTCCTCTCCCACCGAGAATGAGGTGGGGCTGGGGAGAGGGAACACGCTGGACCAGGCTGCAAATTCTGGTGGGTCTGAATCCAACACCAAAGATGATCTGTGCCAAGGCTGATCTTCTGTCCCTAGGTCCTCCTTCCAGAACGGCACCATTCCAGACTCTGACCTTCCAAGTTAGAGGGCAACTCTCATGGCCTACAAAATTCTGGGAAAGGCTCTGCAAGGAAACACCACCATCCTGAGATCTGCTCCCTATTTCTCCAAACCGCCCCCCCCCCCCCGCAAACATCTCCCTGCTCCCAGGTCTCTCCCCTCAGGCATGCAGCAGCTCAGGAGAGCCCAGCTCCCCTCCCTCTTGCTGGGGAGGGAGGGAGCCAGGCTGAAGTCCCAGCAGGTGTCTCTGCCTCGCCTTTTCTCCCGGGGCAAGAGGCAATGCAGGTGCCTCCTGCCTCTCCCTCTTTCCTCCTAGTGGGAGTGGGCGGCCAGGGAGGTGTCCCAGCCTCTCCCTCCGGCGCCCCAGGGCTGGTGGTTTAGGGAGGTACCTCTGCTACCAACTCCTTTCTCAGAGCAGAAGGCTGGAGCCCATGATCCAAACCCCAACCCCCCACGTCTTTCCCACCAACACTACCACCTCCAAGTAGCTTTATGGACTCATGGATTCTGCTTTCTACATGACTTGAGACTCTTACTCAAATCTGTTGTCATTTGCTGCTGCCGTCCCAGCCCCGAGCGACTGGGGCAACTCTGCCAAAATGTAAGAGGTAGGCCTGGCCTCAAGGAGTTTAGAGTCAGCCCCAGGAGATGGCAATTTGGCTACTTAGATGTACACACCCATCCTACCTAAAGTACTGGCTGGATAAAATCTCTTTGTCCCTGCTCCTGGATCTCATCTGACCCCTGACAGAAGAGGACTTTGGGAGTGCATACCTCGTCTCTCCCATATCTGATTCCCACGATGGAAAGGAGGGGGAAAGAGAATTCTTCAAGAACAGGAAGGTTGAGGGTGGATCATGGTAATGGGATCTTCTCTAGATGCTCTCCACACAGAACCGCAGGCCCCCGAGAGACATATGTGACTGGGTGGGAAAGGGGACTGGGAGGAGATTGAAAGAAGCACAGAGGGCCCTTCCAGGAAATGGCCACTGAGTGTGCACCTGGCCTGGCCTTGGCCTTGCCTGCATTCGGGGCTGTTGGGTGGAATCCCAGATAGACTGAGGTCAACCCATCACAGCACAGTCTACCACCCCCAATCCATCCCTACCCCTCCAGAAAAGGGCCACTGCCTCAGGACACATTCCCCTACCTGGCTGGGAGCTATTGGGAACGTAGCGTTCTATGGAAATAAGGAGAACCCCAAAGATCCGGACCTGCCATGTTGGCCTTCCAGAAGAGAGAAGAGGCAAGCAGGAGGGAGAAGGAGCTCCAAGGAAGCCCAACTAGAGGCCAGCAGGGACATGCAGGTAGAAGAAGGATGATAGGATGGTAGGGATGACAAAAGTGGCCTCGCCTCAAAAATCCACCCCAGAAAGGTCCCAAGGTTTAAACATAATTGTAATTTTGACCAACAATGAACATTGTTCCAACCTAGAGATCAGGGACTTTTTTTTCACCTTAAACACTGGACGCAAAACAGAAAGACAGAGACGTGGAGAAGAAAGACAGAGACAGGGACAGGATGGGTTGGCATATAAAGTGCGATGGAGAAGAAATACGGAACCCTAGAAAATGAGCAGGAGATGTGGTAAGAGGAAGGCGCTCTTCTGTCGTTCATCACCCATTGCGCTCGGGCCCCTCGGAGGGCCTGTGTCCATTCTGTTGTGGACAAGGATGAGCTCAGACCCCCAGCTCCTTTCTGCTAAAAATCCAACCACTGGATGCTTGGATTGAGGGAAACTTTTCCCAGAAGCAGTCAACCAGGATTGGGGAATTACACCTGATGGCAATCATTCCTTTTTAGGTGCCTGGCTGCACCCCTTCTTCCAAGATCTGCCAGGGAAGCAGTGAGAATTTCTACATCATAAAGGTGGAGGGTCCTGGGTATTTCTCTTGTTCTAATCAGAAGCATCTTTCTCAGCCCTGTACACTTGATTAGCAGTCTTCTATTTCTCTCGAATGTTCCATGGGTCAAGCTGAGAACTGACAAATGCACCGTTTGATAGATAGGGAAACTGAGGCACTGCAAAGGGAAGGGTTGAGCCTCAGGAGCAATGGTGCCATAGCAAAGAAGACCCCCATGCAGCCTGCATGAGACACAGAGTCTTTAGAGCCCACTGCCTGTGATACAATAACCTCCATTTCCCTGTCGTTCCTGCGGGGAGAATGGGAATGTCTGTGATGTTGAGTCAATCCAAGCTGAGCTTTGAACTCCTTTCCCAAAAGTATGTTAACAAACACCACCATCTTCTAGAAATGTGTCTTGTCCCCATCTTTCCCATGGAATCCCTTAAAAGCAATAGAACTACGACCAGATAAAATAGGACCCCAAGATCACGTGTGTAACTGCCAAAGAGAGTCCTATCTGCCCAGCCACACAGCTCAATGTGAGGAAAAACTAAATGAATTAGGTCTGGAAAGGTCAATGGAGACTATATGCAGGCCACACTCAGAGGGCTGTGTGGCTTGCCCAAGAACATGTTAGGAATTGGCTAAACTGGCCCTAGAATCCTGATCTCACGACCTCCAGGTAATAATGACAAGAAGGACTTAGCATCGGCAAAGTTAGGTAGCCTCCCCCACCCCCCCCACCCCCAGGCTAGCCTAAATACAGAATACTGCCGTGAGCACATTGCTTAAGAGTTTAACCTCACTCCTAACCACAACTTGAATTATGAATGCTATCAGCAATACCACCTTTGAGGTAAAAAGACAGTGGTCCTGAAGTCTCATAAAAAAAAAAAAAAAGAAAAACCGTGACATTGGGGTTCATAATAATATAGAAAATTAAAGGTGGGTATGTCCTACTTCCCGAAAATTCTACCCTATTGTATTTGTATTGAATTTTTGGAGTGATAGCCTTTGAACGCGTTGGCAAGTTGGCTATCGAAAGTAATCCTATGGTGAATCCTTTTTATTAGCTAAAGAATCTTTTGCAAGGCAAATAGTTCCTCTTGATGTTCACAAGTGTATATCTGTATGGAAAGCTAATCCCTATATTATTCCAGGCACATCTCGGATTCCATAAAGAACGTGACTTTGGGAGCACCTTGGGAAGAAAGCGCGTGAGTGGGAGTGGATCCTGGAGACAATTCATACAGATTTGCTTCTTTCCTAATTTTTCCCATCTTCGTTACCAGAGCAAAGCCCCGAACTTTGTGCCCTGAATAAAGGTTTTGGGGGAATTCTATGAAAAAAAATAATCATTAACAGTGTAGACAAAGAAGCTTCTGTTCAAGTGAAGAATAAATAGTATCAAAAGGCAAATGTTCGCTGATTCTCAGCAGCATTAGTCTAAAGGGAGGACACGAGAGGGCACATCTGGGACGGATGCAGAAAAGAGGAAAAGAAAGAAATTGATTAAGGTTTTAAACCCATCACAGATGCCCAATAAATAATTTTTAGGTTGATTGTTAGTTGTGTTTTTTAATGGAAACTGTAAAGAAAAATTTAAGGTTCTTCAAGGGCAATCCGAGGTAGGGTCCATTCAGAGCGAGGGGATGGCCGGCTTTTCCTCCTCCCCCAAAGAAGCGCAGTGCAGAATCGGGGTGAGCTCAAAGGATGGCTGACATTCTGCTGGAGTTTTCTTCGTGTCCTCTGATCATTAAAGCAATTCATGCTCATTGTGGAAAATCTGTTAGAGAAAGCACAAAGAATTAGGAGCAAACCCTAATCCCAACCACACCCACAGATGACCACTGTTCATTCAGAGGCATAGTTCTGGAGCTTTCTAAAGACAGAACATTGTCTGCCATCTGTGTAAATGAGGGCTCTTCGAGGGCAGAACATTTTAATTCCACATTATGGCTGCAGGTTCCTGCCATCGAAGACTGTGATCCATGGAGCAAAACGTTAAAGCTTGGGAGCCTGGAGAATCACATTTCCAAGGCCCCTTCCTCCTGCCACGAGCACGGGAGCCGGAACCTGGCCCAATCCCCACCTGGCCCGTCTGCAATGCCAGACACCCATCCAGGTGAGGGTAGAGCTCTCCCTATTCTGACAAATGGGGAAGCGTCACCCTGGGGCACTGACTGCTCCTAAATTGAGTTCTCAGTTCAGGGAAAAAAATAAACCAAGAGAAGAATTTTCCACTGGCCCATTAATCATGAGAGCAGCAGTCTGAGAGCAGGAAATACTGTGGCAAGCCTTCCAGGTCTTAGGGTCTACCCAGCCCCCCAACCACTCGCCATTCCCGAGCTGAGTGGCCTTCCATTGTATCCCCCTTCATGGATGTCCACAGGCCGGCAAAGTCTAAGACGTGAGGTGGGTGGCGGGCCAGTGGCCTTATCTCTTCACACAGTTCGGGAAGAGACAACAATTTGAAGGCTGTCGGAGGGAAGCTCCTGACCAGCTATCTCCCCATCTCGGGTTCCCAGTGGCTGGTACACCCCTGAGAGTCAACTCTTTGACGTAAGCATTTTCCTGCCCCTGGGTCTCTCTCTCCTGAGACAGCTCAGAACAGTGGGCAACAGGTCACTCCACCACTGATGGGCAGTGCGAGCTCAAGCCAGTCACTGAGCCTCTGTGAGCCTCTGCCTGGAGCATAAATAATAGTATTTCCTTCATCAAGTTGTAGGGCGATTCCATAAGATAACGCGTGTACAGAATCTGGTGCCTAAACAGGGACCGCTGCTGTTGACGTCCAACAACTCGCTCGCTCAACAGTGATTTATTGATCGCCGGCGTGCCTCTGAGGACACATGGTTTCTGCCTTCGAGGACGTCATCGTCCAGTGGGGAGACAAGTGTCAAAGTCAACAACCATGACATCACACAACAAATTCCGTGAGGTGCATATGACAACCATCCTTTTGCAGACGATCTCGTGTATCTCCCCAATAATGCCACAAGGCTGACATTAGGGTGCCCATTTTACACATGATGAGGCTGAGGTCCAGAGGTCAACCGTTGGCTCGTGGACACTTGTGGACTTGAACCCAGGTCTTCTGAGTCCAACCCTAGTGCTTTGTGATCCATATTCGCCCGTCCCTTTTCTCCTGAGCGTCAGGCGGACTTCCTAAGGGCGACTCAGAACACCACCAGATGCTGAACACAGCTTTCCGTCGGAACTTGTGTGCCTCTACCCATCATAAGATCAGCTTCTCCAGGTGGATGCAAAATTCCCCGCAGATCTCCATGAGTCGTGGTTCGTGTTGCTGTTGCGGCTGCTGTTCTTTGTCATGATAGAATTGCAACCCTGAATGTCACCCTAGGACATATGGCCCTGAGACTATAAACTGCCACCAGGCCATTGCTGCTGAAGCCTGCCCTTCAGTGCCTGACAGCAATGATTAAACATTGCCTATTAAAGGGGCCATAAAGAAGCCAGACATCCTGCATGGATGAGCAGAGTGGGGCACAAACAATGAGCCAGATTTTCCTGTCTCTCAGGGGACTCACTCTCATCTTTCACAGAAAAAAACAAAAAACCACCCTCATGCAATGAGAGTCACCTAAACGAGGCCCAGGGGAGGGCAGGGGTCAGGAGAGGTAGCCTGGACAGAGGCCCACCCACCTGCAGTTGCCCACGTTCCTGTGTCCAGCTGAGAAGTAGAAAGTAATTTTATTTCTTCTGAATTCTCATTGTCTAGCTCCCTCATCTGCATTATTTACCCCCGTTGGTGTGGGAACCACTCAGCCTCAGGATGGCCGGCCTGGCGTGCCAGCCCACGCATGGCCTCAGCCAGATGTCCCCACTCTGGTCCCCCGGACCTCAGAGCATTGCTGCAGAAAGCCCCAGGCTTCAAGGGGTCTGTGCGACTGCTTGGGAATCCTTCAGTCACCTGGCACTGACTCTCCGCCACAGTCCCACCACCCGCCTGGCCCACCCGTCCTCCCTGCCCACGGCCTGGCCTCCTGCCCCACTGAGAACACGGTCACCGTCATGCTGTCTCTCAAGTTCCCACCATCAGCTTCAAGCAGCTGGAGGTGTGATAGCTGTGCACTCATCCACTTCTCTGCCCGCTCTCTAACTTCTAATCTCTTTCCATCTCTTCCCTCTTTTTAGTAGAAGATTGATTCTACCTCTTTTTACTAGGCCTTTGCTGCTGACCCCTTTCTCTCCCATCTCCTGTAGGATTTCTCTCCGTGTGGCATGCCCATCGTGCATCTGGAATCTTGTCTTTTCTCCTATTTCTCCTTCCCTTCTGCTCAACAGCCTAATTGGACTGTGACCCTCTAGCCTCCATCTTTTCCTGGAGAATTTTTACCCCTAACAATCCTCCACCCCCCATAGCCATCTATAGAACTTGTTTTCCAGGTCAGAATAGCTACCTAACTCAAAAGCTGGTGGCCTCTTCTCAGTTCTTACCCCTTGATTTCTGCAACACTTGGCTCTTCTTCTTCTCCTTCTTCTCCTCCTCCTCCTCCTTCTTCTTCTTTAGAGAGAAGGAGAGAGGGAGAGAGTGTGTGCAAGCCAGGGAGGGTGGGGAGATGGAGGGAAAGGGAGAGAGAGAATCCCAAGCAGACCACATTCAGCATGGAGCCCGATGTGGGGCTCGATCTCACAAACCCCTGAGATCATGACCTGAGCCAAAATCAAGAGTCAGACGCTCAACTGACTGAGCCACTCAGGCGCCCCTTGGCTTTTCTTCTTAAAATCTCTTCTCTTGGCTGATGATGGGTATTAAAGAGGGCACGTTCTGCGTGGAGCACTGGGTGCTATGCACAAACAATGAATCATGGAACACTACTTCAAAAACTAATGATGTAATGTATGGTGATTAACATAACAATAAAAATTAAAGGAAAAAAAAACATCAAAAATCTCTTCTCTTGGTTTCCGGGAGACAGCGCTTCCCAGCTTCTGCCCTCGCCTCTCAGACAGCCATCCCTCTTTGCCTGGCCAGCCCCTGTCTTTCCTGCCTCCACCTCTTAAATGGGGGTGATCTTCAAAGTTATGTCCCCATCCATTCATCCACATTCTCTGCCCTCAATCTCTCTCTGTGATCTCATAGTCTTACCATGACTGCAAGGATCATTCCACACAAACCACCCCCAAATGCTCACCTCTTCCACACATCAGTGCCATGTATCCAACTCCCTGTTGGGCGATTTGATCAACATATCTCATCTCACCAACAACTGAAGATGTTTGGGGAGAGGTTTATTGTTTTTTCTGGATTCCCTGCCTCCTCGGGACTTGACATGCCCTTCTAAGAGTTAGGAGGGTGTCTGGGAGGCAGAGCAGGTGAGAATGGGGGTCCATTTTCACTGACACCTAGTGTAGGCTCACTTGACCTCAGCCCATTTCATTTAATCCGTTCCTAAGTTCTACTGATTTTTCCTTCAGAATGTCTTTCCCATCCATCCCCACCTTTCGAGTTGTGACCCTGAATTAGATGCCATCTATTACCTTCGACTTGGGAGCCTGCCATGGCTTCCTGGCTGGTTTCTCTTCTGCTCATCTTTCTGCCCCCAACACTTCCTCTGCTTATTGACAAGTGTGTGAGCACACCTGGACCGCTTCTCTGCTAAAACACCTTTTGCCTCCATATTGAGTACTGAAGAAAGCCCCAACTCTTTGACCTACCATTCATAATCTGGCCCCAACTTCCCTTTTCAGATTTTATATGTCCTCTATACTCTTAAAAACCCAGGCAACTCCAGGTGAGGGTCTCCTCCTCTCCCACCTCCATACAGAGTTCACATCCTTACTTCTGCATGGGTTGCCTTTGCTCTTCACACTACTGTGCCTGATGAAATCCTACCACCCTTCCAACCCAACGCAGATGACACTCATTCCCCGAATCCTCCTTGATTTCACTCTTTATAATCCACCTCATACAATACTGTTGACTACATCACTGGATTGAAGAGCAGAGTTCACTCATCTTGCTCAACTGAAACAATATGCCCATTGATTAGTCACACCCCTCCCCCCATGCCTTCCCTTCTCCCAGCTCTTTACAATCAACATCCCGCTGTGTGACTCTAGGGATCTGACTACTTTGGATACCTCCTATAAGTGGAAGCATGCAGTCCTTCTATAATGGCTTATTGCACTTAGCACAGCACCGTCTCTCATTCCCATTCTCATATACTGAAGAACTGTCTTGTTTTTTTTTTGTTTTTTAAGATTTTATTTTTTTATTTGACAGAGAGAGAGACAGCGAGAGATGGAACACAAGCAGGGGGAGTGGGAGAGGGAGAAGCAGGCTTCCCGCTGAGCAGGGAGCCCGATGCAGGGCTCGATCCCAGGACCCTGGGCTCATGACCTGAGCCGAAGGCAGACACTCAATGACTGAGCCACCCAGGTGCCCCAAATTGTCTTGCTTGTTTTCTAAGGCTGAAGAGTATTCCCTTGTATATATAGCCCACATTTTCTTTACCCAGGCATCTGTCAACGGACATTTAGGTTGTCTTTACACCTTGGTTATTGTGAGTAATGCTGCAATGAACGTAAGAGTGCTAATTTCTTTCAAAATCCTGATTTCGGTTCTTTTGGAAAAAGACCCAAAAGTGGATCAGATGGTAGTTCTATTTTTAATTTTTTGATGTACAAAAGTTCCGATTTCTCTGCATCCTCACCAACACGTGTGCTCTCTAGCATCATTTTCAAAGGCATTAAACATATCAATGGCTGGACCCTTCTAATAAAACTACTAGCCACCATCTGCTGAATAGCTTTCTATGCCTTGCCCTAGACTAAATGTTCTACTTATGTTGCCTCATCCAATCTGCATAGAAATCCCCATTTTACATATGAGAAAATGTATTTTCTACAATCTATAAATGTACGAGTCAGTGATTCTGCCCCTGTGAACTTTATTTAAGCTCTGGAACCTAGGCAGGTAACAAGGACTTCGCCTTGGTGCCTAATTGTAAGACTATCTGAGTCTGTGTAGCCACTAATTCTCTTTATGAAGAGCCACTCATATGGAATTTGCCACTGCTATTAATCAGTCCTAGCCACAAGTCAGTAGGATACCAGAGGCTGACGAAGCAGTCAAACCTGTTTGTCTTAATGTGTCTGAATCATATCTTTTTCAGTTTTGAGCTTTTATGCATCTTTTATACCACTGGATCACCACTGAAGGCATAGGCTAATAGCTGGGACATAGTGGGCATGTAATACCTTTATTGAAATGTCCTTTTCCTTTTCAGAATGTGACCAAATCATTGTGTATATACATGTAATACATAACCAGGCAAGTGTGCCTTGTTCACATGGAAACACATCTTCCAAAAGTTCAAAGGTGAAAGAACATGCCTCCTCATCCCCTCTAGGGTTCTAAGACTCCTACATATTTGGGAGAGTCAGACACCAGAGTCTATATGACAACTGATTGCAGACCTGGCGTGGATGTTTTAGAAAACAGGTTTAGTAAAGAGTTCAGATCGCTGATTAACCTTAAAGAAATTCCAAGGTCTCTTCCCAGCCTTTTTGTGCTCCACAAGAGGCACAAGGTCAGCAAGTCCACACAGAAGAGAAGCCAGTCTACACAGAGGACAGCACACTCCCCTGAGCCTGCCTCCCCGAGGAATCATGGGGCCTCTGAGCTCTTGCCAAGTCGCTGGCCAATATCATCATCAGAGAATCAGAGTGGATCTCACCAAAGTTTTCCTCCAGTAAATTTAGCCCTACATAAAGAGAAGGCAACCCTGCAAAATATCTTCTTGCCCACCCAAATACTGAGCTTCCACTATCTGCTCTGATGGCAGAGGAAAAAAAAACCCACAGTCATTTCAAGATAATGAACAAACCTAAACTAATTTATGTTTGGATTGGGACTAACAAGATGGACACACAAGCAGGAAAATGCTTGCACAGCCGTGGAGAAACACATACACACATGCTCCCAGACACAAGCACCCACTCTTGTGACCACGCTCAGTCTGACTTGAATCCGACCCTATGATCAGAGGCCAATGTCTCCATGACGTTAAGTGTCATTAACTTTTTCTTTTTTCTGAGGATTCCCCTGAACACACATGGGGCTGATGTTCTGGCTGATATCAACATTGCCAATATTTTACTCGGGATGCCGAGAATATTTTATACGTTGCATTAAGTAGCGTGTTGCCTTGTAATATTTTTCAGTGTTGTCCAATACTTGACCTTACCCTTGGTTAGACTAGTCACCCTCGGGGGTAACAAAATAAGCCAGGATGGAGCTGACAGCACTTTCTTATTGATTCACCATTCACCAAAGGACT
This sequence comes from Eumetopias jubatus, assembly GCF_037043125.1. Classification (NCBI taxonomy): domain Eukaryota; kingdom Metazoa; phylum Chordata; class Mammalia; order Carnivora; family Otariidae; genus Eumetopias; species Eumetopias jubatus. The sequence goes on from NW_028274814.1 coordinate 27,896,096, forward strand.
CACCGAAACTATAATTACCATGATACCTCACGGTCTCGAGGTGGGAGAACTGAAGCATGAGGAAAGTAAACCTCTTGCCAAGTATCACAGAAAAGGTGAAAATTAAGGCAAAACCAAGGATCTCGAGCATTCTGGATACTTTGCATCACTTGCTGTCACAAATCTACTGATTCCAAGAGTAGAATAGAGAAGTTGAAGAATCAGCTACAAGTCCTTAGCGGACACTCATTTCTCTCCATACCAGTGACTTGAGTTCTTGCCTTTTTTATCAAACTGACAGAAAAAAAAAAAAAAATGAGACCCTGAATTGTACTTACCCTTGCTATACCAATCCTTCAAATTCTAGGGATTTTTTTAAAAAGGGAACTGCAGACATTTAGAAATTTAACTTTGTTGGACAATTCCTGGTGAGTAGCAGCCTCCATATTCCTGCTTATTGCCTTTGTAAAGCAAATTCTTCCATTGCCCAATAGCTGCCTTTTCAAAGTCCAGTAGCCACCTCTTGGAAAGTTAAGTCATTTTGATTTTCATTTAGTTCTGGCTCATTATAAATGCTCTCATTTATTCTACCAGTCCTTGATGGATATCACTTGAGGTATGCCAATGTTGACTTACCTATTCAATGCAACATGGAATTGTTTGGTTTCCGGGATGCTCTGGTCTCAGGAATAATGCACAAGAGTGAATCATAGTGCCAGCCTTATCCTGGATATCACAGATAGCACCTGTGTCACCTTCAGAGCCCCTAAAAAATATAATGGTTGGCCTCCCTGGGAAGCAAGACCAGCCTTCATTAAGGCTTAAGGCTTCTTACGTGAGTCTTGTTGTCTTTAACCTATCTAGAAACAGAAATGCGCTAAAGCAGTCCTCCCCAGTAGCGTCATCCCGATTCTAAGGCCTCCTCAACTATCCCTTCCAGCACACATCCACCCATCCTCCAGGATTCCATCTTACATGCTGACTCCAGAAGATTCTCCCAATCTGGGATGTTTAACCTGAATGAATTACTTGGAATCATTTTCCAAAGCTTCGGATTTGGGACCACTTAGCATCTCACACACCCCAGTCCTGCCTTTGCCCATGAATGTTCTAGAGAGGCAGTTTTAAGTCCCCTGTTCAAGGACCCTCGGAAGGTGCCCAGCAGGATTCTGAATGGCAGAGATAGAACAGGGAAAGTATATCTCTATAGCCCTCTGCTCTCCCTATCCAAATGATCCTTGATTACCTAGGATACCTTTCCTGTGACCCTGTCACTACCTAATCCTTGCCCGGTAATCCACTGGTAATAAACTCTGGAAAGACTTCAGGAGTTACAGAGATAATAAAGCTCCTCAACATCATAGGCTGAATTGGTGCCCAACATAGTTCTAAGGACATTATATATAGTATTTCACTCAACCCCCAGAATAACCAAATGCATAGAATGTTCTCTTATGGCAGACAAAGCAACTAGCACCTAAAGAAGTTAAGTGGTTTGCTACCAAGTGACAGAGCCAAAATCTGCATCCAGGCCATCTGGCTCCGGGATTTACTTTTTACGACTCTGCCGTAGCTAGACAATGAAAGGGACAGAGAGCTGCCTGTTACAGGGCTGACGCTGGCCGTGGCAACCCGGTCTGCGGATCAAGGAATCTATCTGGGCCCTTCTAACCCTGCCCATTCCCAGATCTTCCATCCGATGCGTGGGAGTCCGGGGGACTCTGGGGTCCCCCAGGCTGTCACCCTTCCACCCCAAACTCACAGGGAAACTCACGCCTGACACCCCACCTTTGGAAAGTTGGCCACATGTACTGGGTCCTCCCCCTCACTTTCATTCCTTTTTCCAAAGCAACAGCATCTGTGATCCGGGTCCTTGGGAACCAATTTCAATCACTAACAAAACCTGCTTCTTGGCCAAGCCCAGCAAGCCTGGGAATAGAAACCAAACACACCCAGAGGTGAAGTACACAGCACCAGAAGTTGAAAACAGGCTTCTAAAATTCTGTCCTTATGGCAATTCTGTTCAAACCCCAGAGGGGGAAGGGTACCATGTAAAGCCCACCATCTCCTTCCCCCAAAAGAAAGCAAGACTGGACCCATATATCCCAGGAAGTCAGTGACAAGGAGACCTGACAATACGGGGGGCTTCTGAATCTCAGTCCTGGACATTTACCACTTCCTTTCAATACACAGCTTTGGAATGCCCTTTCGGTCCTTGGACAAATGCTCCAGTGTTGCATCTCCGTCTTCATTTTGAACACACCAAGGGGTACCACTTATAAAAACAAACAAACAGAATCCCTGCTTCTTTTTCTAGATCCATACATAGTTCTGACAGGGCAAGTCATATTAATTAGCATTAGCCAGTCACTCTCAGATCCAGGATGAAAGGCAAGAGGCCCTGTACAGCATACCACGATTAATAATATTATTATTATAATTACATTTTATGGCAGTTTCCCTAACCTTTACTGCTCAACACTGGTTAATTTCTCCATTATAAAAAGTGGGTTCTTTTATTGGACTGAGTGTTTTGTGATTAGTTTGGTTGCATGTTACCAGCCATGTATAATTAAAGGCGGCAGGTCTCCAAGTGGTGCCTGAAAACCCGTTATCCACTCAAGTGTGTGGGCAAGCAAGCCATTTGAAAGAACATGACCACTCTTCACAGGTCATCCAGTAAGAAATTGCATCCTCCTTCTGTCATGGAAGGGGATTTTGAAACCAGAGTTTCCATGTTGGAGATGATGCTGGGCTCCTTAAGATCACCAATGACCACCAAGCAATGGAATCTAAACACAACATCCTTCTGCCAAGGCACCCCAGCTGTGAGGCTTTATTCCAGCTTTGACCATCACCTGCCATGAGGCACAGGGCAAGTCACTTCCCCTCTTGGGGAAAAAGAGCCCAAGGACATAGGGGCACAGGGTTCTTCCCTCAGCTCCTGATTCGGGTGGAGGAGTGGTGGCTGCCCACAGTGGAGACTAGAAGGCAGCAACACAGCTCTGGGGTCTGACCGGCTGTGAGTTAGTTATTCGATCTAACTTCTCTAACTAAGCCTCTGTGTCCTCCTATGCAAACCAGGGATGGTAAATAACTAAATCCTCGGGACCGTTAGGATGATTAAGTGAGAAAACATGGGAAGTGCGTAGTAGGTACTCATATGCAGGGTGTCCACTGAGTCTAGAAACATAGGCAAATACATCAGTGATTTCCTGATACTAATTTCCTGATGCGATAAAATAATTGGTACGTTTCCAGACTTGGAAGTCACCTTATGCATTAACTGATATTATTATTCAATAAATTGCACTGTTAGGTGTTGAAAGACACCAAAAGGCCCCTTTGCCCAAAAATAACACGTTGTCAACGGCACTTAGGATTCCCATGGGACTCAAGTACTTGCTTTAAGTTTTAAGGCATTAAAGTCTTCTTTTGCATGCAAAGCTCAACAAAAATGGATAACTGTAAGCCGTTAAGAGCCATCTACACCTTAGCTTAAAAGTGTGTGTCATCTCTGACTAGCTACGAGCTCGGAGTCCAGAGGGAAGATTAGTTGACGTGGTCCAGAGCACAGGGAGCGTCTTGCATGGGGGTTCTGCAGCTAAATTCGGACAGTCCCAGGAGCTCAGCATCATAGTGACAGATAACCAAGATGGTAGGTGGGCTTCAGCTCAGGCGAATGGAAGAGGATCCAAGGTAAACTTCACCTTCTTGAATCAGTCATGTATTCCCTGCTCATAATCCATGTCTCGGCAAAACTCGTGGTTCTTAAAGTCAACATCCCACAAAATAAATGCCTGCTCTGCCTTATTGACCTCCAGGAAAATAAACCTTTTTTTTTTAAAGTGAAGGACCATAGTTCACCCCTCCCTTAGATGGCAGTCAATTTTGGCAGTGACATTCTCAGGTCAGCTTTGGTGGGATTTGCCACACAGCGGCAAAAAGGCTCCATTACCACTGGGAACTGATTTTAGACATGCAGCAGGGTAACTCTCCCCTCCTACACACAGCCTAAAATAAGCTATGGACTGCCGAGGATTCCATTTTGCTTTATTCCCTAGAAGCCTTCTTTAAACATCCCCTAGAGGTACCATCCAATAAGTTCAGCGAGGCCATGCCTATGCTATAGTGATAGGCAGGGTGGTATCCAACAGGAAGCTGGAGCCATGTTAATTATAGGGCAAAAAGGTTGGGCTGAAGGGCTTCATGGGGCTTCTGTATCAGACATTCCATATTTCATGTGGACGAGTTTGATCCTTTAAGCTCTGAAAACACCAGAGGGCAAACTGTCAGCACCAGGCACAAGAATTTTGCCCTGAACAAAATGACCTTTGAGTCCTTAACTGGTTTCATATTCTTCAGGCTTCTGTGGACTTCTTCCTCTTCTTCCTCTCTGACACCTCACATGCATTTATTTGCTGGGAGGGTTGGCCCTCTCTGGCCAACAGCCACTGATTAACATCTAGTCTGCCAACTATGTAGAAATGTAATCCTTAACAAAATGGGGAAGTTCCGAGCAAGCCAACATATTGTATTGATTTGCAAACATCAGCCCGTCGTGAGCATCTGTTCTCACTACATTACGGCCGTCTGTCTTCACTGAAAATCCACGGAGACTCCAAGATCAAGCTGGGACTCTCTTGTCACATCATCGCAGACGTGAAGTTCAGTGGCTGATGGGTGCAAAGCATAGTTCTAAGACATCGAATGGGACACCCATTGACATAAATGGGACTTTCTTTTTTAAGACGTGAAGTCAAGGTGACATCTTTCATTAGGGATATCTTCATCTAGATGTTAACCATCTTTTTCTCTGTGGTAAGCCAAGGCAGCATTTCCCCGAAGTTTGAGACTTACACACTGTAGACTTCTCTTTTATACTGTTCATGCTGAGGACAGGTATACCAGCTCTCCCGAAGTCCACAGGCCCTTGGGGACAGGCCTTTCTGTGTCTTCGGGTAACTCAGAGATGCACCTAGAGCTTCAGTTTCCCGGGTCATGACAGAGGCCAGCAGTGTACCTTAGAGGACCAGGGTGATGGAAAAAACGGATTGATACATGCCTCTTTCTTTCCTCCTCTCCTTTCACCTTTGTCCAGCCAGCTGGCTGCGGGGGCAGACACCCCGCCAGCCCTTCTATCTGCAGTAATGGAAAGCAGAGACACTTAATCCCCAAGCTTCATCTTCGACACTGCTGTAGCTGACAACCTCTACCTGCACCAGAGCCGTCGGTGATGAGGAAAGCATGCTGGCATAGACGTCGCCACCTTTCCTCCCCACTTCTTTGAATGGACATGCTAAGCAGCAGAGGATGGGCTGGATCTGGAGTCTAGAAGGAAAAGCTGCAGAGGTAAAGGGACTGTCTAATCCCCACAATGGCGGGTCAACCTCTGATGGCCCCGGGGATGTGGTGCGGGCAGCGCAGCAGTGAAGAGAGTGAGGCTTCAAGCCCCACTCCTTTGGGCCACCACCTGTCACACCCGGGGGCCAGGCCCCGATGCAGTTAAGGAGGCATGGCCCTCTGGTCTCCTCCGTTGTAAGCATGGGATTGAGCCCCAGAACATGCTCAAGCGGTGAGCCTGATCCACAGTCACAACTTGTTCTTAGGCACAGAGATAGTCAGCCTCTAAAGGAGGGTTGAGTTCATACGTAGTTGGATTGGATGCTCACTTACATGTATCATTTATTAGGGGCCAAGAGAAGGCTGCTCCCTGCCCAGCTATGTCCTGCCCCTCACCCACCAGAGTCTCTGAAGTTCCATTCGAGAATCAATGAGGGTGAAATGCCCTCATTGATACACAGTTAAGAAGACAGAATAACAGGGGTCTCGGTCATTCCATTACACTCCTCATTATGGGAAGCCATCTCCTCAGCGTGTCTCGATGTTCACATGAAATGCAAAAGATCACACTCTTACCTCACCTTGGGGTCCAAGGAACCTGAGTCACCATGCTGTGAGATGATAGGTGGTGAACAAAACTGCCCTGGGCTTGGGTAAGGGCATTTCTTCATTTCTGACATTTCTTTCACCCGTACCTTGGCATCAGACGGGGCAGGAGCCCATGGAACCAACTTTGGTGGACTAATGCCCGATGCTGATGGAGACAAGATGGTGCCCCTGCTCCAGTTGGGGCTTGTTCAATACGCGGAGCAGAAAACCCCCCCAGCTTCATGTTGTACACCCAACCCGGGAGGGAAGGGGATGGGGTCCCCCAAGCCACCTCCTTCCCCAGGGAGAGGGACAGCTACTCCCTTTTAATACACGAGGAATGGCAGATGTGAGGGTGGAAACCAGAGGCTGGCGTGGCACGAGAAAGGGCCACGAGCCGAGGATGCAGGGGGCTCCTGAAGCTAGAAAAGGCAAGGAGACAGATCCTCCTCCAGGTTCTCCAGACATGTAAAGAGAATTAATTTGTGGTCATTTGTTACAGCAGCAACAGTAAACTAATACAGATTTTGACTTCATGGAGGCATTGAACTTGATGCCCACAAAGAGTTCGCCTGGAAGTCAAAGACTGAGGCATTCTGGTGGATCTATTACCAGACATCTGAGGAACTTCGAGCACATCCTGTCCTGTCTCCCACACACCCAACTACTCCGACCTGCCCAGAATGCGGTCTGATTGATTGGAAGCTACCATGTCTAACGAGCGATTTCAATTTCTCCTCTGAGAAAGGGACCAATACATGTTCAAAGCAGCATAGCATAGTCATTCGTGTTTCCAACAAAACTTCTGTGCCAGGCACCTGCTCATGGGGCTGCCAATGAGCACAGTAGACCTGGCCGCTCCGTAGAGGGCTGGCCCTCCATCGCGTGGTGGGATCTGCAACCAGGTGGGTCCAAGTCTACAAAAACCTGCTCACCAGATGTGTGGCTTTGAGCAGGTTACTTGCTCTCTACCCCACAGTGTTCTGATCCATAAAAGGAGAATAATAACCTTCCCACTTAACAGGGCTTTTCTGGGAATTAAGTGAGAGCATCCATTTATGGGCTTATCGGTTAGGACTTTTGTTAGGTATGTGCACCAAATGGCGGCCTCCCTGCCCACCTTCCCACTCCGATTCCTCGAATTGTCCAGTGTCCCTGTCCCAAGGGTCAGACCGAACACATGACCAGTCCCCTCATCTTTCCAGGAGGTCCCCATGGGTCCCGGCAGGTGTCAGGAGTTGTGGGGTCCTCAGAAGAGTGAACCCAACCAGTGGACCGCTGGGAAATTTGGAATTCTCTGAGGGAGGTCCAGCTTACTGCCACAAGGGAGCTCTGCAGATGCTCCAAGTGAAGACACACTCGGTTCTCAAGTTTGTCCAAGACGGGTCAGCTTACAAGCCTAGCACAGGAAGGGTCTGCCTGTGGTAGAGAACTTGAATTTCGGACTCAGTGTTATGGGACTGTTGCTGGAGGCAATGCCAGGCAGCTGCAGCTGAAGCAACAGTGACCATGGCCAGGGGCCGTGGCTGGAGCCGCTGGTGTGTTCAGAGTGGCTCCTTGGTGTTCAAGCAGTACCGGGGCTCTTCTCACTTTGGTCCAGAAATGCAGATCCCGATACAGGGAAGTTGAGTCTCTCCCCTGATCACAAGAGAGGTGAGGGCGGCCACTTTTTACAAGGTGGATTTTACTTAATGATCCCATCCAGTTCATGAAATGGAGTTTTAATAACCCTCAAAGAGCAAATATGCTACCCAAGCCCCTCCTGCCCCCGCAACCTCCGCCCCATCCCCACCCTGGGCCCAGCAGATTCGTTCAGGCATGTGAGAGCAACTAATGGAAAGACCCAACTGCCTGTGGCCGATTCAACAGCAACCCCCCCCCCCCAAATCCTGCTTCTTCCACTACTTTGCTTTAAAAAAAAAAGCAATTCTAGGGGTACTTCACAAATTTGCTCACTAACGTCTTCACAAATTTGATAGAAAAAGAAAGCAAAGGAAGGAAACAAAACTTTCATTTTCTAGAAGGTTTTTATGCACCAAGGCCAAAAACAAAGGAAAACCAGACTGGTTGATTTCTTAGTCGACTACCTAGCAGTTTTGACATCCTGCAGACACCATCCCAATGTTTCTGCGGTAGGGTCCCCTTCGGATCATGTCAAAGAATTAGGATCCCCTTCCAGGAGCTGATAACTTGCATGTGTCCACACACATCCCGAAGTTGCGCAATCCTCAGCCCGGAGCTGCCTCCTTCAGAACACGCACTCCCCTCCAGGTGTTTGCATGTCTTTGGGCTGGGGCTGGGGCCCAGGAGGTACAGATGAGGGCTTTATAATGCAGGCCTTGTGTTTAGCCTGAGACCTGGTGGGGGCGGGGCCGGGGGGGGGGCGGCGGGTAGGGCAAGGGGCGGGGGGGGGGGGGGTGCGCTGGAGGGACAGTGGGCCAGCTCTCCAAATCCCCACTCCAATGTGCAGCCTGCCAAACTGCACACAGACATGACAGGGGATTGTAAAAACGCACCACAAACAATGTGGCTAATGTACCGGGATCCCCAGCAAAGGAGCTGGAGGGTGAGCAAGGAAGCGCCTAGAGACATCAGAATCCGGATAGAGCACCCCAAAAGGAACAGTTCTGGGGGGGGCATTGATCTACTTCCTCTGCCTACCCCCTTCTCTAAGGAGAAAGAGAGGGGGCACCAGGAAAATGAAACACTGGGCTCTGGCTATCTCCCTAGAATAGCCTGTAAGCAATTCAGGCAGAATTTCTTTACACAATGGATGACTGAAATATGAACCACGCTGCCAACATCAGCAGGACAAGCAAGTCCTGTGTATTGCACTCAAGAGGGGCCTGGACACATTTCAGAAAGAGCAGGGAAAATCTGCAGACTGGGACACTAACTCCTGTCCTGAGCTGACAGTCACAAAACGCAAGTTAATTCGTGTTTCGCAAGATAGTACCAAGGACAGATGGGCGTGGGATTACCCCCGGCCCATCTGGAATCTTATGAACTATGATCGCTCTAGGCTTTTAGAATACCCTGGTCTATACTCCGACCATGGGTGTGAGGACGTCTTTCCTAATAAAGGATAGTCTAAAAAAAAAAAAATGGAACCATAGTATTTGTCTTTCCCGGTGTGTCTTAGAGATCATCCGATCCAATTATACAGATCAAGAGCCCATTCCCAGAGAAATCAAACAAATGGCCTCAGATCATTCCATTCATTGGCGGAAGAGCCAGAGATGAAACCCAAGCTTCCAAACTCTAGGACAGTTGTCCTCACACATTCAAATGATCAATGAATTTCTCTAAAGTCCCAACTGACCACTGCACTGCATTTCTGCAAAGGGTGTGGACACGTCCAATCTGAGGGTGTATGCACCCTGTTTGAGCAACGTGGAATACACAGAAACGAAAATGTGTCCCAGAAGTTCATTTGAAAGAGCAGGAAAGGGGTTGGCATGCCACTCAGCTGTTTCCAGAAAATAGTTATAATGTTTGCTTCATGGTAAAAACGATATATAAGATGCGATCTCGTTCCAATGTTTTCTCTTGGACTTTCGAAGTCTCTGAAATGTAAATGGGACAAGTCACGTTGTGAGGAAAATATGGGAAGGGGAGAGGGAAAATGGCATGTGAGTTCCTGCGTCTGAATTTTGTGAACAAACCTTTTTTTCCTGAATTCGGGTCAGGCACGCAGTACCTGGGAAGGCTTTGCTGCCTTCCTCCACTCAGTTCCTAACTAGGATACACTAAAATAAAGTCCTGCATGAGGACCAAGCTTGAAAAATGATTCTGACACCAGAGGGAGGGTCAGAAAATAGACACAGATCTCAGAAGGCGGGCTCTGGGTGTCCCCACGTCTGCGACTAACCCAGAGGCCCAGCGGGGAGTTTCACCTCGGGGCCCGTCGTCCATAAAGGGGAATAACAAGTAAATGTCACACACTAAGAGTAAGACACTGGAGCCTGGGTTTCTCGATTTCCTGGTCTGCTTTAAAAAAAGAAAAAAAAAAGTGGTTTGAAACGGACTTTAGTCTAGACACTCCCTAAGTGTGTGTTGACTACATGCTAGAAGAACTCAAAATCTAAATTTTTACTTCATGAATTTCCACTGCCGTATATATGAGGGGTTCATAAGCAGCAAAAGCGTTCCGTGACTATGTCCTTTATTTTTTTCTATTAGGTTTGCTTTTTAAATGTTTTAAAGAAATCATCCAAATTTGCACATATATATCACGCTAACCTCCTAGGGATAAGCTAATGCAACTATCTCAAAAGTGAGACAAAACAGGTTGAAAATGGCTCAGTCGGTTAAGCATCCTGACTTCGGCTCAGGTCATGATTCTGGGGTCCTGGGATCGAGCCCCACATCTGGGTCTCTGCTCAGTGGGGAGCCTGCTTCTCCCTCTCCCTCTGCCCCTCTCCCTCTCTCTCAAATAAATAAATAAAATCTTTAAAAAAGGGGGGGGTTGAAAGTTAATTAGGGATACAATTGCCTCAAAAATATTTGAGCAATATTTTAAATCTACAATCTCGTTCTTCTGTGTCTTCTAGATTAAACCCTCTCTCCAATTGCCCTTCTAGTTTCTTCTATTTAAGTGAAGTCAGAAGAAAAAAAACAAAACCACAGAAACACGTGATAACGTTCTAACGAAGAAACTGAATCATCATTATCACGTATATTTTAGATCTTGTGCACCATCTTCTAGAAATATCTTAGAATGCCAAATGAACGGGCAGAATGATAAAATGACACTTCTCTGAAGGAGTGGGACCAGAGATGCTGTATCGCCGCAGACCCTCAAACAAAACATAGCTGGAGTACTGAGTTTGGGATTTTTCTACGTGTGCGCCCCCCCCCACCACCCCCACCATCCCGCCCCAAGAATGTCAAGAATTTGAACTCCCTGTTCTTAAGGTGAAAGAGCATGGACTCAAATCTGTTCATGAAGAAAGGAGGTGGCAGACCCTGAGACATTGGAGCTACACGAGAAAATCTCCCAAATTTAATATGGCAACAGATGATGAGTTCCTTCAGTGCTTTAGAAGTCGCTGAAAACAACATTCCAAGGGCAGGTCATTAAATTAGGAGCCAGTAAGATCTCCGTTTGCATCTCAGTTAAGTCTCTAACTCCTTTATTTCAACATTTAGCTTTAGGTTTAAAATATTTGCTAAGAAAGCAGAGAGGCGATTTAACAGAGATTTTAAAGTGTGTGCCATTGGTTACACATTCTGTCAACAGAGTAAAAGGAAACTATACAGCGTTAAGTTACAAAAACGGCTATTTCGTGTGTCGCAAACATGCCAATAAACCCTCCACTGCTGTGTTATTCAATTCAACAGTAGAAAAGCAAAACAGAGATGAACTCAAGCACCAGCCCAGCTCCTTCACGTCTTGGAGAGAAGCAGGAGGAATCCATCATCTGCAGTCCGCCTGTGGATCTCCTCGAGGAAATCGTCCCCCTTGCTCCTGCGAGGAGACTTGGCTGCCCAGGCCCAGGGTCTGCAGCTCACGAGGGGACACAGAAGGTACTCCGGTCCCCCCGGGGGAAGCCAGGGGGGAGCCTCTGGGCTGCAGAGAGAGCTCCAAAGATGCCCGGCTTCCCAAAGGAATAAATGTTTGCATTACCTCCTAGTGAATAGCTTAACATGTTTGGGTTTTGTTTTTAAATTAGCTAGAGCTACCAGATTCTCTAAGAGCTTGGCCACCACTTCAATAATGATGTTATTTGGTGGTTTTAAAATATGTTCACCTTATTTTTATATTAGTATTCCAACAGACTGTGTGAAAGGCAGTGATCACTAACACAGAACACAATAGGAGCTAACAGTCAGCCCGGCTGCTCTCAGGACCCCGTCTGTCCGGCCGAGGTCGCTGGCATGCACGTTGGGAGCTCATACATTGCTCCCCAGACAGCCCAGGCTTCGGGAGGCGTGAGGGAAGAGACAGATGCTGCTGTACCCTTAGAAGCTAGTTAATAAATATCATCAAAAAACAAAATGGAAAAGAAGCCCTCCGGAGCACAAACCACCTTAGGTCAACTGAATGTCATCTAGTTTATTCAACCAAAAAATCGAGAAAGAAGGAAAATATGAAAACAAAAAGTACTTCTTAACACTAGGAGTAAATAAATTTGTACAACAATTCAGTCTGTATAATATGATGAAATAAATCTACATCTCTTCTTATTTTGGTGCTTTGAATTATACATACAAACAACAATTACAGGGACTTGTTCACAAAGCGGGGAGGCCTGAGCAAGGCTCTGGGACCCCCTTGACGGCAATGTGTGCATGAGTGGCCACACTGACCGCCCAGAACTGATAGAATCTTCTAGACAGAGGCCCACCGCTCTGAACGAATGATTTGCCTACGACTTTTTTCTTTTTTCTTTTTTTTTTCTTTTTCTTTTTTTTTTTTATCCTCTTAATGCATCCAACTGTGACCAGTGCAAGGAATCAACACTGGCAGTCTGTCCATGTGAATAGCAGACCTAGTTTCTTCTTAATTTCCACACTTTATTTCCCCGTATTCCTTAAGATTCTTGGCGTCCTTCATGCCTTTCTTACAGCTCCCCAGATGCAATAACGTCTTCTTCAAATGTACAGTATTTTCTTACAATATAAGTTATATGCAATATTCGGCATGGTTTGTTTTCTTTTTTTCTTTTTTTTTTTTTTTTCACAGCACTAGAGAGACCCTGATAAATAGGGAATATGAGTCTGAATGGCTTATTCACAAATGGGATCCAGATTCGGTGATCGAGAACACAGCACAGTGAGGTCCTTTGCAAAAGTGACAACCGCCCTTTTGCTTTCTGCCTTCAAAACATAGATCCATCGGTTCTCGGCTTCATGATACTGCTCCTGCAAAAATGCACGTAGGAGGGGCTGGAGGGACTCTCGCCGGGAGGCCTAGAAGCATCGAGCAGGGGCTCTAGCCCATGGCGGTGACCATACTGGAAGGGTGGTGAGGTCCGAAGGAGAGGCTGGACGGGGGGTGCATCGGCGACGGCGTGGTCAGCATGTGGCTGGAGTGGCTGAACGGGGAGATGTGGCTGAGGGAGGTCATGTGTCTGGAGAGGGCAGCCGGGTTGAACGAGCTGCTCTTAGGGAAGTCCTCCAGCGTGTCATGCACCTTTTTGCACTTTTTGGATTTGCTAGACATTTTTCGATTTCTGGTCTGGATGCCTTCCTTCTTCATGGTCAGGGGTCTGTTAATCTAAACAAAGATCAATTTTTTTTTTTTTTTTTTACTTTTTGGCTGGCTCTGAAAGGGCACAGGCTTTCACCCCGCAGCACGGCTACTCTGACCGCCCCACGCCAAGGATCTGCTTTCAGGGGCCCCCTTCCTCCCCACCCTTTCCTGTCTCCTTCCCGGGGACCCCGCATCCTGCAGATTCGGTCTGTGGCCGAGTTCCGACTGTCAGCCTCTCTCGGTTGCAGCAACCAAGAGATCAGGGGTGAGGTGTTCCATCGCAGAGGGTGTTAATTATGTTCATCTACATCAGTCACTTTGGGAAAATGTTCCCCAGGAAACTCTGCATTCTCAAGGACTGTGTTCTAGAGACCCACCTCATAAGACTGCATTTCTCTGGTAACTAAAATATAATACGGGTCTGATTCCACTAGAAACTCCTTCGAACATTTCATGAAAATGGAGGCAAGGAAGGAATCTTTAAGACGGAAGTAATACTCTGTCCCCTCATTGGAAATCTGCGCTACGGACCAAGAAAGCACTGACAATGTGATCAATCTCGAGAGTTGAAGTCCCTCTGCTTGGAGAGACTAGGGCCACAGCCCTCTCCAAACTAACATTTGGTTGCCTCTCTTCTGCCCAGCTTTCTCACAGTAACAGGTGCTGTAAAAATCCTCCCCTGGAATGTGTAGGTTCTGGGGCCGTGTTTGAACGCAGTGTGCCTCTCCAGAAGGTTGGTCCCTCGCCCCCATCACAGCAACCAAGCAATGACTGAAAGTTGCAATTTCTGCCTAGTTCTGACTCAGCACTCCTAACCAAAAAGCCAACCAACCCGTCACCGAGTACTTGCTAATAAGCACTTCGGGGCGCGCAGCACTGAGCGGGCATGGAAGCACCCTCATCCTGAAAATTCGAGAGCAGGAGCGAGCTCCAGGAAAGAGACAAGCAAGGGCCTACTCTGAAGGTCTTCAACTAGCCTTCCGCATCTGAGACAGCATACCGTCTCTCTCTTTTTTTGAGAAGCTTCTGCCTGCTTTGTTCTTAAAATGCATTTGCAGGGAGGGGGAGGGGGGGTAGAATCAAGAGGGGCACTTCACAAAGCAAGCAGAGATCACTCCCCACAAGGAGTCAGAACCGGAGGCACCTCAATGGCAGCCAGAGGCCCCATCCAGCAAACCACGCATCTGGCCACGCATCAGGGAAACGTGGCAAACCACCTCGAGGAGGAAATGTCAGGGTCCCAGTTGTTCCTGACTCCTTAGAGAAAAAAGCATCTCTTCCCTCGGGGTCCTCGAGGGTGGAGGAAGAGAAGAGGCTCTCCTGGCTCCAGGATCTACCTGTCTGCTCCCCAAGCTGGAAAAGGACAGTTAAGGGAGACAGAAGCCAACGGTCAAGCGCAAAAGGCTGCCAACAACGCTTCTGGGGACAGCAGACACACAGCTTCCTGGGGTTGAGCCAGGAGAGGTCACCCCAAGGAGGGGCACAGAACCACATGCTGGAGCTGAGACCCAATTCCCTCGTGCGCCAGGAAGGCAGAAGGGCTAAAAGGTCACTGCCAAAAGAACATCTCAGGGTTCCTTCTTCAAAGTGACAATCAAGACAAAGATGCAGCCTGCACAGGTGATAGGAATCTACGGTCACATCAAATCTCCCCCCGAGATAATGTCTAGACACACGGCTCTTTACGGGGATATCTAGATATACACAGCCAGATATCGAAATATAATATCTAGTTACACAGATAGCAACACAAACCCAGATAACTAGTCTCAACACCACCTAGGTACACTGATCCTGAGATAGGTAGTTATCGAAACACCTAGATAAGAAGAAAGGAACTCACTCATAGCATACATAAACAGGCATCCAGCTGGGCATAACAGACATGATGCGATGAGCATGTTAATAGATTATAATCTCCCGTTGTTAGATACACCTAAATTGCCTCCTTTCGTGAAGTCTTGCTAAACCAGAGAAGACAGAGAAACCACTCCTGTTGGGGAGCAAGGTCCTCTCCCAGCCACTGGAGCCCAGCCACGAAGTCGGGAGCAAGTTAAGAATAGGGTGGGAGTGAGCAGTGAAGATCTGATGAGAAACCGACAGGCTTCCGAACTTTCCCTTAGATCGGACACAGTCGAGACCACATCTCACCATGGCTAAGCAGTCCCAGAAATTTATGGCTGGTTAATCTCCCAGCGTTCCTGTGCTTCTGTGGGAAGAGAAAAGAAATCTCTATATTCAGCCAATTCATTACTTTGAACTGCACTCTGGGACACGCTGAGATGAGAAAGTGTTTACTTTCCACCGGTCCCCATCAGTCCTCACACCCCTGCCTGACCTCGCCGGCGGGTCTGGGCCGCTCTGAAATCAGTCCCCACTCTTCCGCTCCAGCAGCCATGTTCATTGGCCAGTATCCTGTGATACTTGATGCTCTGAGTCATAACGCCTTCAAGTACAACGGAAATAAAATAATTTCTGCCCTGCCTGCATCGTGGGACTATCTGAGGCTCGAATGTAATCAAGAAACCTGAAAGTTCTTTGAAAACCATAAATTACAGCCAAACACAATCGGGAGAGGCTAGGCCAATGGCTGGGTAGCCCAGGAACCCTGATGGCCCAAATCTTCCAGATTTTCATCACAAATCTGTTTCTCTGCACCGCAGGGAGCAAGTAAATTTCCCAAAGTGAAAGCGGAACTCGGGGTTCACTGCTGATAAGCAGGCATATGCTGCAGTCCGAGGCTCGAGAGGCAGTGCCTAGTAAGACCAGTTCCGTTAGGCTGGCCATCACACAGGGACCGTGGTAGGAGGGGATGAGATGGAAGGCAGGGGCCGGAGTGTCACGGGGTCCCTGGACATGGCAACAACTTACTACCAAAAGGCAAAGAGGGACTAGGGTGCCGGGATCACCCTGAAGAAGTTCTCCGGTGACTCAAAAAAAAAAATCTAACCAGAGAAGCTTCCTCCTGATTCCCAGGTATTCCTGGGTGAGATGAGTTCCCAGCCAGCATGGCCCTGAGCAAGAAGCCTCTTCCCCATTCAGCCCCAGACTCTGCCAAAGTCAGGTTGGCAAAGAGACATTAGCAGAATCCGAGCAAAAGAGGCAAGTGAGAGAGAGAGAGAGAGAGAGAGAGAGAGAGAGGACAAAGTGGCCATTTTCTTCTTCGGGATGAATTAAAACTTCAGGCCTCATGAGGTCACGGCCTGTTAGCCAGAGTTATTTCAGGCACACACAAAAATACCTGATCTTTTCTATTTTGAACATAAAGATATTACAAGACAGGGCGGGGGCGGGGGGGCGGGTCGGCAATGAAAAGATTAGAAAGGACACAGTTACACCCAGGTGACTGGCTGGTGGTGCTCATTCTGCGAAGAAGGCACAGAAGAGGAGACAAGAGTTTCTCTTCCCTGGGACGGGTAACCCCACTCGGCGTCTCTCCTCCGGTCTCTGCCGGTGCGGACAGAGACATTGGAGGCAATCTGCCGGGCCTCTCATTTCCCACCTTTTACACAGAGAGTCCATTTAACATCCGCAGGGCAGGTTAGGTGAGGCTGCCGCCCTCAGCACGGCACGGCCACGCACACGACCCCCCTCAATTCTCTCTACCTTCCCCTCCCCTGCTCTTGCCTGCTCTCGTTCCCTCTTTTGCAAAAAAAAAAAAAAAAAAAAAAGTGTCAGCTGCGGGGAAACCATCAAACTATACCGGTTTCCCAAAAGGGAGACTGGCAAGCGTAGGCCAGGCCCCCCTGAGGCGCTGGATGGCCGCATGGCCGTGTTGTCCGCACAGATGTGGGGCGCGGGGTCGTCCTCGGCCCCACACTGTCCTGTCTCAGCACCGCCGGGGGGGGGGGGGACAGAGCAGGTCCACTCTGACATTGCTGCTCTGAGGCCTGCCATTTGGTCCAAGGGAGGGCGACCCAATGGAGAAGGGGACCCGGCGCGGGGGATGCCACGTCTGGTCCTGGGACACTTACATTGTGAAGTTTGTAGTACAGCCCACAGGCATTACAGACGGGGTCCCCATTGGCATTTCTTCTCCAGAGCGTCGTGGTGGTGGTTTGGCAGTTCGCACAGGACGTACCTGCTCTTCTTGCTGCCGACTGGGAGTTGGGGGTGGGGGGGGGAGAGAGAGAGAGAGGGTAAAATCAAAACAAAGGTGAAATGGGCTTTCAGAACCATGGAGACACACTGACAACAAGAAAAAGAAAAAAAATTATCATTGAAATCAAAACTAGCAAGTGGCCCACATGAAAGTAATAAAGATCCCCAAAAGCTGCCTCAAGAAGAAAAATACAGCCGATCCCCTGGCACAGGATCGTGTTGCTCGGTCGTCAAGGGGCCAGAATCTCACCTGCCACTCTACGGGGAGGCATCGGGAGGCTCAGAGAGCCCACATCACCACCCTGAGCTAATGGCCCCCCAAGCCTCGGCAAAGTTCCCGGATGTTTAACTTGTACGGGTAGCAACTTTGAATTAGCGTGGTACCGGGCTCTTGGGACCCCTGTGCACCAGACTCCCAGAAAGCCGCTTGCAAGGGCAACTGCCAAGAAGATCGATGCTCAACGAGGCCATCACAACACGTGAACAGCAAAGGGAGAGCGAACCCAAACATCCAGAGCACTTGACAGCTCCCGAATAAAGAAATGCTGGATTCAAAAGAGAACAGGGGGCCCGCACGGTAGGAGAGCATCCGCGCCTCTGTGTGTGTGTGTGTGTGTGTGTGTGTGTGTGTGTGTGTGTGTGTGTGTGGCACGCACCCACAGGGCGGGCCACTTAGGAAGCACCAAGCAGGACATCCTTCATGAGCCAGACCCCCAGCAAATCTGCAGCAGCCTTATACTTGCCTGGCCCACACTCCTGGTGACCACCACCCTCCTTCTCGTTAGGTGGCTTTCAGTTCATGAGCCAAACTGAAAAGCACGGAGAATTCTGCTAATCAACAGGAACCCACCCCCACCCCCCATCCTGCTCTCATTTCATTTCACCTTCGTGAAATTAGGTATTTCCTATTTGCTCTTCACAGAGCCCAAGAGTGGCAGGTCAGATGTCAGGCTCAGCTTGAATTTTAATTATTTGGTTGTGTCACTGACTTCATTTCCTTGAAGAGGGAGATTTTTCTTTCACTTTTTGACACACTTAAACTTACAGAGGGTACTATTCTCTACGTCCACACTTTAAGGAAAAAAAAATGTAAACTCAAATACTTTCCAAAGAAAACGAAGCTGGGTCCCTTTTAACATATACCTCTGTCAATTCCTTCCCCTCTCCCCCCGACCTACAAAGACAATTTCAATTGCAGAAGTATTCCCAGGCTCTGGACTGAAATATATTATCAAAGGCCAGAGGAGGAGCAAGAATTCAGCTATCTGTGATCTAGAAAACTCCAGCATGTTTATAAAAGCCTGAGATCAAACTTAGAGGGATCGTGGTATGCTTTTCCATCAATATTTCATCAAGCAAAAAGTTAGGCCCAACACCCAAAGCTGCCAGATATGCGCAACCTCGTGGCTATTCTGAATCAAGCCGACTGATTCCCCTCCCTTCAAACCACTACATTGTCCCACAGACAGGCTCCTCTTCCCTACAAGCTTTAAGAGCGGAGTTATGGCTTTTATTTATCTATATTTTGGGGGGTATTCTTTTTTTTCTGTGTCCTACAAAAACTGGGAAGAAAAACCAGCTCTTCCCTGTCATCATTGAGAAAGTCCTACTTTCTGGCTGTCCATTTGGGAAACAGTTCCCCATAGCCCAGGGGTGCCGCCTCTGACCCCGCACGTCCGTGCCCACCCACCACTCGTGAACCGTGCTGAGCTGAGACCGGACTAACTTGCACTTGTATACTCTTGGGAAGAAATCAATACAGAAAATCAGTGCTTGATGATTCTGACAACGATGTGATCGTGTGATTATTATTATCTCCCTGTACTTTTTCCTTGATAACAGATACTGAGATCGAGTCGATTAATATCTACGCGGGCAGCAGATTTCCCAGCTCAGCAACTTTAAATGTGTGCTACAAGGACATAATACCAGCCGGCAAAAGTCAAGCTCCAAGCCAGGAGGTCCCTAGTGCAATCCTTCCCAGTGTATTGACAGTAACGTATATACAAGCGGCCTCAGAAAAAGTCTCTGGTCCACAGACTTGATGCGAATTTATACGGACTCTAAAAGCCACACTGTTTGGTTCACTAGCAGGAGACAAAGTACATTAATAAAGCAAGCTCGACTCGGCTAGCCAGTTAGACATACGAAAACCCTGGCAAGACTCAGAAAAAATATTCTATGGATCTCCTCTCTAGTCATTTCTTCTATTTCCTGCATGAGTTTATTCAGGGTTAGATAGGCATCTTACTGAAGAGCTAGCTACATTATGGGCTGGGTGGTCTTCAGCAAATCTGGAAATGTGTACAGCCAAAAGAGCAAATTGGGGAAGCGGGGCTGGCATGAAGAAACAGGAAATATAGGGAAGAAGAAAAAGAAAGTTTAGGTACTCAGAAAGAAGTCAAACACATCTAAAGGCTAAAAAAAAAAAAAAACCCAAAATATCCTGAATGTGCTCTGAGTCGCTCTCCAGAGCATATGAATTCCAGGGAACTAAAAATACAAAACCACCCAGAACGGATGAGTAAGAAAGAAAAGACAGCTTAAAAATGTGACAGCCAATGAACTCCAGAATTAAAAGCAATTATTACTCAGAGTTCTAGAGATTTCTTATGAAAGGTGAATGAAGACAAACTTATATAAAATGCAAGTAGAGCCCTCCTATGCAATCTTCCCAGACAGAAGAAACCCCAAGAAAATGTCAAATACACTCTTGCTCATCAACCAGCCCAGAGTCTGAGACTTGACACCCTCTTTTTTCTTCTCTTTTTTTTTTACCTTAAAAAAAAGTCTAATTATAAGGATGGTACCATGACTTATTTTAACAAGAAAGTTGTTGTTGCTGGTTTTCTTTTCCTCTCTTTCTTTCTTTTTTCTTTCTTTTTTTTTTTTCTTTTTTTTTACTAAGGCCAGGTTTGAGTGATTCAGAACATTCTTTTGTGGTGCGATCATATTCATTCTGTGCTAACACCTCCAGCCATTTTTTTTTTTTTTCAAACACTTGTTCTGATACGTTCAAACATCTTGATGTTTAGGTTGGGGAAGCTGAGTTGTTGTTTATGAGTTATCTCCAGTGCTCAGATATCCGGCAGCTTTTTCCTAGGAAGTTAGCTTTGCACATGAGAGAAAGGAAAAAAAAATACCCAAGTGCATGGGGACAAGTGAGGCGAGGTTGAGAACGCTGGAGAAGGGGGCAGAGAGCAGAAGGGATAAAGCCGGGAGACCCAGGATTGCCAAAAATTAAAGTCACGTGGGCACGTCCATCCCTAGAAAGTTCTTCCTTTCTCTGAAAAGGATGTGAAAGGTGTTAAGTTGCACTAAAATCTGATGGAGATGACAAATAATTCTTTAAAAAGAACATACACACACACTTAGAATTTGATGGACGCTGCTTTATCCACTAATCTGCATGGGGAAATTCCCCTCCTCCCCTCTCTACTGGGTGAATGTCATCACTACAAAAAGCATTTTGATCTCTTGACTGTGGTTAGAGTTATCATTTGCCAAGCCTGCTTTTATTTGTCTGTTACATACACTTGCTATTCAATCCAAGCCTGAGGTTCCAAAGACAAGTTCACCAATGAACTTCTCCTGCTAGTCTTCCTTATAAATTGCTCAAGTATTCCGAAGGGTCAAGACTTTTGAGAAAGAAAGAAGGAGGGGATTAAAAACCATCACCCTCCCGGTAGTGGTTCAAAGGGGAAATAAGAGCAAATGTTACATGAGACCAAGAGGCAAGACAGGAATCGCAGTTTTTCCCAAAGGCATGAGCTGTGGAAAGTCCTCAATCCTTAAGACCAGGAAAGAAGAAAAACTCAGCTCGACTCAGGGGCTGCTGCTAGTGAGATTCAGCTAATGGACCCCAGCCTTCTTAAAGCACGGGCACAGGAGACCCCTCCGTGGCACTGAGCCTGGCTCACTTCCTCGGGGGCCTGCCGCTCAGGGACAGGGTCTAGATGGTTCCTGAGACATGCATCTGCACACAACATCTCTCCGTCTGTGGCACAGCGACTATCAGTGAATCTGAACTCACTTGCCCTGGTCCGCTCTCATTCTATTTGCAAACACATTAGAGATTTGATAGCCAAAGCGCCAGCATCCTTAAAAAATTTGGTAAGTGACTTAGGAAATATGAAGGGGGGTGGGGGATAAAAGACAGACAGAGAGAGAGAGAGAGCTTTGCTGTATATCCAATTTGAGAAAAAAAAGGAGGGGCGGGGGGGAAGGATCCCCAAGCAAGCTGACAGGATTTTGAGCTGTCCTGCCAATTTCCTGCAGCAAGCTCTCCTTCCTGAAGAGAGGAAATTAAAAACACACAATGGTTCGTGTTGGATCGGTGTTTCTGGAGGAGAACTCACCAGCCTTCGCTTGGGCTTGATGAGGGGTCGGTTCTGTCCGTTCATTTTGTGGTAGAGCCCACAGGCGTTGCACAGGTAATGCCCGGTGCCATCCCGCCGCCATAGTGGGGTTGAGGTGGCCCCGCAGTTCACACACTCCCTGCCTTCTGGAAACAAGACCACACATAAGTCACTTATGGAAGGAACACTGACAGCACTCAGAAGGAGGGCATGAGAGTAAAATTGGGCACTTTTCCCCCCCCCTCTCTGCTCCCTCTATTGGGGAACTTTCCCCCCACCCCCCATCCCCCACCTCCCTTAAGGCGGCTCCCAAGTGGGGAAGAGTCACCCCCTGGCCCTGTCATGGCTTAACCATTCCCACACACGCTCAGCAACCGCCCCAAGAAGTGGCTCATGAATAAACAGCAGCAGAACCTTGCTCTGGGCCTGCCTGACTTGATGGGGAAGATCAAGTGCAGCCAAGGAAGAAGGCAAATGGCAACTTGAAATAGTTCCCTGAGAAAATGCGAAGTCCTGGACTGTGGCAAAGCGAAACATTCCAAGTTGGTTCCCTCAAAGGAAAACAAAGGGGCCCCATTACCAGCGCGGGGTCTGTCTATAGAGACCGATTAAATCCTGACTATTCCGATGGGGGAAAAGGAAAGATGAATCGATGGCTAGATAGATAAACAGAGAATAAATCGATGAATAGACTGATCAATGGGCTGATTGATTTTGAGGACCCAGGACTGTAGATTTTACTTCCAATAAAACTGGAAATGTCCCCTGTTGGCGAATAATAGATGAAGACCTGGTGTGGTCCACTCATCCCCACCACCACCTTTTCTCTCTCTCTAGAAAAGGCCAAGTCTTTCTATGATTTACCAGCCACTGTGACAGACACCAAAGGTGAAGGATGACCCCAGCTGGACCAGACCAGGAGGTGTTGGAGGGAAATAGCCCTGGAGGTGCTGGCGGGAGGAAAGAGTCGGAAAGGAGCAGCATGAGGGGCAGATCGGGCGAACAGGCCAATTAAAGAAAGGGGGGGGCGGCCTCTCGGTCGGCTCATTAACCAAGGCCTTCCTGCAGTAGCTTTTTTTCCAAAAAAACAAACAAATAAAATAAACAAAAAACCGGCCAGGCCGGTTCACTCCAGGGGCAGGAGAGTGACCCAGACCCATCTCCGGAGGGAAAGCTCCTGGAGAGAATCCCTCAAAATACCATTTTAAGACCACAGGGGAGTTTTGCTCACTGACTTCTTTCCAACTTCTGTGGGAGAAGGAAAGGGAGGACAGTTTCTGGGAGAACCTGCCCAGCTCTTGGGGGGCCTCAGCCTCCTGGCAGACGTGTACCAGCACCTCTGCCAACCAAGCCAGGCTGGGAGGAGCTCCCGCCCCCCCCAACCCACCCCTGCTCCCCCCCCCCACCTACCCTGCAGGAGGCAGTAGCTCCAATGGAGCTGGTCTCCCAAGAGGAGGAGTCCCGCAGAGGGTTTCGCTTTCTCTGGGGGTGCTAGGGGGGAGGTTTGGGAGGATGGCAGGGGTCAAAGATGAGCCCCTAAGCGTTGTTTCGTTTTATGAGATTAATCGGCTAATTCCAAACCACCAGGCAGACGGGGTGGAGGAAGAGAACCCGGCAGGCTGCTTGGGAATCTAGACGACTCCTTACACCAGGAGAACACGGCAGGCTTGGGGGCCTGTTTGGCCTTTGGAAACCCCTAGGCCAAGTATGAAGGACGTTGGAGGTTCGCACCTGTAAGCCTGTTTTGTTTTGTTTTGTTTTTTTCTCCAGGGACAGGCTCTGGGGAAGGAAAAAGACTTTCAGAAATGGAGGGCTTTGCCTGACACTGGAGTTCATAATGGTGCTAACCAGTTTTTGTCCACTTTCCTTTTAAAAGGAAAAAAAAGAATATAAGGAGTTAGAAACGCTTTATATATATATATATATATATTTTTTTTTTTTTTTCCACCATATTCCAAAAAGCTGTTCAACCCAGGGTCTACAGAGAGCCTCCCACAAGCCACTGGCCTTCTCCCCAAACTCAGTCGCTACCGAGCCAGGAGCACGTGTCCAGGTACCCAACAGTATCTACCGGGCCTCAAAAAGGCTTGGGACCAAATTACCTCGATACCTTCCACTGGAGTCAGAAGCCTACGCCCTCGGTGGTGGGATGAGGGGGAGGCACGGAGAAAGGGGGAAAGGGCGAGTGGGCGAGGAGGTGCCTGCTGCAGCCTAGCCAGGGGGTGGGCAGGCCCGGCAGGCCCCGTGCCCCATGCAGGCGCTGGGTGGGCCCTTCTGGGGGCAGCGATACCGGCCTGTGCTGGCCGGGGCCCCAGGCCCACTCCCCATCCGGCCAAGACAGGGGCCTCTCGGGTCCCTTGGCACCCGGTGCCTTTGCCCCGCTGCGCAGGGAGGGCTCAGGCGAGGTTTTGCAGGCCCCCTCCTCCGTCTGCTCCCGCAGCACCCTCTGGGGGTGGAGTCCCCGCTGGCTTGGGGCCGGCAGCCCTGCTCCTAGGCACCGGGGGCTGGGGGATCTCCCGGCCTGACGAGATTAGTCTGATTTCCTTTCCTTTTCAGAGGGACCTTCAAAACTAGCAACGGCTGCCTCTTCAGCCAAGCTCTGCACACTAGAGCAATTTTCTGTCTTGATTCACTCCGCAAGTTTGCGATTGCCTTGTCTGGCTTTTTCTTATTTATTTTTTTTTTTTTCTTCTCTCATTGTTGCCGCTAGTCTGTGACTTCAGCAAACAACCCATTTTCCTAATGGAGGCCCCGGCTCTCTCCTGCTTTCTTTCCCTCTCCTCGCTCACTGCCTGGTGTGAGCGGCTCAGACAGACACCTCTCTCTCATAGGTGACAAGAACCACAGAGCGGCAAGGCCTCTTGACATTCGACAGCCATTTTCAAACACCCTCCCTGGCCTCCAGCTGAAATCCTGAGACCGGGGCTGGACGGAAAGAGCGGGAGCCGGGGGCGGAGGCTGCGAAGGAGAAGGTGGGGCGGGATACCCACAGTCTGGCGGGGGGGGGGGGGCAGAAAGGGCCCTTCGCTAAAAGGCTTTGTCTTTTGTTTGCAGAGGGAGACCCAGAACTGACAGCCCGGCGTTAGAACAGCACAAGGTGCCCTAACCACGGCTTCAACCGTTCCTCCAAAATGCAACAACCCTCTCTCCTCCTGTCTCCACCTTAGGCAAGTGCATTTGCACAGAGTTCAAAAAAAAAAAAAAAAAAAAAACTCAACCACGAAACCCCAGAGAACTCCCTGAAGAACTGCTACCACTTCCACCCTCTCTACCCAGAAGGGTCTAGAAACCCTCCTCCCCCCCACTCCCACACTCCCGAAAGTCCCAGCTCCCTAGCTGCCCAGGTGTGCTGTTTTGGGGTTTCTGACTGTGAGAAAGGAATAAGAAGGAGGAAGTAAGAAGCCAAATTGCAATGTCTTCTCTCCTCTCCCCACCTACCAAAAAAGAAAAAAAGAAAAAAGAAAAAGATATATATATATACACATACATAGAATAAAATGAGTCCATAGGTGCTCCTGGCTCTGGCTTAGGGTAACTGCACCTCTTCCTCCCACCCACCCCCAAATGTTCAGGGGCTTGAGGAGTGAGGGAGAGGAAGAAAAAGACCAGCCGAAGGCCCGAAGGCGTGCACACAGAGGGGAGAGAAACCAGAGACTCTGGAAAAGTCGTCCTGTCCCCTCCTCCACTCAAACCACCCCCCCAGCCTCAGATACCACGATCTTTCCCCCAAAACTTTGCGCTACCAGAAAAGAGAACTTAAAAAAAAAAAAAAAAAAAAATTCCCATCACTACCTCAAAATGCATCGGCTTGCTCTCTTTGCAATCAGTCCTCAAGCCCTGATCTAATCCCAGCTTTTCTGAGCCAAGCTGAACCCCATTTCTCTGGAACCCTCCACTCCGTGCCCAAGCCCAGCCCCCGGCAAGGCAGCCTGGCCACTTTCCTCCGCCTGTTCTCCCTTCCTCTTGCTTTCTCTTTGACTCCACCAGCGAGCCTACCTCCCTCTCCCTCTGCCGACTTTCATGTACTGAACATGCAGGTCTGAGTTTCTCTGTCAGCCTAACCGCATCCGGACTCTATTAAAGTTCCTGGCGCGGGATAAACAATGCAACTGTCGCACGCAGCAGTCTGAAAATAATTGGATTAGCTAAAACATATCAACTAAATAGAGACAGTCCTGCCCAGGCAGTCAGAGTGAATGTCACCCTGGAAAAAAGAAAAAAAAACCCTGAAAACTGATCTCATGGTCACTGGACTCCCAGAGCCCTCCCTTGGAAGTTTTTCAAACCCGGGTTTTGCAAGCCCGGTTTCAAGACTGCTCGTCCCACCCATAAAAGACAAGTGATTTTCACCAGTTCTTTGTATATAGGATCTCCATAGATAGAGGGCAGAGGTGAGACGTTGGAATGAGCCAGGACAGACAGACCCACCCCAAAATGGACCCACCCGCGGAGACAGAACAATCTTCGAAGAAAAATCATCTTTCAAACTATAGCTAAATCTCATCTGAGAGAATCCCAAGGTCTCTCCAATACTTGGGTTAGAAGCAACATTGGTGATGGATTATTTTATTTTGAAAGCCAGAATATTCTGTGTGGGTTTGGTGTTGCTTTTTTTTTTTTTTTTAAAAGCAAGTGTCTAGAGCCACAGAATAAAGATGCAGCACGCTTTTAGACAGGGGGTGCTTTTTTGAGAGAGGATGAGCAGAGGAAGCGGAGACCCACACCTAGGGAATGTCGTTCAGTCTTGCCTACCTCCTCTGGCTTCAGATCAGTCGAGGAATAGGTCCTGAGGTGCCTTCCTGCCCCTGCCTGTGCGGCCACCTCAGGTAACTGGCCCCCCTGGACTTTGGATTTTCATTCCAGTTTCCCCAGGGCAGAGCCCACCTCTCTCCCAGAACTTAGGGGGGCGGCCTCTTTTCCACGCAAAGAATAGGTGTACTGCTCTTGCCAGGGTCCTGCCCCCCCACACACACACACAAAAATATACCCATGCTTTATTTATCCATGTCCTCTGTTGCCTGCATGACCCCCTCTGAGCTGAGCCCAGAGGAACAGGCAGACGGGGCCCCAGAGGCCAGGGGGGTCAAACGAGGGACCTGTGTTTGTTTAGGTTTGAGGAGGTTTCGTTTTAGCATTAAACACTAAAGATTTATTCCCTGGTCTTTCCATTTGGTCTTGGAAACTGACTAGAGGTTACTGGCAGAACCCAAAGGTCCCTGAGCAGGCGGGACAGGGTATTTGTTTTTGTTTGTCTTTTTCCTTCCCCAGCTGGAGCGGGGGGTGGGGGGGGTGGGGGGGTGGAGGGGGGTTAAATTAGATCCCACTTCCCCTCTGCTCTGAGGACTGGAATGAGCTAGGACACACCTCATTCTTTGCCCCCGCTGGAAGAAAGGGAAGAAATCAAATCTCAGAAAGGTCTGGAACACCAGCCAGATGCCCCCCCGAGGGGCCAGACTGAGGCTCCCTCCTCCGCGCCCCGGATTTAGGAGACAGGAGAGGTGGGAGGAGGAGAAAAGGCCTGGGGGGAGGCGGAGAAGGTTCCTACCTGTGCTGGATCTCGCCTTGGGTCTCGACTTACATCCGAAGCCGGTGGGGGAGCCCCCCAGCAGGCTGCTGGGCGGGAAGAGTCCGGAGCTGTATTCGGGGACGTAGGGCGGGTACGTGGTGATGGGGTGGTGCGCCGACGAGGCCGCCCCTCCCAGGGTGGTCATGCTGCCCCGCGAGTGCGTGGACTCGAGCTTCATGCTGTCGGGCAGCGGCACCTGGTACTTGATGCACTCTTTCTCGTCCTGCCGGGCCGAGCCGGCCGAGCCCGGAGTGGACAGGGACGGGTCCGGGGAGACGTCCTTCGGCGGGGTGGGCGGGAAGGTGAAGAGGTGCGGGCTGGAGTGGCCCGCCGACAGCGAGGAGGACGAGGCCGGGGGGTAGACGGAGAGGGGCCCCGGGGAGCCGTGGTGGATGGACGTCTTGGAGAAGGGGCTGAGGTTCCAGGGCGACGCGGTGTGGTGGCTGCCCAGAGCTTTGCCGCCGTCCAGCCAGGGCAGGGATCCGTGCAGCAGGGGCGGGCGGCACACCTGACTCCCTGCGCGGGAAGGGGGGGTGGGGGATGCAGGAGAGAGAAATGCCCGTGAGAGCCGTTTCGGAGGCCCTCCACACACCTGAGGGTTCTCCCCCTGCCAGGGCAGTCCCAAATACACCCTGGATTTGAGCGCGGGCCCACTCCTTCACCCAGGCCGCCCACCCCCCCACCCCCCACCCCCCACCCCCCACCCCCGCCCCAGGACCTTGGCCAGCACACACTTTATGCCCGTGTCTCCCACATGAAGGTCCCCTCAAATCCAGCAGAATTAGGGGCCTGTGTCTGACACCCAAGAGGTGCTGGGAGGGAGTGGAGAGAGCCCCTGGGCGTATTTGGTCTCTCCAGATACAGTTTCTAAATGGCATCCCCTGAGGTTCCTCTCTAGAACCTGACTTGATTTATTGGTTTCCTTCCATGGCCCAGCAGCCCCCATCCCAGACCTAATCCCAGCCAGCCTGGTAAGAGTAGGCTGTGAATAATGAGGCCTGATGGGGAGAGCCTGGCCGCACAAGGGCTCCACACCAGGAAAAGACACGGACCTGGAGAGAGGCCCCACTCCCGAGATCCAGTGCAGGAAGGAGGGTGCTCGCTCTCAGAAGGGAGGAGGAGAGGGAGCATTTTGGGGTTACTTCCCTGAAACCCTGCTTCAGTGCTTGCTCATAACTGGCAAGGCCTGAAGTGGGATTTGCAAGGACACCTTAATTGCCCAGACTGTTGGAGGCAGTTTCCAAGGCTGGACTCTGCCTCTCTCACCCTCCCAAATCCTCCAGAAGGAAAATAAAGTAAACCCCATATTTGCCCTCAAAGTTGGGATTCCACCAGTGCCATAGGTGAATTTTCACCTGTGCCCCAGCGACACAAAATTCCTGTTGACATATATATTTCGCTTCTCGACAGAGCATTCGAAATACAGAGTTTTCAGATGGCCATAACTCAGACACGTCCATCCACCCTGAGAGGGGTCCATGCCGGGGGCAAGTGCAAATCCACACACTTATTGATCTTTTAATCCACTACCTGCCTCAGCATCTGACATTCTATTTAACCATGAAGAACAATACTGAAACTAAAATCTTGAGAGAGGAAGGGGAGGGGAGAGGGAAGGAGAGTTCTCTGAACGCCAAGGGTCAAGATTCAATGTTATGCAGGAAGTAGTATAGTAAATAATATTAAGTCTGCATCTACCGCATTTCCACTTAACTGCTGATCTGCACAGAACAAGGGCAGAGAGCGCCCCATCCGCAGGAACAATTGTTTAAAACCTGGTGACAGCAGGGCGGAGGCCGCCTGCTGCAGAGAGTCTCTGTCACCGGCGCCGACGCAGGCTCTAAGTAGGGGACCAGGGAAGACTTCAGTCGCCCAGACTAAAAGAGACTCACATTTTCTCTGCCTGAAGTGGTGCCTCTATTTCTTCTTTAGGAACCCACTTATGCTGGAAAGCTTAGAGCTTTCCCCCCAACCCCTAACGACACAGGGCTGGATTTCTTAACCTTTTAGAACTGGTCTAAACTTTTCAAAGGTGAAAGAGAAAGAAAAAAGAAAGAAAAGACAACTGGAATCGCTCCCACATAAGAAAGAAGCCCCGGTGGATCCTAAATTTTCTTTGGGAGCCTCATGGGACCGTTGTAGGCCGAGGAGAGAGTAAGGCAAGGGTTTGGGGGAGCAGGCAATGAGGCAACCTAAAAGCAAAGACGCAGGAAAATTCTGTGCAGCCGGGAGTCTAGGAAATTTCAAATGTCTCCCATTTAAGACAGTAGTCTCTCCACCAAAACCCCCTCAAAGTACCGGAGTTCCATTCCATTCCTCAGAGCCAAGAGGTGGCAGACCTGCCTAGGAACCAAACGCACTAGCTTTGGGGAAAGGTCAAAAAACAGGGATCAGGGATGCGAATCAAATTTCTCTCGGGCCTTTCTGAAAATGTGCCGGAAAAAAGAAACTGAGGAACGCTGGCAGAAGCACCCCCCCGCCACAACCCCACCCTGAGAAAGAACTACAGGGTAACTGGGGAGCGAAGCCCTTTTTGAAGGAACCAAGTCCGAGCCGGGTTTGGCCGGCGCCGGCTGCGGGCCCACGGAGCCGTGGCCGCAGGGGCAGAGCCTCGGCCCGCGGAGCCCCGGACCCCGGAGGCCCCCCGAACCTGCGGCCGTACGGGGACAGAGGGTTGCAGTCGGGCGCCTGCCAGGTGAGCGCCAGGCCCGAGACAGAGCAGCCAGCCGCGGAGAGACGCCTGCTGCGACTTTTTAAAAAACACACTCTCGCGGCGATTGAGACTGCTTCCTCGCCCATTTCCGGGCCCCAGTTTTTTTTAATTGTAGCAGGAACGGCCCTTGGGGGCTTTGGCTGGGTCTCCCACCCCCCGGTCCCTCCCCGCCTCCCCGGCCCGGGTTGCAGGGGGGGTGGGCAGCGGCGGCGGCTGGGCAGGCGTCCCCGCACCCCGGGGGCGGACTCACCGTGGTGGGTCGGAGGGTACCTCTGCACCGTGGCCCTCACTGAGTTTCCGTAGTAGGAAGGGACGTGGTTGCCTTGACCGTCGATGTTAAAAAGTACATCCACCTCCTCGGGCAGGGGGTACTGCGCGGGGTCCATGTAGGAGTGGCCGAGGCCCGGGTGGTGCGTGTCCGGGTGCTGCCCGTTGAGGACCGCCGGGTGGTGATGGCTCACCCAGCGCGGCTGGTCTGCCGTCACCTCCATGGCCCCGGCTGCACTCGCGCCCTCTCGCCGGGCCCGGAACCCGCGCACGGAGAGGGAGGGCGGTCGGACCGGAGGGTCGCGGGGCTCTGAGGCTCTGCAGGTGCTCCTGCCGTCGGAGGGGCGGGGGTCGTTTAATGATTTGTTTTCAGTGGGGCAATGGGAAAACTAGGAAGGAAAGGTGAGCAAAGGAGATTAAAACAAAAACAAAAACAAAAACCTTTAAGCAGTATTTTAGCTAAGAGAAGAAGAGGAAGAAAAAAGAAATTCCAGAAAAACAGGTACGGAAGGATAAAGGGGGAACCAAATTCTAAAGGGGGAGGAGGGCGAGCGAGGGTGGCTGGAATTCTGCAAGTGGGGCTCTTCTGCACCGGGGCTTCCTCAGCGGCTCGGAGGCTGAGGCTCTCCTCGGGTCACCTGCGGAGGAGAGAAGGGGGAGACCTGGATGAGCTCCTAAGTACTTGAGCACCTGAGCTTATGAAGTGGCACCACCTCCCCGCGAGCCGCCCGGCCCCGCGCCCGCGCACCCAGGACACGCGCACACACGCGCACACGCGCACGCCTCCTCCCGAGCGAGGCCCACCGGGACGCGGCCGCCCAGGGAAGGACTCCCAAGTACATCGCCAGCAGCCCGGCTCTCCCGAGGGCCCTGCACTGACTGAGCGGTTCCAGTTCGGCCGACAGCTCCCTCCCCCCCGGGGACAGCGATCCCGGGACCTTCCTTCCAGGCCTCTAGCAACTCTCCAAAGGAGGAGGGTTGAGTTTAAAGTGTTTTTAAAGTCCTCCCAAATGGAGCGAGGGGGGAAAAAAAAAAAATCAAACTTAAAAAAAAAAAAGTTGCCAGTACCAACCTGGGTAGCGAGGAGCAGAGAGGAGGAGGCGTGTGACCTGGGAGAGCAGAAACTGCTCGGTCAGATTGCGTGGCTCGCTCCGTCGCGCGCGCTCTCCGTCTCTCTCTCTCTTTTCCTCTCTCTCTCTCTCTCTCTCTCTCTCTCCCTCTCTCCAGTATTTTTTTTTTTTTTTTTACAGGGAATGCATTCTTTCTGAAAGTATCAAGACGGCGCCAGGCAGCTCAGTGTTCGCAGACAGCTGTGGCGCGACGCAACTTAAGGAGGTTCTAGTGTCATCCGCGCCGAGGGGGAGGAGCCTGGCGCTGGCGAGGAGGGGACAGGATCACCCGCACAAGGAAACTGCAACCCAAACCCGCTCCAGGACCTCACCACCCCTCCCCTGCACCCCTCCGCCCCTGCTCCCGCCCCTCCACTGACCGGAAGCGGGGCGCCGCGGAGGGCCGCCCGGGCGGAGGATCGGCGGAGCGGGTGGGCAAGGCCCGCGGGGTTTGGGGCGGAGGGGGCGGGCAGGAGGGAATTTGCGCTCTGGCCCTTTAAATGTGGTTCCCGCTCCTGCCAATTCATTCCGGCTCGGGTGATTATTCCGTGCCGGGGAAACCGGCCTGCCCCATTCATAAAGTCAATTTCTACAGGCAGCCTTTATTTTCCAGACTTTTTTTTAATGGCCAAACTTCTTTTTAAATTCAATCCAGGGTATTTGGGAGGCTACTGATTTAGGGCTACGTGCATATGAAACTGATCAGGAAAAAGAAAAGATTTTTTTAAATGCCAAAGTCCTTTTGAGATTTGCCTCTGGAGAGAATTGCCTAAGAGACTGAGGAATGGGGCGAGAGGAGTAACCTTTATTGGAATGTCCGTGTTACTTTGGTGGTCGTTGTCAACATTTCCCCCAGTCTTTTGTGTTCGCAAGCCCCTCGGATGGACGTTTCCGCTGTTGCAGCTGTCCCTTCCAGACCTGATATTTGTAATCGATGCGTGCTTCTGACTTGAGTGGCAGTAGGGACGGAAGAAAATGAAAGGGAGAGAGAGGAAGACGCTAACTAGCCCTCGGAGCACAGCGCGAGAGAGTGGTTGCAAAGAAAGAACTCGGGTCTTCTTTCCAGTTACCCAACTTTTCCCTTCACCCCGCCCAGGGCCCTACTTACTCTGGCTCCCGGCGTTTTTCCCCAGCCGAGGAACCAGCCCCCTCCACCTACCCCCATGCCGGTCGGTGGGCAGGACTGCGGGCGACCTTCCCCGGACTCTCTCGGCCCGGCCCGGCCCCGCAGCCCCGGGCGGAGGGGGTGCGGCTCCAGAAGCCCCGGCGAGGGGGCGGGACGCGAGGGGCGGGGCCGGGAAGGGGCCAATCAGCGGGCGAGGCGGTGGCCGGGCCGCGATTGGCCGGCCCCGCGGGCTCCAACCTCCCCGGCCTCTCTTGGTCCTTTGAGCCACTGCATCCCCTAGCGGCGCCCAGGCTCCTGCAGCCGCCAGTCCCGCAAATGCGGCCGGGGCGAGCAGGGGTCAGGCGGGAAGAGAGGACTCAGGTTCCACCGTCTGCTCACCCCAGTGCAATGTGTGCGAACAGAGTGCGGGTTCACCCCGCAGGCTATCCCACGGACCGTACTAAGAGCTGGATTGGGGGGTTTATTTGAATTGAAGCCATTATTCCCTCTAAGCTCCTCTCCCCCATAAAACTCCCTACAAATACAAAAAGTCGAAATAGAAGAGACCGTCCCTAAAAGTAAGCTCTGGAGGATTCCTTTCATGCGGTCAAGGAAAATCATCAATATTCAGACTAACGTGGTGTGTGTGTGTTGGGGTCGGGGCGAGAGATGACTTGTGTTGATACACAACCCCTGTAGAAAGATTAGTAAAATTTATTTGAGAGTAGTGGGAACACGGGTCCTCCCGATCTTGGATTTGGAGCTTCTCCTGAGGCTCCGTCTTCTTAAATCTGATGTTTGTTAGAAATCAGGGTTGAGTTTCTAGATACGGGACAGGAAAATTCCTAAATTAAACACACGCACACACCGCCCTCCCCCACGTTTCTCCTGAGCCCATTTAGTTCCCGTTTATTAGGGCGGCCCAGTAAAGAAGCATCGATTTTTCTTTTCACTCTGACCACTTCTCCCTAGAGCCAGCCAAGCTGCCGGCTTCTACTCCTGCTCACGGTGCTCTCCAAACCTTTTAATTATTTAGTTTCTGTCTACCATCCACCGGAAACCGCTTCATAAACAAGGACGGACCAGTGCGCACACATTTTTGCTACAAGTCCCCGAGATTAAGATGAAGGATGGAAGCAGAGAAAGAAAAAGAAAAGAAAGGGAAAAAAAAGAAAGGAAGGAAGGAAGGAAAGGCGCTTCTTGGCGTGTCAGCCCGGGACGAGGCGACGCTAGACCCGGACCCCGGTTCAAAGTCACGCGGGGAATCCCAAACGTGGTTTTTTGGTCCGAGACCTGGAAGCCAGGGAAAAGAAAAAAGGGAGCCATCCTCGGGAGAAAAAAACTGCTGACGCCAGGACATGAAAATGTTAACTTGTGAGCTTAGAACACTTTTAAAAGACAAAGGGAAAAAATTTGTGAGGACGAGGCCTTGCGGTGTGGCGCGGCGCCTCTCCGATAACGCCCAGAACTTGAGGGGCGGGCAGTATTCGTTTTCTTTAAAAAGCACCGAGTCGGGCCGCACAGCGATGGAGAGTCCTCCCACCGCACCCCACCCCCACCTCCTCCCCACACCTTGGAAAAATAAAAGATCTCGAAGGGCCTTGGTCTGGATGGTTTGAAGCTGGCAGAGAGGCGTGGGGGGCTGCGGCTGGATGCCCGGTGTAATGGAGCCAGCCTGTAGGGGGTATTTAACATTTAATTCCCAGCCGGTCCGCCCCTGTTCCCGGACTGACAGTGGGTAATTGGGAAAGAGGACGTTGCTCTTTTGATGGCCCGCGCCGGCCAGTCTCGCCGACGCCACACTGGGTTTGACGTCACGGGCCCAGCCCCAGAGCCGGGAGCACAGAGAAGGGGGGCGGGGGGTGGGTAGGGAAAAGGAGGGGAGGGGGATACCCGGTAGGGAGGGCCGAGGTCGGCCCCGGGATCCGTGGGGAAGCGGGGGGGGGGCGGGGGGGAGGAAGCGAGGCCGGAGAGAGGCTGAAGCGCGTGGCCTGAGGCAGAGAGCCGGGCCGCGGGGGTCTGAGCCAGGCCAGGCGCCGGCCTGACCCGCCTCGCCGGCAAATGCAGGCCGGGCTTCCTCCTCCCAGGGCGGGCGGGGGAGGGGAGGGGGCTCGAGGCCCGTGGAAGGGGGGGAAAGGTGGTCCAGACTCCCCCTCTGCCTTAGCCCGCAAAGCTGGGATCCTGGCCTCCTGCAGAGCCGCCTCAGCGCCCCCCTGCCGCCCTGACGGCCCCCTCCCCAGGAGCCCCGACCCTGGCCGGGTCTAGCGAGTCCCCCCTCCTCCCCGGGAGCAGCCGGCGGAGCGCCGGTGGAGGAAGCGAGGAGACCCAGGAGGATATCGCCGCCGCCGCCGCTGCAGGGCCCCGGGCTCCCGCAGGGCGCGAGGCCTCCCTCACCAGGGTAAGGGGCGGTCGAACGGCCTGGATGCCTGGGACCCTGGGGGCAAGCATCCCGGAGCCGAGCGAGCGACGGGGCGCAGCCACCGGCCCCCCCTCCAGGAGCCGGGGCCCAGGGCCGTGTGTGGGGCTGCGGGAGCCAGCTTGGCCTATCTGAAATGCCAGGCCTCGAGACGGCTGCTGTAGGCGTCAAGTTGAGCGGGGTGTGTGTGCCCTCTTGGGGAAAGGGTAAGAAATGGAGCCTAACTTTCTCTCCTTGGTTGGGGTAAGCTGGGACCCACACACACCCCCAAACACATGCCCAAGTACAGGTCCCTCCCACCCGCCCTCCCGGGACTGCAGAGGCTCTGTCCTGATGGAAGTGGGACGCCCAGGCCCGCAAAGGAACGGGAGCCCACTGCGCAGAGGGGGAGGAGCGTGCCCCCAGGCTCACCCCTGGGGTCGCAGGACCCAGAGAGCGGAGATCCACGAGGCCAGCGTCACCCACCCGAGCCTGGCGACCGGCGCATCCAGGCGAGCTCCGCGGGGCCGAGGTGCCGGGAGAAGCGGGCCCCGGGCGCCCGCGCGCTGCCCGCGGAGGATAACCGGAGAGCCGAGCCTCGGGGTCGAAGTCATAAAGTCACTAATCCGGCGCAGGGGGAGTGAGCGTGCTTCGGGCCGCCTGGGGCGGTCATTTGAGCGTGTTTACTTAAGGACTTTGCAAGCGGAGCGCGCGCGAAATAGTCGGATTTCCAGAGAGGCAGCAAATATTTGCAGGCAGGAGAAAGAAGCGGAGCCGGGCCGCGACGCCGCGTCCCTCCCCCCGGAGCCGCGGCGCCGGCCTGGGCGGACCCGGCCTCGCAGTTAAAGACAGAAATGAAGCCGGGAACCTGCCGGGCTGGGGGCAGGGAGGGCGCAGAGCTACAGCGAAGGCCAGAAATTGGAGCGCGGCCCGGAGGCCCTGGCGAGCCGGGGCTGGGGGGGAGGAGAAGTCCCTTCCCATTCCAGCTCGATCAGTCTTCCGTGGCTGCGATCGGTCAATAAAAATGGTGTTAATCGGCCGTGGTTGCTGTACGTCTGGGGAGGAAGTGGGGGCCAGAGGTGCCGGCGCCGGCGCCCCCACACCAGCCTGGTCCGCGGCCGGGCGGTCTGCTTGCTTCAGGCTGGCGGCCAGTTCGTCGCCCGGAGCGGAGCGCTGCCCGGCGGGGCCTTTAATTGGGTGTCTCCATTTTAATAGTGGCCATTGTTGGAGCAATTAGCGAGAGACAATAACCGCCAAGAGGCGTTTAATTCGATTCCCTGCTCTGGCTGCGCCCGGCACAGGGGCGCTCTGGAAGACGCCGGCAGGGAGGATCTGCTTAAGTGCCGGCTCCCCTCCCTGCTGGTTTGGTCTTAGGTGTGGGAGTTCTAATGGGGCAAGCGGAAAGCGGGACGAGAGCAACCGGGTCCTGGTCCCGGACCGGGAAAACAGTCCTGGGCCTCGCTAGCCAGGGGGGCGCCTCCGGGGCCGCCGCGCCTGCGGGCAGCACGCGTCCTGGCTGCGACCACTGCGTGGGTCCCCGATGCCTGTTAGAGGGAGAAAAGCAGAGACGACAGGGACGTGGAAAACAGGCCCTCTTCCTCCTCAGCCCTTGGGCCCCCACCTCCATCACCCAATTTCCTTCCCAATCGGGAAGAGAGAAGATACCCCCTTCTGGCGCGTACAGACCTCCCCCTCCTCTGCCTCGGCCCTCGGATTAGGTTACCACGGCCAGGCGAGGATTTTTACTGGTTACGAGAATAGCACAGGTAAAGATGTATAAACAGCTCGCAGGCTTGCCGGGCGGAAGGGTTACGCCGGGGACACTGCCCAAGGCGCCACCGCGGGGCGTTCGCGGCGCGGGCGAAATGGCGGGGGAGCCCGCCCGGATCCGGCGCCCCGGGACGGCGCAGGTTAAACACAGATTGTTGGATCTGTGCAGTTCCCATCCAAGCCCCCTCTCTCTTTCCCGCATAAACTGAAATGCAGAGAGTGGGGGGAGAAAGAAAGGTGATCAGAAAGAAGCAGACGGTGGGCATGACGGCTGTTCTTTTCAAATGAAACACCGCGAGCAGGGGACTCGGGGAATGAAGAGAAAAGGGGGGCCCCAAAACTCACTGTCAGAGAGCACATGCTGGAGGTGGAAACGGCAAAGGGGAAACCCACGGGTACCCAGGAGAAAAGAGTTCCGCACGCGCAACTCTCCTCCCGGTTCCCACGCCCACCCGCCTCGGGCCTAGGGTCTACCTGTCCTGGGAAATGAGCCATCGCTTTGGGGGCGGTAGGTGGTTTGATTTACTTCTTTTTTTTTTTTTTTTTTTTTTTTTTTGGCTTATTCATCTATCAGCGTTTAAAACTCGGAAGGAAACCCGCCCAGGCCAGGAGGAGCGGCGAGAGATGTGCAGAGTCAGAGAGGAGATGCGCTCTGAGATTACCCCCTCCTGCTCCGCTCCCCACCGCCAGGTTGGGCCCTCCAGCTCCGGGAGGTCCTGGCCCTCCCTCTGCCGCTACCCTCTTCTCCTCGGGTGAGAAAAACCCCGATTGTAACGAGATAAAAATTAGGTAGGTAGGGGTGTAGCGGAAAGTGGGAGGAAGGAGGGAGAGGACAGGGGATTTCTGTTTTCGAGTGTAACAGTGCACAGGTTGGAGCGCGGCGTTGGGGGGAGCCCCGGTATTGGGTAGGAGAGAAAGATTCCCCTGGAGGATGATTCAGAAGGAATGAGAGTCACCCCGGAGGAGGGGCGCAGCCTCAGCTGTCCCTCCCTCCTGGCCTTGGCGGTCTGGGGAACAGGGAGAGCCCCAACAGAGGAAGAAGGGATGGAGGGGCTCCAGCGGGTCGCTTGGT
Source organism: Eumetopias jubatus (assembly GCF_037043125.1). NCBI lineage: Eukaryota > Metazoa > Chordata > Mammalia > Carnivora > Otariidae > Eumetopias > Eumetopias jubatus. Next base: position 27,933,660 of record NW_028274814.1, read on the forward strand.
CCCTCCCGGGTCCTAAGCCGTTTATGCAGCTCCCAGCAGGACCACGGGCCCTGAGGTAGAGGTTCGCTGCGTCTAGACTCAGGTTCTCCTCCTGGCAGGTTCTCAGGCCACTCCGCTGAAGCCTTCGGGCTTCCTGGGAAGGGGGCGGCCACCGCAGCCAGGAAAGTAGTCGGCAGTTGGAGATTCACCTGTGCGAACTCCAGGCCCCAGCATCTTTTGGGCGAGAAGGGGTGCCCTTGGGCCACCTGCTCCACTCCGTTTAGCCTAACGGCGCTCCGAGTTTGGCCGCCGCCGCCTCTCCGCCCCTGGCCGGACCCCGGCTCCGAGCCTCGAGCGCTCGCCTTACCCGACTCTGGCCACTCAAACGTGGCATTGCAGGAGGAGGGCTTTCTCTTGGAGCTCTCGTGTTTCTACCTCTCTGGATTAGCCAGGACGCTGCGGTGTGTTTGTTCCTGGACAATCGGCAGTGGGCTTCAAGGGAAAGGGGGGTTCATAGCACACAGGGAGAGGGGAAAATGGGGGCAGATGATTTCATTCAGATCAGGAGACAGTAAGAGGCAAGCCTCTAAAAGCACGAATTGTTCGTGTCTTCCTTTGGACACGCGGGAGACCCCATGATAAAATCTGCGAGCTTGCGGGGTTCCGGGGTGAGAGGAGGACGGCCTCCTGCGAGCGCCCTCCGCCTCTCCCGCCCTCCCGGACCGTGCCCACCCGGCCGCCTCTCCCCGGCAGGCCCCTGGCTCGCGCTCCGCTCGCCGCCGCCTGCCACCTCGTGGACCTCAGGCAATTTGTTATATAAAACAAAACAGCAACCACACACGTGTGCCTGCAGACCCGCAGCGACGGACACCCAGGGAGACACTCCTGCTCCAGCGCCTTGGGCACCGCGTTTCTTTCTCATCCTCCCGCAGGGACACCACCGCCACCACCTCTAGTCCTCGTCTGCTCAGCGACCCGAAGCAAAGGGCGGTTCGCACTCCAGCTCCCGGGCTTCCCTGGCCCATCGCCACAGCTGTTAAACCTCTCTCCGGTTACCCCCAACCATGAAGAAGAAGGTGATCAGGAATATGCGGTCCACACACAAAGACATACCACAAAACGAATGCACATTTCTGCGTGAAAAGGCTCAGAGGCGGAGGAGAAAACATCTCAGTACAGCCCAGGAATGGTCAGAACAAGCGGGGGCTAGAGAGCACTGGGCTTTGGGATTCTGCCCCCACACACCTCATCAGGATTCCTAATTCCCTGCCACCTCCAAGGGTTCCCAGACACAAATCGCCTTAAATTCCAAAAGAGGGGTTCTCAGCCACCCACCTCCCACATCCCTGCCCCTTCCTGAGGCTCTGTGTGGCCCTGAGCTGCTGGGCGGCCCAACGCGGAGGCTCCACCAATGAGTGCCCAGGGGCGCCCACTCCCATCCACTCACTGCACCCCCGACTTACCCCCACCTCATATATCAGCTGCGAAAAGGCAGGGTGGAAATAGCAATAAAGGAAAATGCAGCTTCCCCTGTCTCTGGGCTTTTGGCAGTACCGGCTAACCCCAAGCCTGAGGAGCTCCCCGCACCTCCCCAACCCCCCGCGGGCTGGCGGAGACAGCTTGTGTGGAATGGAGGGTGGGCTTGTGGAGACTGGGTACCAAGCACCACTCACCTGTATCCTCTGAACCCAGCTGGGTTCTCAAGCCAGGGAACCTTAGGCCTGGCAGGGCAGTTGGTTGGAAGCTGAAAGCTGGACCTGCTCCTTGATTCCACAAGGGAATCAATAATGGGAGTCCCGGGGACCAGGCACCCTCCTGGGGCTTGGTCGGTCTGACCTGGACACCATACCCCTCCCCCATTCAAATGGGCAGCAAACTCTTCTTTTCCTTGGAATCACACAAACGTTTAAAAGGGTTAATGGCAAGCCTCCTCCCCACAATCAGCCACTTGGGCCCTGAAACCATCTCACATCCAGACACCTGGATGGACTCTGCGGGTCTTTCTGGGACTCCCTGCCCCCAAAGCCAGCCACAGGACCAGCAGCCGCCCTCCTCCCCCCCTCCATCCTCAACACACACACACCTTTTCTGCCACAACCGCTAAGGGGCGGAGGACTGCCAAGGCTACTTTATTATTTGCCGCTTTCAAGTTCATAAGCTTCCACCCATTACCCCAGTGTCCTAGTGAATGTGGGCAACAAGGGGAGGAGAAAATAGCCAAGAAACATGGAACCAAACTGAGGGAAGGTCCTGGAGGGTGGACTCCTTTCCATCCCCAGCCCTAGACAGAATCTCCCGGGGCCGGTTCCTCAGGCTGCGGTCTCCAAGAGGAAGAAAAGGTGTATCAAAGCAACTCTCCGGTCCAGATTCACTCAACTTCCTATGCATTTTAACAATTTCTGTCTTTGTTGGGAACCGCCTCTGATTGAGTGACTGCTTGGAGGTCTGTTGGTCCGATGTTCCAGGAGAAAGTAGAATTCTTGCCCCTTCTGCCCATCCTGCTCCCCACGACCCTGGGCACCCTCTCTTACAGCTTGTGGTTTTTCTCACTCGATTCAAGGTGCTCCTGGAAGCAAAGGTGCCTCCCGGCCACCCCCAGCTCTCCAGGGATACCAGATGCCCACACATCTGGACTCCAACTTTTATATCAGAGCGCAGAGCTGTTTGTTTAATTATATGCAGAGACAATGAGCGAAGCACACACTTGTAAGCAGAGGGAAATAAACATGCAATTGACACTCAGACCCAGCAGCTCAGCGCCTTCCCCCTAATGGGTTGTTTTCCCCAGTCCTCTGCCCTCCCTGAAGTGGGAAGCGGATGTCCAGCCCTTCCCAAGCATTCCTACCGTCCCTCATACTTCTGTTTAGTTTTTCTCCACATACTTAGCTCTACTAGCTCTTTCCTCCAAACAAGGGCGTACACACATGCACACACCATGCTCGCCCAAGGTCATTGCAGAAAGCCAAAGATTGCCAGTGACCAGAAAAAAGCAATAAAGACTGGGCTCTAGTTCACTTTCTTCCGGGGGCAGCTGTCCCTTTGCAGTCTAGACCTCCTCCTAATTCTCTCCACGTGGAGAAGGGAAAGCGAGTGCAGAGTTAAGAGAGAAGATAAGGATATTCACTGACCTGGGTATTTTGCTCCCGCGGGCCAGCTGTGTTTTTTTGGGGTTTTTGTTTTGTTTTGTTTTGTTTTTCCTGACTTGCCGGAGATCCAAAGGCAGAAATGACAGGCAGACTTGGCCACTCTTGTCCCCGCTTCGGTCCTAACCGCCCCAGCTGCTTACGGCATCTCACGCGGGCTTCCAGCGAGCAGTAAAACCTGGGTGATGTGCATCCTTCCTAGGAACCCCCTCCCTCCGCCTTCTTCTGCTCACTGTAGAGAGCAGAGCTCTTCCGGGTTGCGAAGGGGGAAAGGGAGGGAGGAAAGAAGACTAAGCGAGGAATGGATTTCACCCCCTCTTGCAAACACGCAAACCTCCCATCAGGGGTGTGTGAAACGGGCAGAGTTGGGGGAGGGGGGGTGGGCAAGACGTCCTGAAATGTGACCAGCCCCTGGCGCCTACACAGCCCACTGTCTCTGGCAGGGATGGAATCGACTGCAAATGTCATCAGTAGTGTTGACTGGGTCATTACCTACCATAGATATAAAAGCTTTGGCAGAGTCTCTTCCTCCCATTTTTGGAGCGAGTGGGGACCCAGGGGGAGCATCTAGAGGTACAGCCCATGGCCACCGTTCGCAGGGCCTCTCAGGGCTCTCCCTCTCCCTTCTGACTCTTCCTGTTTGTTTATGCTAACGCCTCAAAAATGCCTGTGGTCTGCCTTCCTCTGTCTTGGGTCCAGCTGTCCAGGACACGTTAGGGGAAGCAGAATGGTTGGTGACTAGGCTCTGGACTTGCTGGTACTCTTTAGCCCTCACCGTAGGCATAAAAACATTTGGAGGTAGGGAGATGTGTGCACACACTAAGTAGAGGTTTGGGAAGGAGACTCTCTAGGGGTCCCAACTCTTTTCAAGAAGAAAAGAAGGAAATTCACCATCTAGGGGAGTGAGATAAGGGAGCGAGAATCAGAAGTAGCTCTGGGGATAAAAGGTCTGAAGGAAAAGTATCCTATTAGTCTGCCCACCAGACCCGGCAAACTCCAGCCCTCTCCTGTACCATCTCTACTTCTGCTGGTGGGAGACCAAATAATCCACGGAGAAGGAAATCTGTCGTGAATAAATTTCTGCAAGAGTAAAATGAAACCCCGTAAACACTGGGGTAGAAAGGTCAGGGTCCATTCGTTTTGACAGGTAGCGTTTTCCCTTCACAATATTTACACAACAAGAATATGGAGACTGACTTTAAAAATAAATAAATCTTTGGTTAGAAATAAAACAAAATTTATCCATCGCTGGGACAGGAAGTTAAGAACTTTCTTGCGCCGGCCCCAGGTCGGTATATAAGGAGTAGCCCGGCTTCGTGCTGGCAAGTGTTTAGGGGTGGTCGTTCCGTAGGGGTGGGGGGGAAGAGGACCCCGGTCAGCAAGGGCAGAATGAGGGGTGCGGAGGTGGGCCGCAACCCGAGGAGGGAAGTGGGGAGGGTCAAGGGGTGCGGCGGGAGAGTGAAGCTGGAGCGGCGGATAGGGAGAGGAGGTCAGAGCGAAGCCCAGTCGAGGGGCCCGCGGCCTGGCTCCCCCGGCTCAGAGCCCCTGGACTGCGACCCACTGCCGAGCCTCCCGCGCCCTCCCTCCGCACCGTCGGGGTTCCGGGTCCCAGCCGAGGGAGGGGGCGGAGGGGCTTCTCATTTGCCAGCGGGGCCAGGAGAGGAGAAGGGGTCTCCCTGCCGCCGAGGGAGCCCCGCGGCGCACCTGGCGTCACGAAGGCAGCCCCTCCCCGCCCCCCTGCCCGCTCCCTCCCGCCTTTCGCCACCCAGTGGCGGAGCCAAGTTCTTGGGCGCCGGGACGCGGAGTCGGCAGGGCTGCGCGTCGCGAGGACGCAGGAGAGAAGGTCACTCGCTCTACAGCTTCCCCCCAACCTGTTGCCCCGGCCCCTTCCAGGGGGGAGCGGCGGGGCCTGTGCCGGGAGGGCCGCGGCCCGCGGCGAGCAGAGGGTGGCGGGGAGTGCGGAGTCCCGCAGGCTCCCCGGACCACCTTGCTTCTCCTCGAGCGCTGCCTCGTGGGGGGATTGACCGCGGGGCCCCGGGACACTGCGACGGTTGTCTGCCTGGCCTGGGTTTTAGCCGAACCCCGACTGGCCGTCCACCAGGCCCGTGGGGCCCTTTGCGTCTCCCCGCAAGCCCCCCTCCTCTCCTCCCTCTCCCCGCCGTGGCTGCACTGCCCCCTCAGCGCCGGCATGCCTCCCGGCACGCCCCCGGGACCCAAGGCTGGCTCCGGCTCCCACCCCTCGAGTCCCTCTCCGCCACCCCTCCCACCCACACCCTCGCCGCCCCGTCCCCGGCGCGCGGTTCCGGCCGGTCTGGCGGCCCCTCTCCCCCGTTCCTTTTCTGCTGACGCGGGCACTTGCTAGACTCCAGGTCTAGAGTGACGCTTGGGTCGGGGACTGAGAAATCTGATCGCATAGCCCGCTCCCCCACCACCCCAATACCACCTTCAGCGAAGGAAGGCTTCATTGAAGCAAATTCGGTCGCCGAAAACACTCGGGCTGAAAAGGACTTAGTGAAAATGTAACTGATTTTCAGTTTAATGGTCGGTCAGGCAGAGCAAGATTCAGAGAGCTACCAGCTGGGCAGTGCGGGTCGTTGAGAGGGACTTAGGGGCGGAAACTGCTGCTAATTAGGGATACAGGGGCGCATTCTTCCAGGAGGGTTGGGGGCGATTTGATGGTGGGGGGAGGATGGGGTGAAGAAAGGAGAGACTTTATCCTGAGAAGCAAACAGTGGGGGAAAGGCGCTGGTCGCTCAGTCAGACGCTGGAGCTGGATTCTTGATTCGTGGACACCGGCCCCTGCCCATTGTAAAGATGTTGCTTTAATGAAGCTACAAGTCTCTTTCTGAATTTTAAAAGCTACCACTTGGGCTCGCTGATTCGCGGTTCAGGTCTCTGTGCGTGTGTATACCTGTGTGTGCGAGAGAGCAAAAGCACCCTCCGTTATCCCGGGGCACTGTCTGTGTTCAACGCTGAGGAGCAGAGGAGCAGAGGATCCCAGGTGCTCAAGAGCCTGCCCTATGCTAGCAAATGTGAGGGGACAGGGTGTTTCCACTCCCAAGATCTCAGGACTCTCAAGTGAACCTTTTCATTGAGCAGTGCTTGTTTGGTTCACAATGGAACATTAAGGCCAGAAGGCAAGGACCCAGCTCTCTGCTACGCAGTCACACTGGGCGGGGGGCCGGGGCGGGGGGAGTTCCTCACCCATCGCCTACACCCCTTGCCCACATACCCTGCTGCTGGCTTCCCTGACTCCTTTTCCCCTTCCCTGGAGCACCTACCACCAGCTTCTTAGCTCCTTAACCCTGGGCAAGCCATTATCCATCCTTTCCTGGGCTTAGGATTCAGAGGCTGAACCTAGTAGAGAAATGTGCCGAGGCTCCTGGGCCTGGGGACAGAGCTTGGTTTGGGATTCTCCCTGGAGGCAATCACGACATCCCAATTGGCACCAGCATCAACTGCTTTAAATCCTATGGTGTGTTGGGCCACATTCCTACAGCTAAGGCATTTGATTGGATTTTAAATATAAAAGGAAGTCACTGGGCCTGTGGAGGTAGAAGATGGATCAGTAAATGACTAATGATAATAGAAACACTGTGTCCCAGATCTCTGCGATGGCCGCAGAGATAGGAAGTTCACCTGTTGGATAAAGAAAAAGGAGACACTGTAGGGAAAAATAATCGCTGGCAGAATCTCCAATCTTTCTAAGAATGTGTGGCCACTTCTGGTTGCTCTCAGCAGGGCTGGGGAACCGTATATTTATTCTTACAGGTTTTCCACGTCCCATTTCTTTCCCCTAAAACACAGGTAATATTTTTCTTTCTGCCTATCGGTCCTCAGCATCATCCCCCTTTCAATTTTTCTACCTTCCTGGATATTCCCTCAGATTGGTGTACTTCTTTCCCATGCGCTCTCTACCAGGTGAAAACGCACACTCAATATTAACCTGGGTTTAAAAGTTCTAATCTTACAACTCCACCCATTGAGATATGTTTTATTATAAATGTGTAGGATGGGGGAGCTGGGAGGGTGTAAAGGAGTCTAGAGTGAGGAAAACCAGTTCTTTCATTTTTCTTTTCTTTTTTTCTAACAGAACATTCTTATTAAACTCAACTTTTAGGTCTGTGACTTTGCCTATGTTTCCATGACCGCTGGTGGGGGGGTGGTGGTGGTACAGGACTGCATGGTGGGGTGGGGGCCTGGGTGGTGTGGAACCACGGACATCTCAAGTGAAAGTTTCACAAAGCAGGGGCTGGAAATTAAAAAAAAAAAATCAGACCTATTCCACCCAGGCGCCCTAAATAAATAGCCCCGTTTGCAAATTCCTATCAATTATTACGTGATGGGAAAAAATCCTATCTGAAAATAAAGCACGTGGACGTGGAGAATTTTAATTAAATCTTACTGTGGATATAATAACATGGAAGTGATTTTTCATTCGGCGCTTGCCTGCTCACCAGTGTTTTATGGCGTTCTCTTGCCTCTGACTTTATTTTAAAATATTAGACGAGGTGGAGAATTATAAACGACTCTTTCCTTATCTGTACTGCTCACATATCCAGGATCAGAGGAGCTGATTAAGAAAGAAGTCAGAGGCAACGTTGGATTCATAATGATTTGGAATAATGAATCCTTATCTCTGCTTTCCAGATTATCTGCCTTTCAGCTCCCAATGTTTTGTTACATGGGATAATTTATTGCATCTAATACATCACAATGAATCTGATGGTAGAAAGTGATGGCCAGCGTTGTGAAAAGGGGGCCCTTATTTTTTATCCTGGGGCAATGAAACTGCTTTTTGCAGTTTTTAATTGGGAAAATATAAGGTAGATCTGATAAAAAAAAAAAAAGAGCTGGGTATAATCTTGCCTGCTCGTGCCTCACCACGCGGCTCTTTAATTAGTGTGTCAATTTCAGGCTGAAATTAACAAGATCGACCTAAAACGAGCGCTTAGTTTCTCCCCAGCCCCGAGATCCTAATTTTTAACATGATTTATTTTTATGAAAAAGGAGATAATTAATCATAAACACTGACTAAAGCACAGAGCCAAGTTAAGATAAAATGCCATTTGCATCTTTATATAGAAAGATACCAATAATGTTAATTTTTCTAAAATTCCCTTTCTCCTCACCATCTCCTGCCCCCACACAGCTCCCACCCCGACTGCTGCCCACCCCAGTCCCATGCCAAGTAAACAAGAAAAAAAAGAAAAAATCAATTCCAGGTTTCTCTTATTCATTGCTCTTTTTTAAAGTACCTATATATTTATTTATATATTCAGCTCTTCTGGCTTTGTCTGTCAACACATGCAGAATGTGTTTAAGGTTTGTTCCCCCCCCCCACCCCAGCAGAATGGTGGGTGGATCTGCCTGTTCTCCCAGATCCCCCCTGCACCTACCCTCATCATCTTCCCTCCATTTTAGAGTTGGAAAGAAGAGGACACACATCTCATTTAATGGTTAATTAGTTACGATAATTGGCATTTTTGTTTCTTTTGTATTTTGCCCTAACGCCAAAGGAACAAAAGCCATCTAAACGCAACAGGCTTTACTCTCTGCCTCTCTCAGGATGGATTTCAGAATCCCAGGCTCTACCCCGAGTCCCCTCCCAACAACTGACACTAGTAACCTCCCGGCTTCAGGAAGCAGAAGGGGCAGGAGTCACCGGTAATTTGCTCTTTAAGCTTGTGCCTGTTGATTACTTTCTGGTTGCTTGGATTAAACAATCGTTGCAAATATGCAAACCAGTGAGAGGAGATTCATACATATTCGTTCTCCAATTGTACCTCCTGACGTCAAATCATAATTTCTTGATAATTGGATGCTTTGTACCTGAATAACGTTTATCTATGAAATTCTCTAGGTTTCTCTAGGTTGCGGTAAATTTTATACTGGGAGGTGGGGGGGGCAGGATTTGATTTTTTTTTTTTTTAAGAATTCTTTTCAGTTCACCATAGTCCTATTGTCTCCCTTCCTCCCCACACTTGGGGACATTTACTTTTGAAATGTCACGATGTGGTTTGTTTCCTGGGAATGTCATTTCCCAGGCAGTTCGACAGCGGGTTGAAGAATGTGGAACACGGGTGGTCAAGATGAAGGAAGTGGGGGGTGCAGTTGGGGCAGAAGCAGGGGTGAGGTTCTGCAGAGCCAAATCCACTTTTCCTCTACTTAGACCTACAAGAGTTCCGGTCAGTCACCCCTTCCCACCATTCAGCTTTCAACCCCTGGGGTCTCCCTAGGTCCCCAGCTAGCTGGAGTTCAAGTGCCAATCCCTGATCCGGTCCCACACTCTTAAGCAAAGTAGGCATCCAGATCATCACGGATTTTTAAAAACTTGGATCTTGATGATAAAGACACTTCAGGTTTTAGGTGGTAGTGGAGAGGGAGAGACCTGATTTTCTGGGAATACGCTCCTTTTATCTTTCAGTTCACTTTGGCCTCACTACAGTGCATTTCAGCTGTCTAGTTCCAATTATGTATTAAATATCGCACGACTTCCCTCTCCTGCCTCTCTCCTCCTCTCCCTCTACCCCTGCCCCTTCTCCCTTTTCCCCTGTTCCTCTCTTCCCTCTCTTTAGGACACATCACTCCAAGAATTTCAAGTATCAATTATAAGTAATATTAATTTCTCAGCCCCAACCAGTGAAGTGCGGATGATCTGATAGGAGTATAAAAACGGTGCTTCCCTAGATGAAACAGACCAATGGAGCCTACTGGGCCATTTCCCATGCCCAGATGAACATTCAATTTTCCGGCATTATCTCCGCACTTAAACTCGCGTGCTCCATTTCTGTGCCAAGATAAATTTGCATAATATTTGCAGCTGTAATTAGCTGATGAGCATCTCCCAGCCTCCCCCTTTTGTCTCTCTCTGCATTTGGTCTTCCACTGATGCCACATTTGATCTTTAATATTACAGGATTCCCGATAGAGGATTGCATATCTTATCTTCTCGGCTCCAAAATCTTTTAAGAAGGAGGGAGAAAGGGAGAGAGGGGGTTTGGGGAAAAGCGTGAGTGAGGAGAATGAAGCTTCACTAATCAGAGTTTGAGCAGGTTACTACAGAAGAAGGTAGAGGAAGCGACAGAACGAATAAGAGAAATGGAGAATTATGGTGGGTGGGGGTTGGGAGAGGTGGGACCAGCCTCTTGGAAGGGGGAGAGTCTGGAATCAGCGGGTTATTATTGAGAGAATTCAGGAGTGGGGTTACAGGGGGTTGGGCTGGAGATCTGGAACAGGGCTGAGGTTGGGGGGAGAGTGGTGGGTGGCCAGCCTCAACTCTGTGGCCCTTCCTCCCTCTGGGGAAAAAAAAAAAAAAAAACGGGTCCCTGCCGGGGCTCCAAGGAAGGCGCTCAGTCGGGTAGCTCCCCTCAAGCAGAAACTGGAACTTTTGAAACCAGGCGACTCTCTTATCTGCTCATCTGGTCGTCTCTCCTTAATAGAGAGCACAGTGCTCCTGAATCTCTAATATGCTACAGACAGTCGCATTCTGCCCATTGCTGTTTATAAGAAATAAAAGCCACCCCCCCCAAGAAAAGAAGGGGGGAAAAAAGTGAAGAGACAGAGGGAAAGGAAAAGCAGGAAGACAGGGGAGTCCGTCCTAGCGAACGGTGTCACCTCCTGCAGTGGGGCAAAACCAGCCAAGTGGCCCCCTAGTCTCCTCCTGGTTGTTAACTGTTGTGTTACTCTTCTCCAATGAAGTTTTCTGACCTGGGGGGCGACGGGGGTGGGGGAGGGAAAGCGGATTAAAGGAGCCACTGGTTGAATGCGTATTTGTGGTAATCCGGAGGGGTAGAGAGAGAAGGGAAAGGAAAGAGGGAGAAGGAGGAAAAAAAAGAAGACGAGAAAGAGTCGATTTTCATGCCAATCACTGGAACAAATAGCTAACATTTAGCGTTTACACCCGCACTGGCGGCGCCCTGGCGCTCCGAGGACCCGGAGCCCGGCTAAAATGTCCCGAAAGCCTTTGGAGAAAACGAGTTTCCAGCTATCAGGTTCTCCCCATCTCCCCCCTTCCACAGGGCTTCGGTTTCAGGCTGGACTTGTCCAATGTCTGCGTTACCGCTGCGAGCTCCTAAATGAGTGTCAGGGAGGCAAATATCAAATAGCGCCGGGGTCAAGGCGGTTTAGTTAACTGTGCAGGGCGCTCAGGACGCGAAACTTGTGTGGGACTCGCCGGGGCGTGAGGCCGGCGGCGGGAGGCTGGGCGGGCGGATGGAGGGACGGCTGGGTGGCTGCGTGGACAGGAGCCCTAGACACAGGTGGGCTGAGCGCACCTCCACACGCCTCCTCGCCCTCGCAGGGCAAAGAAAGGCTCTCGGTTTGAGAAAAGTTCCTTGAAACTTTTTTTAATGAGGCCAATTTTATAAAGCGAGGTTGAGAAGTTGGGGTCTGGTCCCGGCCCTGTCAATGTGTGCCTTTAGTACTTGTTATTAGCTCAAGGCCTCAGTTTCCCCATCGGCTGATTGAGGGGGTTGGTCAAGATGATGGCCAAGGTCCCTTCCTGCTGGGAAAAAAGAGCAGGCTCTGGGCCCAGGACGGTTAATCGCGAGTGGAGGGTGCAGCCCCAAGGCGCCCTGGGGACCCTGCGACCGCCCCCAGCTTGGCCCACAGGCGCTGACCAGACTTCCAGAAGAGTGGGCCCAAATGCTCCTCCAGTCGAGCACTGAGGGGCTCCGCCAGAGCCCAGAGCTCGGTGGCCGGGAGCAGCAACGACTATCCTGGGGTCACCGTCCAGCTTCCCCTCCTGCGGCCCACCCACGTTCCTGCGGCGCTGTCTCTCCTCCGGGTCCCGTCTCTTAGGTGTTTCCAAAGCAGAAGATCTTTGTTGGAGGGGGAGGTGGGGGGGGGGAGCGGCTTGAGGTTGCTCTCAAAATTCCTGACTCCAGCCCCGGAGCGGAAGGCCCCGCAGAAGCAGCCTTTGGGCGGAGAGCGGGAACCGCGCGCAGTGTTGGAAATCGATTAACCGAGGCCCGTTGCGTGCCATTTACGGTGTCCTTTTCCTTTATTTTTGACCGGGGTCTCAGCGCCGGGGGCGGGGGGGGGGCGTCCGCACGTGCGCCGGGTCTGCGTGCGTGGGCGTTTCAGCCCCAATCCGCCGGGGGTCGCGGGGCGGGCGGGGCGGTTCACGGGTGGGGCGGGGGGTGCAGCCGACTCTGCGGCTTATTTCCCCCCACGCTGAGTCGGAAATGCAGTGGAGGCAGTAGGCAGCCGGCCAGAGGTTGCTTCGAAGGCTGCTGCTCAGGCCCCCGGGCTGGGAGCCCAGGTCCGCCCTGTCATGCCCGGCCCCCAGCCCCCAGCCGCCCCCCCAAGCCCCCCACTCCTCGCGCGCGGCTGGGGCTGCGTCTCAGGCCCAGCGCCAGGCCCCAGGCCTCTCGTCGGGTGTGCGTGAGACTGCGGAGTGTGTGTGTGTGTGGGGGGGGGTCTGGGCTCCAAGCCGGCGGGGGGGGGGCACAAGGTGCGGGAGGGGAATGGGGGGGACACAAGAGCGTGACGCCCGGACCTCGCGGGGCTGGCTGGGGGGCCCCGTCTTCTTAAATAACCCTCTCTTGGGGAGTTTTTCCCTTCCCTCAGTGTAATTCTCAATGATAGTCATGAAGACTAATCACGATGCTACTTTTCCCCTTCTTTCTCAAATTAAAAAAAAAAAAAAAAAAAAAGAGGAAACAAAAATACGCTCCCGACTCCACTAGCGTTCGGGTTCCGGAGAAATCCTCAAATAGAGCAGTGTAATTTCTCAGTTGATTTTGATTGACATACTGTCCCTGGGATCATGTGTTAATCCCTTCTTCACTCAAGCCTTTTCATAACTCATTTCTCTCCTGCTAGATGGGGGCTCTGATGGTTACCGAGGCAACGACGATAGCACTAAGCTATTTCCCTCTCTGCAAGGAGACCATTATTCCGCATGCATAGGCCATTTGCAGCAGAGGTCGTCACAAAGTCATTCACGACACAGCACACGTTTATTAAACTTTTATTCTCTTTTTTTTCCCCAACACGGAAACTAGTTTGCACTTGTAGCGGGGGTGGCGTTGTGCCGCTGCGTGTTGCCAGCCACTGCCGGGGACCGCGGGCCCCCCGTGGACCATCATCTACGCGGCGCTCTGCCGCGCCGGGGCCACAGGGTCTCTTCGTGTTCCCGTCCGTCCCTAGGGTCTTCCCAGATGCCACCTCTGGGGCCTGGAGGATAAGAGCAGGAGCAACGCCTTAAGTGCCGACCGGAACGGGCCTCCCGGGCGTGCCACCTGAGCGAGCCTTGATGGACAGTCACCTTGTGCCCCTCTGGGCAGCATCCCTTTCTGCTCTCCAGCCCGGGAGCTGCCTCTCCCCAGGGCGCCCTGTGGTCGCCCACGCTGGCTGCCCTGGGGGCGCAGGGGTCTCGGGTTTCTCTTCCCATTTCGGCCTTGGAAAGGGCCTGCTGGGGGCGCACATTCCTGGCCTGGGGTCCAGCGCGTCAGGGGCACGGGGAAAGCATGGATTTGGTTCTCAGTCTTCTCTTGCAGGGGCCCGGGGTGGGGCTGGTGGGTGGGCTGAGCCCAAGACGGGGACCTCCGGGCCAAGTCAGTCAAGGTCATAGGCCGGAGACCGGTCCAGCTTCCAGCAGGCATGGCAAACAAACGTTCTATTCCCAAACTGCAAGGCCACCCACACCCAAGGGCAGTTTCGGAGGCCATTGATGGCCACTGCCTCGGTTTCCCTCACCTTCTCCCAATTCTTCCCTCTCTCCTTTCCTTCCTTTCTTTTTCTCCACTTTCAGCCTCCAAGCCTTTGTCTTTTTTTTTTTTTTTTCTTGTAATGGGAGTGGTAGACCCACTGGGGCCTTAGGGTGGGAGTCTTGGGCTCCAGAGGCTTTTGTGAACTCAACCCGCAAGAGGCGGCTCCCACCAGTCTTCTGCCACAGTGACTGCCTTCGTGGGCTGCTAGAGCCCCCAGAGTGCCTGCCTCCTATCATCCCGCTGCCATCAGCCTGCCTCAGCCCACAGCTAGGGGGCATGTCCCAAAGGAGGGCTTTCCGGGCCAGCCGCCCCGCCAGGATCATGCCACAGCTGGTTACTCCGCACACCCTGGCGGGGGTCCCCGAGCTGGGCAGGGACAGACATGTGCCGGGGTAAAGGTTAGGGGCTGGGCTCCTAGATCAGCAGCCACAAGGTGCTCCAAGGGGCTCCAAGGGTCAACCTCCTTCCCCAAGCCTGGGGTTGCCCAACAGTCTGTCTCCACCAGCAGGTGGCGATGGAGGCCAGAGGGGTTGCCGCTAGAAGGGGGGCCCCCAACTCCTGTCCTATTCCTAGAGTGGTGATGCTCTGCTCAGCCACGGAGGTGACGTTGCCCGCCCCGTGAGGAACAGGCCTGGCTCAAGGCCAGCTAGTACCAAACGATCGGGGGGGGGGCGGGTCCTCACAGCCCCTTAACAGCAACCCCCCTCAAGGGGCAGTGGGGCCCCTCGTGCAAGGGAGATCGTGGCGAGGAAGGGAGGAGGGAACCTTTCTCCGCAAGTCAGTAGGCTTTTCCTGGTGTCTGTCCTCTCCACACCGACACACCTCCCGCGGGAACGTAATCCAGACACATGAACCTTCATTCCAGCTCGCCTTCTGCAGGGCCTTCCCAAAGGGGCGTCAGGATGCTGGCATCTAGAGCAACCTGACCGAGGCAGGGCAGGGGGCTGGAGAGGGGACATGGGGCCCCGGGTGGGCTGCGGTGGCCCCAGAGGAGATCCTAGGTGTGGATGTGTGTCAGATTCCAACCGCGGGGAGAAGGTCGAGGGCAGGAGCGGGTCCGGGCGAGTGTGGGAGCCGGGCGTTTGAGGAGTGGTAGCAGAGCGGCCACAGATCTCCGGGGTGCAGGCGGAGGCCCATGGGTGCTGCAAGCTGCAGGTCCGCTTATAGTAAGTGGGGGCAAACACAGTAAGGGCGGCCACGGGAGCCTTCACTGCTGGGCAGCTTTCGGTCGGACAAGTCTGCCATCCATGCGTATTGAGGGAGCGCAGGTTACACCACTCACCCCCCCAACTGAGCTATCTTGGGGGAAACCGCTGGAAATCCTGCTCTGGGAGATGGTCCCCCTGATTACCAAGGCTTAGGCACTGGTGCCCAAAACTCTAACAATATTATTATATAATAATAGTAACTGCATCCATCATAACGTCCGCGGGCTACCAGATAATGCTTATTAAATATTTAGAGCATCCTCTAAGATAGGTCTGTCCCTTCTATACAGGTGACACGGTCGCCTTGCCTGACCCCAGCTCTTGTCACCGCTCCGCGGACTTCCTTCTCTCCTGCCAGACCTCAGGATAGGCTGAGGGTGACCCACAGAGGTATGAGCATTTCTTTTTATTCACTTATCACTCCTTGTTTTCTCCTAATGAGCACCTTGCTAAGCTCTGAGACTACAAAGTAGGAAACTTTCTCTGGTGGAAACCTTGATGGGCAGAGTGGCAAGAAAGACAAGCAAATGGACCTTTATAGATGCAATAAATACTCCGGTAAATGCGTGCCATGTTGGTGTGTGAGCCCAGAGGACGGAATGCCCGGGAGCGTCTCCCAGTGCTTACCACACTGGCAGCCGCTTGATCTGGATCTCAGGGGATGCTTAGGAGCTCGTGGAGCGGAGCAGGTGGCAAAGAGCATTCCAGAAAGGGGCAGGCAAGTGCAGTGGCACAGGGTTGAGGAGGGGCCACAGGGAGGTCAATAAACTGAGAAACGTGGCCTGCCCTGGCAGGAGAGAAGTGACACGGGTTGGGACACGTGACCATGAAGGGCCTTGAAGGTCAAGGCAAATGGCCTTATGCTGTGGGCGCTGGGGAACCAGGGAGGGGAGTCTCTAAGCTGAGGGGCAGTGTGATCGGGAGGTAAGTTATAGATTCTCGATGCCCTGCTGAGTAGCTCCCTCCCTTCTCTCAGACACACACCAGGAATGAAAGTGTTTGCCTCCCTACTTCCAACTGCATGAGCAAAGTGGGTGATAACACTGGGTTTTCGTTTCTCAAAACGCCTGGGCCAAAGCGACATCCACCAAGGCTCGTGTTTCTCTATGTGTGGTTTCCATCTTGCTGCGCGGGACCTCAGTCCCGTGGGTTGTGTAAGTGCCCTGAGAACTGCGGTCCCCGAGGCGCTCTCACAGTCTCCCCACTGTCACCGGGACGAACCAAAGGCCAGAAGGCGAGCGGTGACACCACGGAGGAAACCCCCCCCACAGCACCGGGGCGGCGGTGGGAGAGAGGGGAGCGGTGCCCGCTCAGCAATATATGGCAGGTATCTACGAACCCTCCCGCTAATTGATGGGCTCTCTATATATCATCCTAGATAAAGGACCCCAGTGCAGTAAATGCTGATGTTTAGAACATCCTGATAGGGCTTTGTTAACAAGAAGATAACAGAAGAGCAAGATATGTTTGTTTAGCTGCCTATAGATAAACCCAATAGGTCTTTGTTAACTTTTCATGACTGATGGCCACCACTAACCATGATAAATAATCCTGGAACAGGCAACTTTATTTAAAGTGCCGGGCGTGGGGCCCAAATTTTTAGCTCTCTGGAGTGAGGAGGAAGCATTTTCTGCGCGTGAGGACACATACGTCATTGTAAGTCAGTACTCGACTTTCTCTAAATAATTTTAAACCATCAGCGAGAGCTCGGAACCAAGGTGCCCCTTGACAGGGGTTCGGGGTGGGCTGTGCTCCGGTCACCTGAAACCCGAGCAAGTCTGAGGAACCGGATTTCTCAGACGAGTCTTCCACAGAGTGGCAGAACCTTGAGAAATCGAAGCAGATATTTTCCTAGGAGCTTCGAGTAGGTGAAAATCTGTTTTTCAATCCTTGGGAGGAACATGGTGGCCAGAGATGCTCCTCCCTGCCACTCGCTGAAGTTGCAAAATTGTATCCAAAACTGATAGCAGCCTAAGAATTTATTTTCAGAAGCCGAGGAGGTAAATTTTGCCACTGTCTTTAAATAAGTCTTGCCTGCTCAGGTTCATCACTGTGTTAACGAGAGGGGGCCACGCAGTATGCTTTGCCCAGAACTCAGCCAGAGCCAAAGCCTCAAAGTACATGGAAGGCGGCTGTTTCGTAAATCCCGTTACAAAGAGACCAAACTTTGGTGCGGTCGCCGAAAATTTATCATGGCGCTGTTATCTTTAATGCACTCTTTTAAAAAAGAAGGCAATCGTTTTTACTAAAAACATCATTTGAATTTTATCTTTAGTAAAATGCTGGGCAGGAGGGGTGGAGTTTGACCCGACCGTATAATCTTCCCCAACCTGCAGACTAATCAATTTTGATGGCAGAAGTGATACTGGGTCTCGGAAGTTAACCAGATTTGCCACCGGTAAATGGAGGTCCCGGGTGAAATGATGTTTCACGTAACAAAAAAAATTAATGTAGAAAAATTGCTATTTGCAAAAGCCACAGGTGAAATGTGTCCTAAAGTACTAGGGAAAGCTGCTTTCCCCTTTTTTCTTCCTCTTTTTTTAAATGTGTCACAACTAAGAAAGAGCTATTGTAATTCAGTTCCCATCTTGGTTCTAAGAGAAAACTCTGCCTGGATTCTCTCTTTGGGGCAGTGCGGTCCTGAAAGCAAGAGATTTGATTGCCTAGACTCCCTGGAACCGCAAGTTCACATCCCAGAGGGGCTGGGCTCAACCCTTCCTCCTTCCTAGGCAATAAACAGCATGGAAACCAGGTTATCTATGTGGCCAACTTTCAGGAAAGACCTTGAAACCGGAGCCAGGGTGGACCTGGGCGATCACGTGGTGCTTTCCATTTACCATGGGGGTTTAACTGCAGGGTGGCTGAGCCAATCGGGGCCAGCCAGCAACTATCACACTGATCCCAGGAGATACTTCAACTGGGTTTTTAATAGAAGTCTATTTGAAAGTGTGCAGTAGACGTGGAGGGAGCCGTCTCTGCTTACCCTTGTGTGAAGCCATTGGGTGGCTCTATCAGATTAGGTGCCAGAGGGGTAGGGAATTTGGAATGTTTACTTTCATGTTCGCTATTCGGCCTCATTTCCATAGCGCCTTAATATCTTAGCACCATATTTGTATTCCTGATTAGTGGGTTGGCTTGGGTACAACATGATTAATGTTTCTTTCTTTTTCCTTTTTCTTTTCTTTCCTTCTTTTTTTTTTTTTTTTTTTTTGGCTCAAAGAGCTAGTTCCCTCACCTGAGTCCAAACAATCGAGTTACTGAAATTCTAGCACACGTTTTCAACTTGTGCAGCTTCTTTACGTAAGGTGCACTGTTTCTACTCGTGCTTGCACACCCCATCTGCCCAATTGCTGACATGACTCCACTTCATATGAAAGACCAGCTTTTCTTTTTTTGGGGGGGGGGCGGAAATCAGACCATGCCAGCAAAGGTCAGCGAAAGGCTCCGGTGAGGTTGGTTTGTTTTAGTGACATGGGCTGTCATTACGCTTGAGCAGGGACTGGGGGAGACAGCTCACCTGGACCCTTCCTTACTATGGCTCCAAACCTCTTCTTTTTCTTCTGATCTTCGAGGACAAAAGCAACATGATTAACCACTGGGAGCTTGTAGACTCTGATCTTGTTCCCAAGTGCATGACACCCACTAAAAATGGTAGCCAGTTAGTGTGACTTTTGTGTCTGTAAACTGCATAACTGCAGACATTCGACACAAATATATAGGTAAGTATGAAGTGTTGTGAGGCGTACGTAATAATGACACCGTGTGTTTTCATACAGACGTCCTTCAGATGAATCTGTGTACGCAAACTCTGATACACCTCTCAGAGACAAAGTGGGCAAGTGACTACGTGAACCAGCTACTTGGGAAAGGAGGTGAATAACCCCTTACGGCAGAAATACCATCTATCTTTCGAATCCGGTCAGGATTTCTGCTGCATTAAATCGCCGTATTGTCCGTGACTACGAACCGAAACATGGGCCAACTTTGTTTCGGTGGCCTGGTAATCCGAAGCCCTCCAATGGGGGGCCTGGTATTTTGCAATCAATGAGTGGATCTTCTCTGTTGTTTTTAGTGATTTGAAACAAAGTTCGGTGACAATGATTCGCACATTAAAAATGTTTGAAAAAAATAACTCTCCATCCAAGAAATGAAGTGGATGCTGAAATAGTTTATATTACCTCCTAGAGGCTACCAACCTCATGGAAGCAGTTCACATGTCCACTGGTTGAATGTGTGTATATGAACAAGTACATCTCGTGTGCATATGAATGGTTAAATCAATGCAGTAGACAAAATTTTCACTGAAGTCTAATACGAACCCCTGACAACTGATCCTTTGTTCATAGGTTCAGAGTCCTGGAGACATAAAGGATGTACTTAGTGAAGAATTGTTAGTAAGTTGAAAACAAACTCTTTCTTTCAACTTGCCTTTTTCCATTTTATCTGACATTAAGCAATGCACATGCTTCCATGTTGTTTTAGCCAACCTTCTGTAATTAAAGATGCTGTCTGTGCAGGGAATATCGGTCAGTATACTCACTCCACCCCAGCCCGGCCACAGCCATTGTGCCTGATGGAGAAACGTCCTTCTGCTGTTCTTTTTAAAACATTTGCTCTTGCAAGAGGTAAGCAATCTGAAAAGGAGAGCTTCTGTGCCTACTTTTTGTATCCTAACTTGACTTCTTTTTGTACTTTAGGCTTATTCTTTGTGATTTTATTTATTTGTTTAAAAGATTTTATTTCTTTATTTGAGAGAGAGAGAGAGAGACAGAGATGGTGAATGAGGGCACAAGCAGAAGGAGAGGGAGAAGCAAGGTCCCATGTGGGGCTCGATCCCAGGACCCCAGGATCATGACCTGAGCCGAAGGCAGATGCTTAATGACTGAGCCACCCAGGCGTCCCTATTCTTGGTGATTTTAAAACACACCCGTACTTTAAAAGTGTTGAGGGTAAGTAGTTTTCAGTTGGATTCCATTACACAACGCACACATCCCTTCACCTCTGGATCTGACATCGTAACAGGCATTGGAGAGATTTCACGGGTCACCGCCTCTTAAACAGACCTGACGGTTCAAATCTCAAGCCGAGAACGCCAGAGCTAAAGTGTATATAGATGGCACATGACATCTTCGTTTCAAAACAAAAGGGCGGAGTAGAACCTGTCATTAGAAAGTGTGGCTGTGACCACAGAGTCCTCATGCACAGGGATGATTGGACTACAACGCAGCGGCAAGGAACATCGACATTTGTGGCTGTTCTAGAACTGCCCCCTGCAGTGCGGCAGCAACCGGCTGCCTGTGGTTATTTAACTTTCAATGAGTTAAAATGAAATAAAGTTAAAATTTCAGTTTCTTAGTTGGTGTAGCTACATGTCCAGTGCCAAGAGGCCATGTGGCCACAGCTGCTGTACTGGACGGTGCAGAAATTATGGAACATGCCCATCAGGGCAGGAAACTCTGCTCAACAGCCTGAGCCCCGAGACGGAGTATTTGCATATTGAACAGCTTCCTCAACCCCGAGAGGGAGGTGGCCGTCGTAGCTCCGCCACCAGAGGGCACCCCCAAAATTAGTGCCTCCCCGTGGGGCCGGGGGGGGGGCGGGGGGGGTGGCCTGCATTGCCCAGGCTGTGAGAAATACTCTCTCCTCATTTTAAGTGTGAGTTGGGTTCCTTATCGGATATGCTTGCTGCACCGCAACCTGAGGTTGTTCAAGAACGGGCTGCTGAATGTAAGTGAAGCGAATACGGCGTGTTCTCCGTGGTTTACTGTTCCGGTTAGTTCCCCGCGATTGTTGAGCAGAAGAATTAGAAAATGCCAATGCCAAATCAACTGCGTTTTGACTCGCAGCATATTGGCCTTGGTCATACAGTCCTGCCAACGGATGCGCTGGGGTCTGGGACGGTGGCACGTATCTCCTTCTACTCTCTGCCTCTGTTCAGCATAGAGGCGAGATTAAAGTCGAGCTGCTGCCCATTCTGGAGAAAAAAGGGCGCTGGGAGAAAGCCTCTCTCTCCTGGTGATCGTCCATGGCCAATAATCAAATCATTTGATAATAAGATGGCCTAGTTACTGCCTTGTCCAACTTTTCAAGCCTCGATGGTCATATCAAGATCACTTTTGGAGGGGTGTTGAAACTCATAATCTGAGGCTCGTAGAAAAATCCAGAATTTATCATTGAGGGCTGAGAAATCTTTGAAAGAGCAAGATAATACATATTCATGGAGCAAGCTAAAAAAAGAAGCCAGAATAGCTACTATAACTGTCATTCGTTGAGCTCTGACCTACCATGTGCGAAGTGGTAGACGACTTCATTAAATTTCACACCTATCCAAAGCAGGTGTTTTTATTCTCTTTTTTTTACAGAGAAGGAAACTGAGATTTAGAGATGTGATTTATTCAAGTTCATTCAGCAGTTGAGCAACAGAGCCAGGATTCAAATCCAGGTTCTGACTTACAAAAAAAAAAAAGAAAAAAGAGTGTCCTTTTGGCAGCTGTCATGCTAGATTCCTCAAAATCCAGTGAAAAATCTGAACACAATTTGAAGAGAAGATGTGCAAAGCAGAAAGCATCAATTTAATGCGTGAAGCTCATCAGACGCACCATAAGCACCTTGATGGGGACAGAGTCGGTCAAACAGCGGGCAGGACTGGTCATCTTACCGTGAACTTCTGGCTGGGATCCTTTGTCAGGTACAGAACACGTTTCCAATGTGATTGCTGGGGACAGCACTCTACAGCACTGGGGACGTGTCTCATTTCACCTCTGCACCCCCATGCATGATGTGGCTGCCCAGAGAGAGGACGGGTGAAGATTTTTTTGAGAAGTGTTAGGATACAGCTAAGCGTAAGACACCCTGGGCCTATTATTTGTTTTTGTGAATGTTGCAAATAGGTACGTCAAAATTAAAAGAGAGGAAAGGTGAGGAATTGGGTTATTTAGAAATCCGTTTACAGAGAATTCCCTTTCTAAAAGCTAGCAAAAGAAGTTTAACAAACATTCCAAAAGAAATAATCAGAGGGGCGCCCGGTGGCTCAGTCAGTTAGGCGGCTGCCTTGGGCTCAGGTCACGATCCCGCGGTCCCAGGATCGAGCCCAGCATCGGGCTCCCTGCTCAGTGGGGAGCCTGCTTTTCCCTCTGCCCCTCAGCCTGATCATGCCGTCTCTCAAGTAGATTAAGTCTTTAATAACCTGGTAATATTTTTGGACTGTTAGAACTCCCTCCGATAAGTACTTCGATAGGTCTAAATGAGATAACTGGAAGCAGCACCAATATTTTCTTCAAAGCACTTAACTTGGCAATACTTAGCTCATTAACGGACAGTACCAATGGTATTCTTCAGGTTTGTATCATTTTGCCCAAGATAGTCTCATTCTAAATGTTCCATTAGTCAAAAATAAGACCAAACTCAAAACCCTGACAAAACTTCCAAAGTTTACCAAAATACTGACTAGGTTGCCAGGATACAATAGGAAATTATTGTTTAGGGCAAAGTACCAAAAAGATGCTGCTTCTGTTTTTGTTTGTTTGTTTGTTTTGAGGGAGAAGCAGGCTCCCCGCGGAGCAGGGAGCCCACACGGGGCCCGATCCCAGGACCCTGGGATCATGACCTGAGCCCGAAGGCAGTCGCTTAACGACTGAGCCACCCAGGAGCCCCAGATGCTGCTTCTGTTCTGAAAGCCTCACACATTTAAATCTTGTGGAGTGTGTATGTATGTTCACATAATATCAGCTCTGCTAGTTCCTCCGGTAATGTAACCACTTGCTAAGCTTTTAAATCTTTTGTTGTAAACACAAACATTTCAAAGCGGAAAGCTCTATTAACATCAAAACCACCTGTGGTCTAGGGTGGATAAAAGGTTATGTATAGAACAATGGCAGAAGAACAGCATGGAGGGTTCTCAGGATTCGATGAAATACATTTTAACCCTAGTGTGTATGTATGTGTGTATATTTAGAGCCTGGAGAAAGAGAAACAACTAGCATACCTCACAAGCCAGACCCTGGGAAAAACTGAACTTGGCTCTAACCCGTTTTTGCCATCTGCATGAAAGGTGCCCAGCAAATGTCCAATCGACAGATCAAAGTGTTTACAACTGTTCTTCCACAAAAGAAACGAACGACCGGGTTGTCCAGGTTGGAAAGGTAGTTAATTGCAGTCGTTCTAATAACTCACACCTAAACCCGACGTTGTGTTGAAAACGGTATTAAGCATGCACTGTTTCGCTGTCCATCTAAAGGTCTAATTTCCAGTGTCATCGATTGGCCTTCACGCATGGCTTAATAGTTACTTTATACTTTTTAGCTACGACTAATGCAAGATTCTCAAAGAAATCCTCTCCTTGAGGAACGGCTGATCCCGCTGCAGAGACCTCATTCGGAACACTATCTGTCTCGCTCTTCAGTCAGGGCGACTCATCTACTTTTAGACTTAAGACCTTCTAAAGAAAACTGCTGTGATATAAAGAGATTGGCCATAAAACTGTTTGCATTGAAAACTTAGCCAGCATGCCGTTCGTGAACTTCATTCATTAGCATTCTTACTGGCGACATTTCCATATCTCAGTGTTCATTTTAGACTTTCACTTGGTTAGTGGGCCTTTGTTTCATGGTCCTATTGAAAAGGGAATAAAGACGGCTTAGGTGATACGGTCGAGTAAGGCACTAGAGTTTATCTCTGCAAAAAGCCCGACAAAGCCGGAATGCTCTGATACCCTCTGATTTTCTTTGGGACATTGGGAAGCACAAGTCAGCCGGAGGAGAAGGATTCTCACTGTACTTCGCTGCAGACACCTTCAGAAGAGAAACCCCATGTCGGTCACACACAGGAATCGCACTTTGCCGGCCACATAGGGCTCGGCATGCGGATGATCTCATCAGAAGTTTGTTTCCACCTCCTCCAAGAAAATCACTGGCCGGGGTGTTGTGGCGCCCCACCCCCAACCCCCTCCCTTTATAAATCGGGGCCCGCCCAGGGCAGGTGGTGGTGGTGGCCCGGGCAGGGACAGCCGGGCTGGTGGACAAGGGGGAGGCCTCCGCCGCTGAAGAGGCGGGCCCTTTCTGTCCCCTGGTGCCCAGTTCTGTCGCAGTTCTTCCTCACGTCGCTGCTACTCGGCTTTTCTTCTCTGCCAAAAGTCAGAACCCGCTTTCTTCTCAGGGCTCGAGTCCCCGAAAGCTCTTCTCCAGATTACATCATCTTTCCCAACAAGTGTCCCTCTCCCCTCCTGTCTGGCGCCGGCCTCCTCTCTGCCGATTCTGTTCGACTTCATTCAGCAAAGCGAGTCACGTCCGCGCGCTCTGTCTGTACTCCTAAGTCACACGTCTGCTGCTCTTCATCCGACTTGATGGAGGATGGCGATGCCCAGCTTTCTCACTTTGCTCTGTGCCCTCGGTGTTTTATTTTCGAGTCCATCTCTCCATGCAGCTCCCTTGGCTGGTGCACGGACGGCCGTCCGGCAGACGCTGAGACCACCAGGCCAGTTAGCACAGGCCACGGAGCAGGCAGAAGATGGTAACGACACTGGGTCTCTGGTGACCTGCACTGGGTTCAGCTCACTGACCTAGAGGTGAAAGGCTCTGTATTCTATTACTAATCCCCTGAGCTGTCCAGCCCCCTGAAAATGATGCTTTGGTTTTATTATTGCAAAGGCCATTTATAAAATCATGAACTGGATTTAGGAAAGCAACCATGAAATAGCAAGGGACAACAACTGATTGAAATTCCTTCAATGTATTATGGGCTGAAGTCTCTCGACAGTAGGATTGGGGGGGAAAGTTATATGGAGGCACCTCCGTTCTTATTTCAGTAGTGTGACCAGCTCACTTAAACGTGGCAACTTTAGATCCACTGACCGTGCCTCAAGGAACTAAATCCTAAATAAAGAAAATGGAAAAGCAAACTATGAAATAGCCAATAATCTTTATTTTGCACTTCCCCACCCCCCCATCCCTCTCCAAAAAGCACTAATGGGTAGATCTGTGCATGTGAAAATACTGTATAAAGTATTTAGGATGATCTCAAATTAATAAAACAAAACAAAACAAAAAAACCACATATCTCAACATAGATGCTTCGTTTCTTTGTAGGGATAGAAACATTTTGGCTTCTAGAACGAGGAGGGCAGTGAAACACTGCACCCTGAAAAGGTTGGCTCCGTTTCCACTGATTTGCAATTTAACATTCATGGCAGAAAACCTCATTTCTCTAACCACATAATAAGTTTTAAAATATGACTAATTCATACACTAATATCAATTTACTTGGCATTAAAAAAATTCACAATTTCTATTAATATATTTGTATTGGGTTCAAAGCCCATATTCTAGCATTCACATGTCCATTACACTGGCCCAAATTGGGATTATTTCAAAATCAAGTAAAAGTCCATATTTATTCCAAAGTTGCTAAAATATGCTAATAAAGTTAAATTTGATGTTTTACATTAAAAATAAAATATTTGGTTTATCTCTCAGACATCTATAACATATAATAAATAGTGGGCAGTATAGTAATATAATAAAGTTTTGTGATACCCTGAAATTTGATGAGTTTTCTTTAAAAAAAAAATTCATAATATACTTCATTTCAGCCTTAAACCACAATCTCAATGAACAGATTTGCAGAAATAAAACAATATAAACACAAAATGCTACAGTATATATGTTTTTTTCGGGTTTTTGTTTTTTGTTTTTGTTTTTTGTTGTTTTTTTGTTTTTTTTTTTTACTTTTGGGGAATCTACATGTCCGTTTAGTAAAAGTAAGTCAAAGAAACTTAGAGTTAACAAAACAATTTCACATCGTAAAGTACAGACTTAAATTGCCTTGTTGTCCTTCCAACTGCTAAGGCCCTCTCTCCCATGGTGTCCGGGGCACGGCGCGGGCTCAGCTCAAGGTAGATTACTTGGAACTATGGCTCTGCTTCTAGCCTTCTTCGTGTAGGTACAGCAGTTAATTACAGACATGGCTGAAACCACCGTGGATTTCAGAGAAAGCCAGAATTAAACACGATAAAAATTTAAAAAATAACTACTTCATAAATATTTATTATTTACATTAAGGGAGCTCTTGTAGTCGGGGCGTTTTTATACAAGTCGGTGAAATGCAGAAGCCGTGAGAAAGCCAGCAGTTTGGAGAAGGGCACAGTCAGGATGCCACGACGTAGAAACCACGTGCGAGTCAACAAAAATAATCTGCGCAAAAGCAAACAGGACATGATAGAAACCTTTTTCTTAAAAAATATAAGGTATTTCACAAAAGCCTGAACATTTTACATGTTAGTACTAAAAATGGGGGGGTGGGGTGGGGGCGGGGAAGCTTCATATATTTTCATCACAAAAATATTTACCGGTACTCCAAGTGGAGTGTCTTTTCTGTCATTAGGATTATCTTACTAGAGAGAGGGGAGAGGTTGCAAACTGTACAGACTAATGGCGTCCAGGAGTTACAGTCGAGGCGGCTGACACATTGTCTTCTCATCTAATACCTTAGCGAAAAGGCCCTGGAGAGAATAAAGAAAATCAGAAGGGAAGATTACAGTCTTTTTATTAATAATACTTGTCACTGGTCATAGAAAAGCGGGGACGTGGCGGTCCTGAGCCACGCCTCGACTTGAGTCTGTCTTCAGTCCCACGGCCATGTGGGCACAGGCCAGTCTGTCACGGGGGCCAAATCCAGAGTGGACGGTGCGCTCCCGTCCATGGGCTTCTGAGAGCCGCTCTCCGCGGGAATGTGGGTGCTAGACGGATGCCAGGATTGCCCCAACTCCCCTCCGAGGCGATGCCGCTCATCCACGCCGCGTGACACGTCAGTGGGCCCGGTGCTTTCGCTTTTTGTGCTTTTTATCCTTCTTCTTGTTGGCACACTTGGGACAGAACCACTGCATTTCTTCCGGTGGTGCAGCCATTATTCCAACACAGGGCCTACACGAGTGTAAACAAACAAAAAAAGATTTTGGATAAACCAGCTTAATTTATGTAAATATTTATGTATATAATTAAATAATTTCTAAGTCTGCCGCCCGTTTCGCGGCGTCCAGGCTGAAGAGCTGTAGCACAGACAGTGGTGCTGCTGGACCCGTGCGCTACTGGATGTCGTGGTGGCCCTTTCGGACGCCCTGCTGTGGGAGTTAGCAGTCATTCCTCCTTTCAGCCACGACGGGCTAGTTCTTCCGAGCAGTGGCCCTGGCTATATCGTGTGACCGAATGGATTTCTATCTTTTTAGATCTGATTTTTAAACTATAAAATGAGGAGATTATTTGCATAAACTCTTGGCGGTGTTCCCTCGGTTTGGGGGCGCAGCTGGGAGAGCTACGAAGAGTGCACCAGCCGTCTCTTCCTGCGCCTTGTGATGTGCTTAGCAAGGGGTTCCCTCCACGCTACCGTCAAGTGCTGCAGCTTACGGAAAGTTACTAGAAAAAAAGGAAAGGGAAACCCTTTGTCTCTTTCTCTCTCTCTCTCTTTTTTTTTTAATAAGAAGGATATATAGGCTAGGCCAAATATTTGGAATTTAGGTTGAAGAACAACAGTCCTAAGATTCTTGATTTTTGGCATTAACACTAATCACACATTAATCTGACTGTGATTTTGCTCCCTACACTGCTCCTAGGACAGTCGTGGAATTGGACAGTCGTGTCCGGGACAGACCGCGGTCACCGCTGTGCCCCGAGGAGGCCCCCTCGCGGCCGGCCCAGCCTGCAGCGCTCACCAGTGATACCAGTCATCACAGTCGTCACAACCGATCATGGGACTCCCGTCGTCGGGCTTGTTGCATCCGGGACAGATCCAGATCTGATTCCCCCACTCATCTCGGATCTGAGGTTTTTAGATGGTGGAATGGGGTGGGGGTGGGGGGGGGCAAAAACAGAGACGGAATGGGAAACAAGAACCAAAAAGAGGACAGGGTAAGAATGATTACTTTATCATTTTCTCCCGTGAACCTCATAAACAAGTTAAACTAAAAAGAGAGCTGGTGGTTTGACAATTTATTGAAGTCATGATCGCCATCATCACTACCCTGGGATTGGGTGAAAAAGAGAGAGTTACTAGGTACTCAGTGAGAAGACATTTGTAATGAATATTTTCAACTCTCTTTTGTAAGTCATAAAAACAAAGCATTTTATAACCAGTTCTACGAATGATACGACCTGTAGCCACTCTGATCTAAAAACTACTGTATGGGCGCCTGGGTGGCTCAGTTGGTTAAGCGACTGCCTTCGGCTCAGGTCATGATCCTGGAGTCCCGGGATCGAGTCCCACATCGGGCTCCCTGCCCAGCAGGGAGTCTGCTTCTCCCTCTGACCCTCTTCCCTCTCGTGCTCTCTATCTCTCATTCTCTCTCAAATAAATAAATAAAATCTTTAAAAAAAAATAAAAATAAAAAAAATAAAAACTACTGTACACACGTGGGTTGGTACTGATTCTGGTCATCATGGCAGTGAAAGCTGGTATTTGTGCAAGCCATGGAGCTCGACCATATGCAGCCTCCTCAGTCACATCCACGGGCGTGGAATTAATGTATGCAGCCCAGTGTGCGTGCCTCACCTTATTACTTATTAGCCAAGCCCTTCTCCTGAACTAGCTGATAAGATCAAGGATATAAAAGAGCTGTTACTAAGTAACTTTCCATTCCCTTTATGACATTTTCAGTAAAGCACAATCAAGTAAAGGGCAAATAAAATAAGGGGTGCAGGAGGCCAATGAGCTACACACTTTAACATCATTTTGCTGTAACTGTGTTGTGCTCTGGAGTTTGCTTTCCTTAACTTAGCAGCTCCAAATCAGAAGCATCCCCAAATTCCATGTTAACCAAACCAATTTGGAAGAAATAAATCTATGACTGGCCTTCAAAAAACAGCAGTGACTACGAGCTGATTTTCAAAGGTTTTTACAGTAACATGGCAAATGGTCTCATTCAGTTTATTTTGCAAGGTACAGTCGGTTCCTATACTTTCAAATACAACACTGACCAGATATTCAGAAAGGAATGGCTCTCTTCGTGTGTGATGGGCGTACTGAGGACACAGATGCTTCATTCCACTGACACGAAAGCTTCCCGAAGAAACCTGGGGCGCTACAGCTCTGATTTAGGCCTCTCTACGTCTAAGGGCAGAGATCCAGGTGCCAGCTCTCTAGGGTTAAGACCGGTCCAGCGTCCTATGCCCTGGAGCGGCCATGCATGGCCAGCTGGGCTGCTGGTTGACCTCTCTTGAAATGAGAAGGCCGTGACTCTGTTGCTACATCAGAAATTGGCCATAGCATCCTTAATAACTAACATCCAACCAGTGTACTGAGTTCTTCCAAACATCTTACTTTGTTTACTCATCCTGAAACAACCCTTGGATGGGTGACGAACGGGGAAACTGGAGCTGGGGGAACGTAAGTGACAGTAGCAAAGTCCCACTGTTAGGCAGTGACATTTTTGCCCGATAGCCCATGTTTTCCCCCAGATCACACATTTTGGTCCCTGTCTACAAAGTGTCTCTGAGGAGATATAAGGCTTTTCATCCATGTTGCCTATGCCAGTCAGATCCAGGGAGTTAGCCCAAAAACCCACTTGAGAATCAGAAATTTTAGGCTAGAACACACCGTACTGATCATCCAGTCTGACATGAACCCCCTTAATTACAGACGAAGCAATGGAGGCAGAAGAGGTTAAATATAAAATCTTTCCTGATCAACCAACCCATCTTGGGGTGATATGACCTCAATTTAGACACCTGGAACAACTGGTCCTTGAATGGGCCATATTTATTTATTTTGAGAGAGAGAGTGAGCATGAGCAGAGAGGGGCAGAGGGAGAGAGAGAATCTTAAGCTGACCTCACACGGAGGGCAGAGCCTGAGCAGGGCTCCATCCCACGACCCTGAGATCGCGGCCTGAGCTGAAACCAAGAGTCAGACGCTTAAGCGCCTGAGCCACCGGGCGCCCTGGTGATCACAGATTTTATCACATCTTCTATTTTTGTCTTGAATATTTTTCTGTTAATTTTACATGTCTTTATATCCTCTCTCAATACTTTTGAGATTTTCTTACCCTTTATATCACTATAGTAGCTTAAACGTATAATGATTTATTGAAATTTCCTTCTAAAATGCCTTAAAGAGATATATTTACCTGATTTATAACGACCATCATGAGTCCTACTTTCCAATCCTACCTATTTAGACGGGCCTGTGCCGCCGGGAGGCTGATGGGTGCCGGCTTACACATCTGGTGGTCGGGGCAGTATGGTACACAGAGTGCCTCCATGCGCCTAAAATCTTTCTGCTGTGTGTATGTCACTCCACAGTGTGCAAGGGACATACTTATAAAAACACGTCATCACTAGACTGACTTCAGGGTTTGAATACGACCTGATACTACTCAGCACGGGAAAACACCTGAAAACGTTCCCGTGACAATAGTGTGAATTCATTCAACAAGCCGAGCTTCACCATCTGAAGACGTGCTTCCATACTCAAGCTCATTTCCTTAACATGCAAGCCCCGGTATATTCCAGACCTTTGCCAATGAAATACTGTAATTAGCGATGTTATCCAGAAATAGCATCTGGCCCTTAAGATCTGTGCACATGATGTAACTTAGACTCTTAAGTGAAAGTTTAATACCTTGATCAAGAAATTCAATGTGGGATTTAAATATCACTATTCATCCCTCTATTTCTTCATTGACATTGTTGCACATACGTATAAAACAATATAAGCTAAAGAAAAACAATGCTTTGATATTATTTATGGAGACTAAATGTGCAAACACCTTAAACAACACTCTATAGCCGAAAGCTTGAAAACACGGTGGAAATATCTTTCTAGTCGTAAAGAATTGCCTCTGAAATTCCATAATGACATAAGGCACTGCTTTTTAATTGAAAACATTTTCACGGTGGAAGAGTCAGCTCCTAGGTGGCTCTTCCTTAACTACTACAGAAATAAAAGGCAGCGTACCACGTAAGTGCTGACGGTCTCCGTGACCACACTTCGGACCGGGGCTTTGGACGTTCCGGCTCCAGAGATGGCTGGGGACGGGGCCGGCATCAAAGCCGGGGCCGCGGTGGATTGCGTGAGGAGCGGCGAAGGCACCGGGGCAGGGGTGACATGCACGGGGACAGGGGCGGGGACCGCAGCAGGCGGCGGGGTCTTCGGTCTACTCAGAGAAGGGGCCGGCTTAGCTTCCGGGGCTGGGACCACTTTGCTGATGACGCTGTCAACAAGAGAGAAAAGGAGAAGTCACAACAGGGTAGTGGAGTCAAATCAGGCACTGAAAACATTATCACAAAAATAACTTTCTTCTTCTAGGAGCAAAACACTTCTAAATGAGCATCCGGGGATAGCAAGGCTCCCCACCCATTCCCGTCTCAACTTGGTCAGAGTCAGGCCTGGGGAGAAGGGTTAGTAGCAGGAGAGAGGGGCGTGCCCCTGGGGGGGGGGGCAAGAGCAGCTGAGGCTTCCTTCCTGCCATTTGCAGCCGGGGGGTCTCCAGGAGCAGTGCGCACCCCCAGAACTCATGCAGTTGCAGACTCGAGCTCAAACCCTCGATCTGCCACAGGCCAGTCCTGTGAGCTCGGGAAAGTCAGTTCAAAATACTGTGCCTGAGCACCTATACCAAGGTAGGTATCGTCCTGGGCACTTTACATGTATCACCTCATCCAGTCCTCACAGCAACTTCAAAAAAATGTCCGTGATCCCATTTCATAGATGAGGAAACAGGATTAGAGAGCGGAATGGGGCTACATGGGTGGCAGGCTTTGAACGAAGGTCTACTCGATTCCAAATTCTTTCTTCATTTTTTAAAAAAGATTCCTTATGTGAAAGAAAAAAAGTTATATATTATATATAATTTTGAGCAGAGAGAAGGCAGTATCCTAGACAGCTTAGGAAACAGATACACAGATATGTGCCCTTTGCCACGCTCCCTTCTGACCTCCCTTCCTCCTCTGCAAGGAACCACTGTCCTCAAGCCCCAGGTATGCTCTTTGTAGATACCCACAAAAAATATATATACTGTATCACTGTTTTATGTTTTCTAACTATATAAACAATATAATATTGCACTATATTTATTCTTGGCAACTAGCTTTCCTTAGTTTTTTTTTTTTTAATTGAGATATAGTTGCCCTATAACCTGTGTAAGTTTGTGGTGTACAATGTACTGCTTTGATATATTTGTATATTGCAGTGATTATTATAGTACAGTAATAATATGATTATTAGGGTAGGGTCAGCAAATACCTTTATCATGTCACATAATTATTTCTTTTTTGTGTTGAGAACATTTACGATCTAGTCTCTTAGCAACTTGGAAGTTTATAATGCAGTAATGTTGACTATAATCTCTATGCTCTGCATTAGATCTCCAGAACTTACTTGTCTACCTAGAGTAGCCCACTTAGTTTTAGGTCTCCTGATTTATCCATGTTGATACATATAGATCTGTAGCATTCACCTGAATTGCTATATAGTAATTCCATGGTATGAGTAAGTCAAAAGGTTTGTGCCTGACTGCCCTACTGAGGGTAAAATAGACTATCTTGTAAATGTTACATGTTGACATGGAAACACGTTCAAGAATTTCCCCAGGCTGTATTTCCAGGAATAAAGTTGCCGGGTCGCAGGGCAAGCACATGCTCATCTTTACCAGGAATCCCAATCTATTCCCTAAAATGACTGCACCAACTCATCTCTTTCTACTATCCCACACTAAACTTTCCAAGCCCTGCCTTGCTGATCAACAAAGTATAAATAGAGACAGTTGCTTCTGAGAGTGACAGTGAGAACCTGGATATACAGAAACGTGTCAGAAAACATTAAATGTAAAGTGTGAGCACCAGCATTATACTGATGCCTGTAGCTCATGGTAACGCCTGGCATCACCGTTATCGGCTGGTATCTTTCTACCTTCTTAAAGGCTTAGAGTTTAGAAAGCACCTCCATGAAAAAGCACTGGTTCTTTGCTAC
Source organism: Eumetopias jubatus (assembly GCF_037043125.1). Classification (NCBI taxonomy): domain Eukaryota; kingdom Metazoa; phylum Chordata; class Mammalia; order Carnivora; family Otariidae; genus Eumetopias; species Eumetopias jubatus. Next base: position 27,966,656 of record NW_028274814.1, read on the forward strand.
TCTCACTGGAAGTTTATACAACATTAAATTACTTTAAAAATTCCACGATGTAAGCAAATAATGCCGTCTAATTGCTTTCCATTTGTTTCATCCAAGTGTGACTGCCCTCCTAACTTGTATGTAGCTGAAGACTGAGAAAATTTAACAGAGGCTGTTTGTATCAGCCTTGATACAATTCATAGTGAATATTTATTGAACACTTACTAAGTACCCAACTGTTCTCAGCACTTGAAAGCCAACTTCATGGCAGGCACCATGCTAAATGTTTACTTGCCTTACTCACTTGAATCTCACAACCACCAAATGAGGTTAAAAACTCTAATTATTGTCCTTTCATGAACCAAGGCACAGATTATGTACCCTGTACAAATTCATAGGCTACTATGAGGCGGAGCCAGGATTTAAACCCTGGCAGTCTGATTTCAGAACCTGTGACCCTAACAACTACACTATGCTGTCTCTCTCACTGCTTACTGAGTTTTGCCCTACATATAAGGTGGGAGTTCAAAGACCTTACTATGGGCGTATTTATATCTGCAGTGCAAGCACTCCTTATTTTCATGGTTAGACTAAAATGTTACACACTATTTTTGGAGGCAATTTCCCATAATGGTTTGAAATATAGGTGCTGGAATCAAAACTAAAGGAAAAGCAGGAACCCAGAGAGGTTAAGTTGAACACAGATGTTTCGCCCTGAGGGTGTGTGTGCATACCGCAAATCTGATCTTTGGTTTTGATAAAGACGACAGGTTTCAAAGCCCAGGCCTGCCAAAGTGGAAAGTCTAATAGAACTCCCATCCCACATTAAAAACTCCCAGCAGGTTATACTGATTAAGGAAGAATGAATCAGAGCCTTGTGAATTCTTAGCTCTGCTTGTCCGGGACACTGTATTAAAAAGTACTCTGGACTTGTAATGTGTGTAGGTACCCAGCACTAATCATCTTGAGAGGAAGTGACTTGAAATCTAGCCCTTAAACCTTATATTATTAGTGCAGATAGTTATTAAGAAAAAAAAAAAGCACAGAATCAAAGAAAACCAAACATAAGAGATAGCATCAGGGAGAACCAGAAGATAACAGACAGAATAAAGGGACCTGTAAAGACCAGAGACGAGAATTATCAACTATGTAGCAACTACATGTAGTTGTAACCTACAACATTCAAAAAAAAAAAAAGGCGAAGCATGACATTACCTGCAGGTAAAAGAAAGTTATAAAGAGTGATCTAGCAGATTTGAAAAGAAACGAGTCGACCTAGAAATGAAAAATACAGCAACAAATTTACTCTCAGCAGAATGAGAGAACTATAAACTCTGTAAGAAGACAGAAGACATGATCTAGGATATAGCTTGGAGGGGCAAGGAGAGAATACAATAAATTACGACATGTTTAATAATTACTACACGTTTAATCATAATTCGAGAAAGAATGGTGCAGAGGGCAAATGTTAACAAGAATATCTGAGGACTTTTATGGAACTGATGGCAGGTACCAATCCGCAGACTTCCGCAGCCCAACAAGTCCCAGGCAAAATAAAGAAAGAGAAATCTTCACCTGGACACATGAGAGTGAAACTACAAAACATCACCAAGAGGAAAGTCTGAAAAGTGGCCAGAGGGGAAAAAGAACATTACTTTCAAAGAAACCGATGGCAGCTGACTTCTCCACGGCAACGATGAAACTGGAAGACAGTGGAATAACATCTTCCATGTGCTGAGGAAAAATCCATTTTCTCTTTGAAAACATCTCTCAAGAATAAGGATGAAATAAAGACATTTTCAGGCAAGCAAAATCTAAGGACTTGCCAACAGTGGATCTTTATTAAAAGAAATTCTAAAGTAGCAATTCTCAAATGTTTTGGTCTTTGGGACTACTTCACATTCTTAAAAATGACTGAAAAACCCAAAGAACTTTTGCTTATGTGCATGTATCTGTCAATATTTGCCATATTAAAAATCAAAACTGAGAATTTAAAATATACTTACTTAGTAATTCATTTAAAAGTCAGAATAATAAACTCATTACACGTTAACAGATAACACTTTTTAAAAATCAATTCGGGAGAAGACTAACACTAGCTTCATACTTTTGAAAATCTCATTAATGTATGCATATGTAATTGGAGAGGGGAGGAGTGTGTTAATGGCCTTTACAGATAATTGTGTAAATTCTTCAATACTGCACCCAAATGCAATGAGTGATAGTTTCTTCAGTTAGTTGCTATGTACAATCTGAAACCATATTGGTAAGCTTTTCATATTTTGTTACATTAAAATTCATTGAACTGCTAGCACTTTGAATAGTTATTTTACCCACACATGGTTTTATAACATCATGCACTGGTTTATAATACTGGTTCACTGAATTATGCATATCTTCCAAATATTTACACATTTCATTATACAGTATTAAAATATCACATTTGTTGGTGTTAACATCATCTCATCAAAAATGTCTTGGAGTACTGAGGAGCTGTCAACTTATGTTTTCCAAGACTCTAATTTTTACTTAAAAGTTGCCATTTTATCATTTATAACAAATATTCACAGGTATTTCCCATGAAGTAAAAGGCTTCCTTTGTTCATTTTTGGGGAAATGTCGGCTAAATATCCAAGTCTGGATAACCATTGTTTGTCAGTTGCTCTTTCAAGTAAAAATGGTTATCTTGAGAAAAGCTGCTAGTTGAGCTTGCAACTTAAATAATCACACAAATACTTTTCCTCAAGACAACTAACATATTTTGATATGGAGAGAAAGTGTTTTATTAACGCTTCCTACTTCATCACTATCCACTTTGACAAACAAACTATCGAAAAGCTGGATATCCTGAGGGCCTATGCACCACTGTTCTAAAAGAAGTACTTCTGGAAAAGGAAAGTGATCCCATCAGAAGGTCTGAGATGCAAGGAAGAATGACAGACATGTCAGTAAAGTTAAATATAATTAAATAAAGTTAAATAAAATACATGGAAACAATAATACATAAACCAGCAGGGGATGAATAGAGCTAAAGCATTCTAATGCACTTCTATTATCTGGAAGGAAGTAAAAAAGGTATTAAATTTAAAATGTGGTAATTTCTAGGTAACCATGTAAAGATTAGGAATGAAGTAGAACTTCTAAACTGTATGGAGAAAAATGGAATGTTAAAAAAAAACAACCAATCTGATAGAAGGAAAGGAGAAACCTAGAACAATAAGACAAATAGAAAACCCAAAATAAGGTGGATTATAACTCTAAAGATCAATAATTATATCACATAAATGGTCTAAACAATTTACTTGTCAGATTGGGTAAAACAGTGAAACCTAACAGTATGCTATTTGTAAGAGGCATGTTAACAACAGAGCAATGGAAAGGCTGGGGGAATTGGCCAGCAAAAGTGGCATGTGGACACAAGGAAACGTGACAGCAGAGAAAACAGATTGTAAGGCAAGAACTACCAGTGATAATGAAGGTTTCTCCATAATGATAAAAGGTCCCTATGTGCCAGGAAGATATAACAATTTAAAACTTGAATGCACTTAGAAACATATCCTTAAAACATATAAAGCAAAACCGAGAGAACTGTAAGAAACAGACAAATCCACAAGTGTAACTGGGGATTTTAGGATACCTATCTGGAACTGACAGAGTAAGCTGTCAAAAAACCAGTAAAGGGACGCCTGGGTGGCTCAGTCGGTTAAGCATCCACCTTCGGCTCAGGTCATGATCCCAGGGTCCTGGGACTGAGCCCCACATCAGGCTCCCTGCTCCGCGGGGAACATGCTTCTCCCTCTCCCTCAGCCCCTCCTCCCCCTGCTTGTGCTCTCTCCTCTCTCATTCACTGTCTCTCTCAAATAAATAAAATCTTTAAAAAAAAAAAAATCCCAGTAACAATATATAAGGTTTGAACAAAATAACAAAAATAACAAAACTGACCCAATGGACATTTAAAAAACTCTGTATTCAACAAATACAGACTATTTATTCTTTTCAAGAACACACTGAAAGAAACTAAGCAAACAATTCCATAAGGCCGAAGAATACTCTGAATAGTCTGTACACATACCTGTTACCCCGGCTATGCTAGTAGCCCCTCAAAGGAATATAAAGCCTTTGTGTTTCTGTATCCTCAGCACCTAACATGGCAACTGGCACTTGTAGTCACCTCATAAATCTGAACATATTTAATTTTATTAATCAAACAAACAAAAGCTGGTCCTGCAAGTAGTGGTTTCCTAGAAGAAATGATACATTGAGGAAATTTTCCTAGCCAACAAAAATTACAGGAAAAAAACTGCACTGTCATATGCACTATGATGTGGGGGGAAAGACAGATAAAGGACAGGAGAGGAAAATATGGGGTGTCAGTAAAGCGAGAAGGAGAGGAAGCAAGGAAATAGCAGACGGGTTAAGGGGATGGGGGAGACCCAGGCACCTGCGGTTGTGGGTTCCGCGGAGCCGACGGGTGGGGGAGGGGAGCGGCCAGGAGGGGGACGGGAAGAAGAAACAGCCTTGTGATGCGAGGACCAGAGGTGGAAATAACGCCCGGAGATCTACGATATCAACAAGAGGGGGCTACTGGAGGGAAGGACATTTTCTATCTCCTACCTACTCACAGGAATGATGGGTGGGGACTTACAAAAGGACATGCAAAGAATGTGTTCCTCTGATTATCACTTTGTTTCAACTTTACTATTAGCTACTCCAGTGGAAAATGTTTGCTGGAGGTTAACAACTGAACCTATTACCTAAAACGGTATCCACGTGATCTAATAGACAATGATCATACAAAATTGACAATTAGCTTTGTGTGAGTTGTAAGACGGTGTAGTTAATTTCGTGAGATAACTCAAATTACAAGGTATATCGCAAATCATAAATTCTAAAGGGATTAAATATCTGGTAAAAGAAAATGTAAAACCATTAAAATACCCCAACAAACGAGTAAACATATGTTTTTAATCGTGGGGTAGAAGAGGATTTTCTAAGTATCTCTGCAAAAGTAGAAACCATAAAAGGAAACACTGATTTGATTGGGCAAAAATTGTAAATGTCATAAGCAAAATACCATAAAATATCTTAAGCAAAGGCAAAAGACAAAATGGAGGAAAATTACTTGCAATATACATGACAGAGGGTTCAGTTCCTGTTATATAAAGAGTTCTTTCAAATCAAAACCAAAAAGACTAACATTCTTATTAAACGTGAGCAAAGGACATAAGCAGGTGACAGAGAGTGAAAGAAACAAAAACCGACACAGGAAAAAAAAAAAGTTCTACATTCATGGTAATCAAAGACATGAACATGAAAACAATACCTTTTTGGATACAGATTAAAAAGATGTCAAGATGGGGAATTGGGAAGGATGGTTGTAGAGCACTTCTAAATGGTTAACAAAACCTTAAAAATGTACTAGTCTTGACCAGCAATTCCATGTATAGAAATCGATCCTGAGGAAATAATTAGACAACTATGCCCAGATATGGGTAAAGAATATTATTTTATAGCATTGTTTATGATTGCCCAAAACTACAATGACTATAATTTAAAATACCCTCAAACAGGGGATTGGTTAAATAAATGAAGATAAACAAAATGCTACTGTTATCTGAAGACATGATACATGCATACATAAATGATGTTTACCCCCCAAAAAGTTCTGGATACTATGCATAAGAGAATCCAATTTTTGTAAGAAAAAAAAAAGCAAATAAGAATAGGTAAGTGTGTATTTAGAAAGAAGTTCAAAAGAATACACACCAAAATGTCCTGAAATGGGCTCTGCATGGTGGGGCTACAGGCAGTTCTTTTTTAAAATTTTTTTTTATTTTTAACATTTTAATTCCAGTGTAGTTAATACACAGTGTTATATTATTTTTGGGTGTCTGATATAGTGGTTGGTGTTTTTTTTTTTCTTTTGGTATCATATGTAACTTGTGTAATAGACGATTTAAGTTAAAAATACTTGCCACAATATATACATCTAAAATGTTGCTGGGAATTGTGAATGATGGTTTGAACTGCACATTTATGATTTGTCCACTTTTCTGTACATATGTTAGAGTTTATTTAATAAACTTTTGGGAAAATGCGACAGCTTGGCTAAAGCCTTCCAGCCAAATGCTGACCATGGTCTGGTTGTAGAAACCCCAAGCTAAATTCCAAAGCTGCTCAAGTGAGTGTATCTAAGCTGAGTGTATCATCATTAACAGAGATCAACAAGAAAAGGGTCAAGGGAGGAAACCCCATAAAGCTATGCTATTCTGGTACATAATTAAAATCATAAATTTGAACAGTCGTGAGGTATTAAGGTGGTTCACAGTCTTGTCTTTTCAAAGGAATAAAATGTGTGCCGTTGCTTTGTGTCCCAATTATGTGCACATCTGTCTCCATCACCCACATGAGGCAGGACATTTCTTGGGAGTAAGGTGGGTATCTTATTTGTCTTTGAATTATTTGCAGTATAAAACTGTCTTAATACACTGTCACCAACTTTAATAAGCGTAAGGCCTAATACTACATCGAGAATTCTTAAAAATAAGTATTTTACTTTTGAATATTTCTGTCTGTTTACAAGACTTTAGACTAGGCCAATTTCCTCTTTTCCTTCCTTCCTGCCTACTTTGCTAACAGTGTCTTAATACATAGTCATCAACTTTAATAAGCGTAAGGCCTAATACTACATCGAGAATTCTTAAAAATAAGTATTTTAGTTTTGAATATTTTTGTGTCTTTACAAGATTTTAGACTAGGCCAATTTCCTCTTTTCCTTCTTTCCTGCCTACTTTGCTAACATAATACTTAAAAGAGTTCCAAGACCACTGAGATTTCTATTTGCCAGCATGGATGCGGATTCCTCACCTGGGAACTGACCTTCAGACCAAGAATGATGATCACATCAATGTCAGGATCAAGCACATCTTGAAGGTTTCAAACTAACTATTGTCTGGAAATGCTTTTAAGTTGCTTTGAGCTCCACCAAACACATAATGAACATTATCTGCCTTGCCTGACTCTTTCACTTCTCTTAGATTTCTCTCTTACCTGTAAGGCCTGTGAATGGTGCCCCCGAGAACGGCTTAGCATTAGCTGTACAGCCGATGGATGTAGAGACAGGCCATCACTTCATGGGGCAGGGCCCAAATCTCCGAGATCTACTTGCTCATACATATCTTATTTTTCAATTTGGACAGATAGTAGTTTGATGAAAATCACTCATAATAACAATAATCCTTCCAAAATGCCTGATACCCCCCTCTACTTCAAGTGAATTATTCTTCTTAAAGGTACGTGTGTGTGTTTCTCATTCAAATTTCCTGAGTGGCAAAAGGAAAAACATTTAAGTGGGTACTCAGTATTGATAGACAAAACATGTCCTACCTTTCTGTTTCCAAGAGATTAGACTGGTCACTAAAGTGACTAAAGTGACTTGTTTTTCCCGATTCCTTTGCATTTTATGAGAAAATACATGAGAGTTTGAAAAGTTATTTTTGATTTTAGCTGCTAGGTGACTTCTGTGGTAACTGGATACATAGCTTTAAGAACAATCTTTTCATTATCTCTTCAATTTTGCACATTCCAGAAAAAATAAACAGTTCACCATGATATAATTTCTCATAGCTTGTGAGATAAATGAGATAAATTATCATCACCTAACCTAATTTAGATCATTGTAAAAATAACTTTGGATTCCTAGGGGCCTTCACGGCCAATCTCTACTGTTCCCCCCATACTTCTAAACAGTGTTTTGCGTCTCCCTATTTTTCTCCCTGAAGTATCACCTTTTCCCCTACTTAACTGCAGAGCAGGCTCCCCTCCAAAGATTTCTGTTGAATAAGCAATGTCGCGCAGAGTAACCAACACCGCCCACAGCTGTGTCCCACAATGGTTCCATGCTGCTAACATTACATCTTTTGGAGGATTTGATCAGACTGCCCTACCTGCGATAAACACTGGCGTTATTCATAAAAACGTGTAGAAGGAGGGATTTTCAGTGGGATTTCTTTACCTGTTTCCCCACCACAAAACAGTGAAAGAAATAGAATGGGTCATGGGCTGCTTGGCCTGTAATGCAAACTCACAGCTTGACAAGTCAATAAAGAACCAATCCTCACCTCTCCAGCCACACAGAGCCTCCAAGGTTAGAGGCAAACACAATTTGGATATGTCTGCTCAGGGGGTTTAATGATCCTTATTATTCAGCTATTGTGTGCAAACACTATGAAGCCAGTAATCTGAATTATCGAAGTCTGAATAACTGGCTACTCACCTGCATACAAAGTTCAAAAGTTCCCTCACAATGGTTCACTTATTCACCCTTAAAAGTGAACAGCCATTTTTAACTGTAACAAAATAAAGCCATAGCTAAAAACTATTGTAATCACCTCTAGGAATTTAATGTAAACTTCGGGACAGGCAAGTTCTTCATTGTTTGGAAGAAAAACCATTTTGATTTAAGAAAAAAAATGTTCCTTGAGCCACAATTCTCTTTTCTTCTTCAGATTTAACATTTTAGTCAATCTCAGAAATACCATGTACCTTTTGAAATACCATATAAACCAAATTCCCATGTTGCATTTTAAACTAACTCCTTACAACACATACAAAAAGCCCACTGAGATTTCACTTTCATATTACTATAAAACTACATTATTGGGTCACAGTGGTTTTATAAAACATCACAGTTTTGTTTTCTTATTTTCATTTTGAAAGTCCTAGAAATGCTATGCCGGGGGCACCTGGGTAGTTCAATTGGTTAAGTGTCTGCCTTCAGCTCAGGTCATGATCCTGGAATCCCAGCATTGAGCCCCACCTCGGGGTCCCTGCTCCTCCTTCTTCTGCCCCTCCTCCCACTCATACTCACTCTCTCAAATAAATAATAAAATTAAGAAAGAAAAGAAAAGAAAAGAAAGAAAGAAGGAAAGAAAGAAAGAAAAAGAAAAAGAAGGAAGGAAGGAAGGAAGGAAAGAAAGAAAGAGAGAGAGAGAGAGAGAGAAAGAAAGAAAGAGAGAAAGAAAGAAAGAAAGAAAGAAAGAAAGAAAGAAAGAAAGAAAGAAAGAAAGAAAGAAAGAAAAAGAAAGAAAGAAAGAAAAGAAAAGAAAGAGAGAAATGCTACCCCAAAGTATGGCAGTCAGCATCCGAGGACCCCACCTCCTAGTCTTCCTGCACTGTGTGTCCTCTCACAAGACAGGCTGGCTGACTTAGAGGACTAACAGGGTTCTGTGAAAACAATGGTGGGCAGCATCCATACTACGTGAGAAGAGACACTGAGGCTTCTGATTTGCTGTCTCTTGAATCATTTGCTCTGGGGAGGTCAGCTGCTCTGTCAGGGAGATGTGGAAGCTGCCTTTGGACGAGGCCCACGTGACCAGCAATGGAAGCCTCCTGCCAACAGCCACGCATGTGAGCTCCCAGCACGTGCTCCAGCCCTGGCGAGGCCTTCATTGCCGCCCTGCATAGCAGCTAGATGCGAGACCTGAGTCAGAACCACCCAGATTCCTGATCCCTTGCAAACCAGGAAGTAACAAATGTTTATTGCTTCAAGTTGCTAAGTTTTAGGGTCATTGGTTATGTGGAAATAAGAAATATACCAAGTATTTATTTACTTTATCTCATTTAGGTATATAAATAAATATTCAAAATTTAGGGGAAATTATGTTTTAGAGTATCAGTGCTTAAAATGCCAAATTGGAAGAGTGTCATTTCCATATTTCACATTTGATCAAAAGGAACAAATACCCAAAGACAATTATGAGAATCGGTTTTATGTTGATTCTTCAAATCAATCATTACTCCTTATTCTTGATCCTCACAAGCTCAACTTTTAGCATTCATATAATTAACACAACTGTAAATGGATTTAATTCCTCAAGCTCATGGTTTGCCTCTTGAATATTTACATCATCTCATAAAACGGATATTTTATCTTGTCATAGCCCAAGAACATATCAAGTAGAAAACATTTTATCTTTTAATTCAGGCATGACCTATTTGAAAAATGAAACGAACTGCATGAAGTAATTAGAGGAAAATATAGCCATTGTCAAATCTTCATTTCCAAAGAAGATACCCAAATGATTATACTTGTATTGTCAAATGTTCAAAATCTGTAAAATATCTTAAAAGGGTATTAATATTCAGATAAATAATAAATGAATATTTTTTCATTTTTGCAAAAAGATACAGTGGAAGGATAATTTTTAAAAAATGGAACAAAAAAATGGTCACTATTTATAGGGAAAGGAATAGGAAGGGTAGGGGGAAAGACATGACAGCAGGACCTCTCTGGATAGATCTTACTAGAGCTTCAACTTTGGAGTCAAGTCACTTTTTCACATATTCAGCAAACCGAATTTATAAAAATGCCTACAAGTTGAAAATAAATGGAAATAAAGGAACCTCCAGTATATCATGCTGGTGATACAACCACACAACAAAAAAATAATTTCAGGTGAATTTAGGAGCATGGCATTTTGGTCACACATCCATAGGGGATTTATCTTAAGAACAAATGGAATGAAAAAAAAAAAGTAATCTTTAACTTTATTCAGCAGTCTTATTAATATGAGTAATAGTGCTATTATTGCTTCTAGTAACAATCATTACTAAAAGGGCATTACTTTTTCATATAGTTCTTGTAGAATAAAGCAAATAAGTAATTATGTTAATGCTGTTAACAATCAAGACTTCTAATGTAAAAGAAAAGATGAAGAAATAAATTCAAAGAAATTAATGTTAAATCTTAGCTGGAAATAACAGTATAAATTTATAATTTGTTTCCACTGTAGAGGCCTAGCAGCAAGGACATCCCCAGCAGCAATGAGTACCTCTAGCACCAGACTGTGACTCCTAAAAACGATTCCCCATAAAAAAGGAACCAGTGTTCCTTGAAGGAATGACTAATTTCAGGTCTGTGGTCAGGAAGTATAGAAGATAAACCAGGAACATTTCGTACCAGAAAGTGAGAAAGCTATCAAAGATGAATGGGGTTGTGATAAATCCCGTAATAAGACCACACAAAGACCCATCAGTGAAGCTGGGACCATTTGGATATTAAAAAGAATTGGGGGGGGAGGGGGAGAGAGAGAGAAAGGGAAAGGGAGGAAGCGGGGGAGAGGTAGAGAGGGGGAAGAAGATGGGGAGGGGGAGAGCGAGAGAGTACTTTCTAAAACCAAAACTCAGCAATCACCACAGGAGATTAACTAGGGTGTGAACTCCACCAACTCCTTAGACTAAAGTTTGGCAAGTAAAAAGAATTAAGCATTTATCCTGTCTCTTATATGAGCTCTATTTCAGGGTAACCGAAATGCCCTAGTTGATGAAGAAAATCATTTCAGCTAATAAATGTGAAAGGAATGACTTAATTAAAAAAAAACTACCGTTTCAAAAATGAACTATTGGGACTTCATCAAGATAAAAAGCTTCTGCAGAGCAAAAGAAACAGTCCACAAAACCAAAAGACAACCGACAGAATGGGAGAAGATATTTGCAAATGACATATCAGATAAAGGACTAGTATCCAAAATCTATAAAGAGCTTCTTAAACTCAACATCCAAAGAACAAATGATCCAATCAATAAATGGGCAGAAGACAGGAACAGACATTTCTGCAAAGAAGACATCCAAATGGCCAACAGACACATGAAAAAGTGCTCAACATCGCTCGGCATCAGGGAAATCCAAATCAAAACTTCAATGAGATACCACCTCACACCAGTCAGAATGGCTAAAATTAACAAGTCAGGAAACGACAGATGTTGGCAGGGATGCGGAGAAAGGGGAACCCTCCTACACTGTTGGTGGGAATGCAAGCTGGTGCAGCCACTCTGAAAACAGTATGGAGGTTCCTCAAACAGTTTCACAACTCCTAATGAAATGACTGGTCCAGCATTTATGGCGTCATGACGGCTAGACAGGTACCTGCTGACGGCAGGTAGAAATACAGAGCCACAAAATATCCTTGTCAAACAGAAGCTGAACTTGAATCTAATCACATCTTTAGAACTGTAAGTCTTCAGAGCTAAATGCCTGTGACAGGGATAGAATAGCCATTTAAATGACGCTACACAAGAGTAAGCAGAAAGATCTAGAAAGAGAGGCATTCCCGCTGGACAAATGACTTGGTTTCTTCAAGGAGTGAACTGCGTGGCAAAAAGCAGGACAGAGGGTGAGAGTTCTAGATTCCAGGTGCTTTGTCTGGTTTGGATCCTGATTCAAACAAAGCCACTGTCAAAATAGATTTTTGAGACAAAGGGAGACAAGTGGATATGGGCTGGGTAGTAAATAGCAAGAAAATGTTCCCATACTTGATGTGTGGTAATGGCACTGTGATTACACAAGAAAATAACCCTATTTTTGGAAGCTACATGTTAAACTATACATGGATGTAAAGTGACATTGGGCCTGGATTTGCTTAGCTAGGACTTGGGCAGGAAAAAAGAGAAGGATTCAGTCAAGGAAGTGTGGCAGCCTTTTGCTAACTGTTAAATCTATCAGGTGGTAGGTACATGAAAGTCTATGAGCTTATTCGGTTCTGTGTGAAAATGTTCACAATAAAAACTTTTTTAAAATATTGGTAATAAGCATTTTATCCAGAATAATTTAGGTTCATAAAACACAAAAAATCCAGGGCACGTGTACACTCTTACAGCAACAGAATAATTAACAATTTCTTAAAGTAAATGTGCTTTGGTTATTTGCCTTAATACATCTTTGCTTTTATTTTTCCTCTTCACATTTCTCCATCTCCGAATTTTACTCACCTTTAGGGCTCTATTCAAATTCTCCTCTCCAGACTTTTCTAACTCTGCCTAGCTGGAAGTAATCACCTTGAACTTCTATCTTATAATCTTTAACACCTTCTCCCTTCCACTGTGATTATTTCTAGCTATGTTCCTGAGAGGAGAACCAACATCTGATTCCAATTTACCACTTGCAAAAGTGTTATCTCCTTCGGCACAGTTGTACTATGTATGTAATCAACATTAATATTTGTTAAATGCAGATCAATTTCTAAAAAAAAACGGAAACCCATGAAGGTGTTCTCTAGGGCATTGTCAGGGTTCTTTCCAAAAACTAAATTTTCTGGAGTCAGAAATTCTAAAAGATTTTGTGATTTCAGAAAGGCTTCTGCTTCTCTCCAGCAAATAAGAGGGTGCCTTTAGTAAGGAAGGGCAAAGCCAAATACAACTAACACTCAACACAGTGAGACTTTGCTCTTAACACTCCTCTCTGAGGAGGATGCTTAATTACTTAGAAAAACATGCTTTTAAGATGAAAATATGCTAACGTTGCAAGTTAACTATAAAAGATAAGAAACTCATTCATTCATTCACTCATTCATTGATTTTCGGATTAAAGAACATCTCAGTTATTTGAAAACATTCAAAGCAATAAGATGATATTCAGTGAACCTGAAAAATGAACAAGATTGTGATTGAGATTTGTATCTCACTGGAGTGTTATAAAACTCAGTTATTACTGCAGTCATGCTCGGAAAATCCAACACCACTACTTCAGAAGATATTAAAATCTGATAATAGCTGCTGTGTCTTCACCAAAAATCACCATGTTTCCCATGAATTCTTATCTTCCTCTGTAAACAGCATGCGAAATATTTATAGACATACACACATATATGTATTGGCATCTTTGTGGGCTAAAATAAGTGGATATATGTTATATATATAATGTGTATATATATATATATACACGAAAAAATGCATGTGCGTATATATACATACATGTATATATGCTAAACTTTCAACAGTTATATGCACACGTACGTCTTCATTCGCTCATATACTTCACTTATATACTCTGCTGTGTGGCCTACCCTGACAGTTACTGTGCGTGTGTATCACTTTGGCTTGTGTATATATAGCATAATATGTAGCCTACTCTGGACAGCTGCAGGATCCTTCTCCTCTTAGACTGTTTGATCTTATATCTTTGATAATAAAAGATGATCTTCCAAAATGAGAGTGAAGGGGATTTCAACAATTTGTTTGGAAAAGAACATGTCCAACGGTTAAACTGTAAAACAGGAGATGAGATAAAAGGATGTTTTCCCACGCTCCAAAAAAATAAATGAGCTACACTGAACATTGATAAAATATTTAATGGGCAATCATTTTGGCTGCTTTAGTGTTTAAAGGATTTTTATGAATAAGAAGATCCATTAAAAAAAAAAAAAGTCCAAGGGAGTTTAAAGTAATAGGTAAAGTAAAATAAAATGAAATTATGTTTCTAAAATTTTCTCTGAGGCAGAAAAGGACTTTTGGAATTATTCCACTGACTTCGGAGTCACACTCAAAGTGAAGATCATTCAAACAGAAGGAGAGACAAAGAATGAAAAAAAGGAAGAAACGATAAGGTCATGCAACTCCTACCTACTTCATAGCCTAAATACAGAATTTCACTGTGAGTTTTATTTTTTATTTTTATTTTTTAAAGATTTTATTTATTTATTTTGACAGAGAGAGAGAGAGAAACAGCGAGAGAGGGAACACAAGCAGGGGGAGTGGGAGAGGGAGAAGCAAGCTTCCCACCGAGCAGGGAGCCCGATGTGGGGCTCGATCCCAGGACCCTGGGATCATGACCTGAGCCGAAGGCAGACGCTTAACCGACTGAGCCACCCAGGTGCCCCCGTTGTGAGTTTTAGAGGCTGCTTCAGAGTCTGGTCCTCTAGTCTCCTCAAAGTTCTACCTACTGTTCTGTCACTCCAAGAATGGCCTGGAAGGACGAGAAAGGTTACAAACCTTGGCCTGATGGTTACAAACTTGGCCTGATGGATATGTCAAGCAAGTACAGACGTCAGGCTAGTCACGGACATAAAATAACTCATTAGCTGCCCCACAGTCCCTTAGAACTTTAGCACCGTCAGGTTTAACCAATCCTTCTTCTTCTTCTTTTTTTTTAAGATTTTATTTTTTTATTTGAGAGAGACAGAAGATAGTAGAGCACAAGCGGGAAGGAGAGGGAGAAGCAGACTCCCCACTGAGCAGGGAGCCCAATGCGGGGCTGGATCCCAGGACCCTGGGATCATGACCTGGGCTGAAGGCAGACGCTTAACCAACTGAGCCACCGGGTGCCCTGACTAATCCTTCTTACATACAGTCATTTCATTCTCGTTTCTGGTGGAGGGAACCTTAATTGGTATGAACTTTTGGCTGATAATTTGGCATAATAATTTAAAAATCTCTTAAATGTTCATATTTTTGGACCACACAACACACAAAGGTCTGTATATGAGGATGCTGTCTATTTGTTATAGCAAAATCTGAAACAACTGAAATGTCCAAGAATTGGAAACTCAAAAGATAAATTAGTTATGATACCACAGTAAAATAAGATACCATGTCATGTCGACCTGGGGACAAGTCTATGATGCGCTGCTACGTTAAAGAAAGGCCAGTTGTAAAATCGTATATGTAAGATGATCCTGTCTTGTTTGTTCCCCAGCAAACAGCCAGCAATGAGTATTGTCAGAAGGATGGGTTTAGGAGAGGGTTCACGTCCTAAGCCACACGTTTCTAGGCAGTTTATCTTAAAAAACTGAAACAAAAAAATACTAACCATGTATTATTTTTATAATCAGAAAAAAAAAAAAGATTTAAGACACAAAGCCAAGTACTTCCATAGTTAGTAGCACTTGTTCAAATAGGTTTTGAAAAGCCCTTTAGCTTTTTATACCTGGTTTTAACCAAAGGATGCAAAAGACTATATATAACATCTTTGTGAAAAGTATTTTTCTTTAAAACAAATGTCCAGGGGCGCCTGGGTGGCTCAGTTGTTAAGCGTCTGCCTTCGGCTCAGGTCATGGTCCCAGGGCCCTGGGATCGAGCCCCGCATCGGGCTCCCTGCTCCGCGGGAAGCCTGCTTCTCCTTCTCCCACTCCCCCTGCTTGTGTTCCCTCTCTCACTTCACTGTGTCTCTCTCTGTCAAATAAATAGAATCTTTAAAAAATAAAAAATAAATAAAAAATAAATGTCCAGTCAGCTTATTAAAAGGAAGAAACACATAACTAACATTTATTAAAGACCTATTATATCCTGATCAGGGTTTTACAAGTTTTGTTTCCCAGATATTCTTATTTACTCCCTGTTTATTAAAATCCTAACTATATATGGGACAGAGAGCCACGGACGGACAATCAGTGCACCTTGGAAGAAAAGCTACTCTAATAATTTCATTTTCAAATTGATGGCTATCCTTTTTTTGTCTATTCAGAGTATAGAATGGTACATCTGTTATTATAAAGATAATACAAGTCTTAAAAAGATCCACATTTCCTTTTTACATAGACTACAGTGGGACCCACTTCATATTATTTAAAACAAACTTGGAAATTTTAGTCACTCCACCTGTAAGACCTTCCAATTCCTTTAAGCAACTTATTTTCAGCATCTTCTTATTATTCAAATTACCTCTAAAATTAAGTAAAATACCAAGAGCAATGGGTAGGGAGGAAAAGCAATCTTTGACAAAAGACTTCCACACCAATATATGCAGTTTTCTTCATTTTAAATGTTACTATAGGGCTAAGAGTAAGCTTCCTCATCAACTATACTCAAATAAAAAAGTAAAATAAAAGTGCAAGCTTCCTGTAGGCTCCTTTCGCTCTCTTATTTTAAGGGTTTTTGTGTGTGTGTGTTTTTAACTTGATAAAAACACAGTTGCTCCTAATATGAAAGCAATTCTGTAAAAGTAGCTCAATTAAATTCTATTTGGATACTACTCCAAATCTAGGAAAGCTTGTTCAAACAGAGTAAAAATCAGTCCATGGTTGAAAAGCTAAGAGACTGTCTGAATCCTTGAATATATCTCCACAAATCTTTATTTTCAGTCTACTACATCTCCTACTCTTTGGCAGTTGAGATAAAAAGGTGACTGGGGCACACAGGCCAATTTCCAAGAAACTCCTGTTCTGTGGGAGAAGATAGTCACAGACAGATATACAAAGCATACCGAGTGCTCCAACATGGATGCAAACAGTGTATTCTGGACGCTTGGAAGAGGGATGACCAGCTGGGGGTAGGGATGGCGGAGGTGGGCTGTGACCGCCTCTTCCAAGAACAGATGACAATTTTAAAAGGTGAATATGAACCTGCCTCCGATGAAGAGGCAGGGTGGTGGAAGGCACTGCAAGGCAGGTGGTACAACCTGAGAAAAGAAAGATGAAAAACAGCCTGCTCCGTGTGGGGGACTGCAAGCACTTCGGCAGTGCTAAACGTACCAAGCAAGCCCCCAAACGCTTTCACGGGTTCTAGCTAGATGGCTCTGGAGCGGGCAAGTATGGAGAACAGTTCTGAGTGCAGCAGGAACGAAGAAGGGGGTAAGGAATTGAGAAATGTTAGGAGGCAAACTGGCGGGGACTGGGGACAGGCTGGCTGTTGGGTGGGGGAGGCTGCGAGGTAGGGAGACAGGTGTCACTCCTCCCTGAGTTTCTTCTGTGGGTGTGGCTAGGAATGCTGGAGCTTTTTACGCTGTGAGGACAGAGCTCAGAACTCAGATGCAGGATGATCTGTGCTGGGTACTCGAGAAATGAAAAAATTTCAAAAATAATCACTTAATCTCGCTGGGAAGCAAAATATCTCTGTGTATCTCATGGCTTTTTTGTTTCCTCTGGAGCCCGTGATGGCTGTCTGTGTATGAGGATGTAGACATCTTTCCTTTCTCTGGTACTGCTGGCCACTTGTGTCTGGCCAAGGAGGAGCTCCACACTTGCAGACGCTGCCCAGAAGTTATAAGATGCCGAGAGCTCAAATGAGGATTGAGGAGACTTCTTTGGACAGAGTCTCTCTTTCCCTAAGTTTTGTTCAAAACAACCCTTTTGGAGCTATGGACACCCTTAGAGCTTAGTTTTCAAGATGACCAGGCTGGTATTATGGCAAATAAAAAGCTCCCGATTCCACTAGTCAGACAGCCTTTGCCTTCTTCCAAGTTACCTTGGAAAATGGAGGCTCTGGTTTCATCATCAACAGATTCAAAAACAGAAGAAGAACCAGGCTGGGAGAAGTAACCAGGTGTTCAATATTGGAAATGCTCTGTTTTTGGTGCCTCAGTGCATCCAGTCAGAAGTTGGCAGCAAGTAACCAGGAAGGCTGGTCTGCATCCTGGGGGAGAAATCTGAGCTGGAAACCATCACCACACAACTAAAACCTAAGGAGTGAGCAGGAGGATTTGGGGAGAAAGAACAAAGCAAAGTGGGCCAGAGGCAAGAAGAAGAAGGAAGTCCATGAGAAAGACAGAAGGAATGACAGAGAAGGAGAGAATCAGTCAAGTGAAGAAGCAAGGGAAACAAAGGGACAGAGGCGTCAGAAAGGGCCTGGGGGGAACAGCAGTGTCCACCGCAGCACAAAGCATGAAGGCTGCAGCTAAGGACTGCAGAAGCTCCAGAAAAGTTTCGAGGGCAGATACCAGAATGCGACGGGTTTAGGAATGAAGCATCTGGAAGCACCTGGAAGGAAGTACATCTGGAGACGTCAGAACGAGAAGAGGAGTCATAGCTTTTCTGGCATCTAGCGGGGAGCCGGGGAGCTGGTGAGCAGGTTTAGATATGGCTCAGTCCCACATGGTGACATATCCTTCAACCCATGGGTTAAGACTTTGGCAACCACATTTTTAAAAAAAGCTGCAAGATTCTAAGTCACGGAAGTCCCGCAGTGACATGGTTACCTGTCTTCTAAAACATAAGGGGCAGGAGGGGGTACAGAGAAGAAGAAACATTACACTATGCCTTTAGAGTCTTTATGTACGTACTTCAATATCATAGCCCCACAAAATGACAGGAAATAAGAGAATGTAAATAATTTAAATTGTCCATGTTGTTGTCAGTAACGGCAGGAGTGTCTCCATGTTTCCATCAGCAGGTACGTATTCTTTTTAAACACTAGAAGTGTGAGTAGTTTGATCCATAGGGAAAATTATAGCCCAATAGTATCCAAAAGGTTACCATGATATAGCTAAATTATCTCTGCCTGTCACAGGTTAAAGAACATTTAAATTCTGGAAGTTCACATCAGCTTTTTCTAGATAACAAATCTTAAGTACCTTCCTATATTCACTCAATTAGTGATCTTGGGCCTTGATAACACTGCAGAGAGAAACTTTCCAACTATCATTCAAATCATATCTAAAAAGGTGGTCATAAATATTTTAAAACCTAAGTGAACTAATAAGACCTAGACCCATTAAGGATAAGATCTTTTACAACAAATTAAATAAAACAATTTATTGAAGTCTGGACTCAAGATAAGCTAGATTTACTAGCTGACCTTTTATTCATTTAAAGAACAAAATTAGCTCTAATTGCATTAGAATGGAATCCAGTAAATTTCCCCAAGTGTTCTAATGTGGCATCCGTGTAAGAACGGCTGTAATTGTTTACAAGTAAGATGGAAATGCTTTGATTATAATCTTTCCACTTGTTTTACTGTGTAGTAAAAGCATTTCCCCAAACCTAAAGCCAGTTTTCCGGACAGCATGCTATTTTTTTCCTTACACATACTGCATGTTTGGTGTTAATGAACAAACTACAACATGCCAGGGGAGGAAATTAAACTTGGAGATTTCATCATCAGTTTAGGTCAGTAACAATGAGAGAGTCAGAGATGGAGGCCAAGAACTCCTTGTCTGTGAGAGTCAGAAAAAGGCCAAAGACCTGAATAGGAAAAATTTTAACTACCTGCTTCCCCTCGGAATTGCAGCTGAGACATAAGGGCTTGGGTCTGTTGAATTTATAAGTACGATAAGGTAGCAAGGATAATGTATACAGCAGCTGTTCAGCCGCTAGGGAACTTCATTTGTAATGTTATCATTTGTCACTAGCATTACAAATAAGTCATTTGCCATACATTGTAAAATATAGTTATTCTTAGGATTTTTTGGGGGGGGTCATTGTTCCTATCATTTGGCTTTGAATATAGGCAAAATACCTATGAAATGTTTTAGTCTCAGTGACAAGCTATCCAGGGCAAAACAAAACTATCAACACGTTTCAATCTTTTTTATTTCTTTTAATCAAAAGCAGACAGTTTTATTGGAAGGGAGACAAATTAAAAATAGAAAAGCAAAAGGCCTTCTAAGTCTGACTGAAATGTTCCCAAGCTTTACTTCTAAAGGATCATTTTTTATTTTTTTAAAAGATTTTATTTATTTCTTTTTGTGAGAGAGAGAGAGAGAGAGAGAGCGAGTGTGCGCGTGTGCACATAAGCAGGGGGAGTGGCAGGCAGAGGGAGAGGGAGAGGCAGGGTCCCACCGGAGCAGGAACCCTGATGCGGGACTCGATCCCAGGACCCTGGGATCATGACCTGAGCTGAAGGCAGACGCTTAGCCGACTGAGCCACCCAGGTGCCCTAAAGGATCATTTTTTAAACGAACAAGTTTTCCTCAGCCTCCTCAGCATGCTTTTATAAAAATATGAAATACGACTGCCTTTGCTTAAATAAAATGTGATCAGTCGTTTCTGCCTGCCCCTCGCCCCTTAGTAAGAGTCCACCTTTCCTTCTGCGACTACCATTGTCCCTTCCGACGGTGTCTCCACAACCACAGGTGTGGGGGAACCAGGCGTGCGGAGCACTAGGAACCATCCCAGCCTTGGGTGACTTGGACCATGGTTGCCACCGTACAATGGCACGATGGAGTCAAAGAAAGTGAGCAGCATCCTAATGATACTGTTTTGAACCCTGGATACCGCCTCACCTGAAGTCAAAGAAACCTCTTTTACTTTGTCCCTTTCAGCTAGTTTGGTTTGGGTTTCTGTTACTTGAAACTAAGAGTCTTGATTAACACAAAAAGAAAACACAAGTGTTCCAACTAGAGATGAGAAGATTCTTTACAGAGTCGTCTTCACTGAGCATGCTACTACGATGCTATGTAGTATATTAGAGATCGCTACAAGAAATAAACAAAAACTGTCTGTGTATCTGCTATAAAAGCTGCTATGGAAGACACGGGTTTGTCAGCTGGTTCCCTATGGAAATAAAGTTTTAAATTTGGTGCCTTGAAAAACTTGTTCTCTCCCGAGAAACTCAGAGGTACCTTCCCTTTCAAAACTGTATTTCAGTTTGCCCTCCTTGCTAGGAAGCCATAATCCTACCTGATGTGCGATCATTCGTTTCTTTTTCCTCTTCTTGGTGTTAGTTTCCTATTCCTTTTTTCTAATAACTTTATTGTTCTCTCTCTAAGCTGCCATAAATTTGTTTGGACTGGAAAAAAATTATATAGGAATAAACAACGTTTCACATAAAGAAGGAAAATGCAGAAAGTAGGATAAAAGTCAGTTGCTATTATTTCTCTAAAGAACTTACCAATAAAAACCACAACACACATTTCACCCTCTTAAATGTCTTTCGGCTAAACCTGGCTACATTTTAAAATGTAAAATGCTTATTTTCTTTAAAAATATTTTAAATGATTATTCCTGTAATTGCTCACGATTATTCTCTACTTTCTCGCTGTACTGTCAAAAAGCATTACCGAGGAAAGTTTGGATCATAAAAAGACAACAAATATCTATAAATATCCTCTTTTTAAAGATTAAACTCTTTATGTTTTTTAAGATTAATGAGCAAACTTTTAGCTCCCATTTTTATAGTACATATGATTTAGAAATTCCAACTATTAAAAAGCCCCCTCCCAGAAATAACTAAGTTCCGTAAACTGCAACAAAAAACCGAATTACTTACACAAAAAGGAAAGCATCCAATTTTCAGCACCTCTGCTAAGAGAGGTCTGATCAATGAGAGAGTTTCCAGAATCATTAAGGAATCTGAAAACACTCAGGGCCGTGTTGACAGTGGAAACCAAAACGTTGGCAGAAAGAAAACTATAATTGCCAGCAGTAAACTGGTCACTGAAAAATATTCTCAGTATAATTTGCATATTTTGGGAAAGGAGTTACATCTATAAAAAGACAAGCTATTGTAATCTCTCCGTCAAAAGAAAATTTAGAATTATCATTGATAATAATATTGTTCTCTGAAAGGCATCATAAATGATCCCATGTCACTTGATCAAATATACTATCGGAGAGTAATTGGAAAAAATGACCAACCATTACTGGATGTCTGAGGGGCGGAGCTCAAGTAATTATCCCTTCTCTGGTGAGCTCACTGCATAAGGGCACCAGTGTCCTGAGGGCAAAGGGACCAGTGTACAATTTCTCCAACACAGTAACCCCCATTGACCACCCGGTATAACAGAGCTGACAGACCGGTGGGGGATTCGTCAGGGAAGAGCTCCACTCAAGGGGAAGGGCAAAAGAGACAGAGACTTCCTCCCCAGCACTGGCAGAGGCAGCAGGGACGAGGTATCTGAGAAATGCAAGGGTGGGGAGGGTTTGCCTAACCCCATACCTGCCCCTATTATCCACCCCAATCTTTATGTACATTTAATTTTTTTCTTAATACATTACCAACTTTTATTGATTTATTAAGACTTTACCAATATTTAAAATTATCTTTCCTTTTAATGAGAAGCTCCTTTAACAGAATTTTGAGCTTTAAACATGAGCCACACCCATTTGAACTTAGAAGAGCTGCAGGCCCTGTTCTGCCCTGTCCCTTCCTGCCGGTCTTAACAGTCCCAGCTCCCAAGATACTCCCATCACATGATTTTGCTCTATTTCCTTCATAAAAATGAAGGGATAAATGAATGCCATAAGTTAGCTCACTCAAAAAAAAAAAAAGTTAGCTCACTCTTCCTAATTTGCTCAACATAAACTAACTCAGTCCATGGTAAAGACCAGGATGACGAGTAAGATGGCCACGCTGCGCTGCCCCTTGCCCATCTCGTGGCGGACACTCTACTCAACCTGCTCTTTGTCCCCAAGTACAAGTGCGACATCACCATCCTCATTAACACAGGTGCAAAGCTGTTCCTGGGCAAGCTGAGACCTACTTGACAGTTAGGCCAGGCTGAGGTATTTGCAGTTTACTTAAATGTGCTTCCCACTCGTACTGCTCACGAACTTTATAGGTGCGGGGATTATAATTTCGGGGTTACTATTCTGGTTTCATCTTCATTACTGACTAAAGGCAATTCTGGAGACCCATTCCTGGGGGACATGTCAAAGGAATCTGAGGTCCTTGCAAAGTCATCTTGAATTCTAACGCTTATCTGGTGGAGGCACTGGATTCCCCTCACAGACCCTGTAGAATACAGATTCCAGGCATGTTAAATGAAGGCAAAAACAGGGCGTCTCTGTCTTGCTACGAGGAACAACATCAGAGAACAGAGGAAATAGTCTAACCTCAAAGTACTTTCCTGGATCAAGGGCAGAAGACCTTCTTTATTTAGGAAAATTTAGAAACTAAATATTGTCTTAAAGATCTTCCAATGAGAGGGTATAATTTGAACCCCGTAAAGCTTTTTCCTTCTTCCCGTAATTTCAAAAGACTATCCTCTGCCTGTTCTTCAGCAATAAACCAACCCTTCGCCGGACTATTCAGATCCGCCCCCCCCCTTTCTGAATCCCACTCTGCTCATTAATTTCACTTCAGAAGAGTACTGTAGCCCCAAGTGTGTACAAACTAAGAAAAGGCACATTTATATGAATCTTCCACCACTTTTCCATTACTAGTGCCATGGAATAAGCCATGTAGCCTTATGCTACAACAATAAGAGATTACTTTTAATTTCATATAATTTACATGTGTCATCATAAAATATTCTTCTTTGAATTTTTTTCAACCATTGTTGGCTTGCGAGCCATCCAAAAACTGGCAGTGGGATAGATTTTGGCTCAGGGGCCATAGTGTGCTGATCTTTGATTTAGATTTTTTTTTTAAAAAAGCTCTTTACTGATTAAGATATATTTTACATAAAATCCTATTACTATGTGACTTGGGCCTGTTTTTCCTCTTATTTTAATTTAAAATGTAATCTATTTCACTTAATTTACACCTTTGTTTATTGTAAGCATTCCCTTGTGTCTGACTTTGGCCAAGTGATTAATGATTCATATAACATGAGGGTTATTTTCCTAAATATGTGAAAGGTCACATATTATATAATGTTATACTCTCACAGGCAATTTGTCTACAATGTCTGAGTATTATAGTTTCCCTAATACTGGACAGTCTGTTCCAGGATAATAGGATCTATTTCTCACGTTTCCCAGTAACTTAGGTGATTCATTGAGAGAAGAAAAATAGTCAAGAGAATGAATGAAAGATGCTTAAGGGTGGATGAGAGGAATATTATTATCAAAGTCTTTTCATAGACCTTATTTCTCTAAAGAGAACGAGCAAGCCAAATTATTTATTTATTTATTTATTAGATTTTATTTATTTATTTGACACAGAGAGAGACAGAGACAGCGAGAGAAGGAACACAAGCAGGGGGAGTGCGAGAGGGAGAAGCAGGCTCCTGGTGAGCAGGGAGCCCGATGCGGGGCTCGATCCCAGGACCCTGGGATTATGACCTGAGCCGAAGGCAGACGCTTAACGACTGAGGCACCCAAGCGCCCCAAGCAAGCCAAACTCTTTTGTGGAAGTAAAGATTAAGTAATGGTGAGTTACTGAGAAAATAGTCATAAATGTGAACTAGTAAGAGAAAAGTATTTGTTGAATGATATATAAGAATATCTCCCCCTGAGAGGAATGAGCCCAAGTACAGAATTTCCAGAAAGATAATATCAATAGTTACTCTGGCTGGGTCTCCCCGCTAATCAGCCTTCTAGTGGATGACAGAGGAGGACATTATTCACATTTTTGTAGGTAAAATAGAGGGCATGGGGTAAACCAGTATGTGGTTAAAGAAGAGCTGAGTCTACAGTATTTTTGTTACGCCGTCTAAGCTTGTCAGTAACACTACCAGCCACTGTCTAGGTTTCTATTGATATAACCAAAAAGAGTAATGTGGAAATTATGTGGATAATTTAGGTGAGAAAAGGATGAACTATCTGGATTTTCTTCTTCTTCTTTCAATCTTCAGAAGAACATACATTTCCCTGGAAGGCCATGTTTGCCTCTATAACATCATTCGTCGTAATTATATTGGACCTTTTCATTGCGTTATGTTTGGATTCACGCAAGCAACAGCATAAAATACAAACTTTTAAGACGGAATGAACCACTGAGAACACAAAGCGTTATTTTCTGTTGTCTACTCTACCCACTATGTTAAGTGCATGGCTCCTACTTTCATTATTATGGCTAAAAACTGAATGAAAATTCAATGCCCTGGAAGCCCATTTTCTACACAATCTTTGATTGTTTGCTATGTAAACAAATCCATTTTCAGGCTTACTGGTGAAAAATAAGGTTGTAAACTAGTACTTTTAGCTTGGGGAATTCATTTAAATGATAAACAGTATGATTTTTACAACAAGAAGAATGATTTTTAACATAATTTACAAAAATAAATGTTTTACCACCTTATTAAAATCATGTAAGAGTATTTAATTCATATCCCAAAAGTGATTAAAAGAAACAAAGCTGACTAATTTACTTTAAAAGAAGGGTGCGCTGTGATTCTGTGAAAATTAAGATGAACAGTGAACACGGGGTTCACATTTCCAGTCTTCTCGTCAACAAACAAGCCAACGAGCTGGTAATTAAGACTTCAGTTGTTACTATTATGTACTGTTTCACCAAGCCTTGGGCAGTATCTTTGTTTTCAGTTATAAATTCATTTATAGACATACTTATTTCGGAATATACAGGTATATTTATTTCAGAATAAAACCATGAGAATCTCCGCTCTCTGTCATGGTGGGTAGAGAAGACATACTTGAGAAGGTATAACACTGCACCCACCTGGGCGGAATATGGCAGTTAGTTCACTCAATATATAGTTTCTTCCTTTTCAGATAACCAGGACCTTAAGAATTATGCAGACACAGTGTCATGTCTTTAAAAAAGAGAAAGAGAACAAGAAAGAAGGGATCCTGTATGTCAAATAAAGCAACAGGCATTTCCTCTGAGGAAGAAACCGATACAATTTGAAAATGAAGAATTCCCAAAGTAAAGCTTGACCCTCCGTGTTCGTACCTGGAAGAGGTTACAGTTCTAAACCCATTAGGAAAGAGCAGAGAACGTTCAGTTCAGTTTATTTCACTCTAATTGAAGACATTCCTACTTACATTTTGTCCTGGCCAGCACCAACTCTGAGAGTCAATCGGGGAATAACCGGACTCGGCGCTGGGACAACTGGCTCCACTTTGATCTGTTGAAGTTATTACATTAGAGTTAAATGCATTTTCAGCAAAATCCCTCCCACCTCCTCTCCTACTTCCTCATCTCCACAAGCCTGATAAAGCCAGTTTAAGCCTCAAATGTGGCTAAAATGTGAGCTTCAAGGACAATCAGGGTTATTTTGATCCTGTTTCTCAAAAACTGCAGGCTCTCTGGCTTCATGAGAAATTCTACAAACTTGATTTACTTCATGTAAGTGATGGGAAATATTTCTGCATTTTCTTAGTTTTGGTTAATTTCTTGGATTTTACTGTTAGAATTTTTACACAAAAACTCATCTAGTCTGGTGAACATTTAATGGGGAACATTTAAGTAATTGCCAGACTTCAAGTAAATAGAAAAAAAATGCAGTGATATCTGCATCTGTAAGATAAAATATATCTCTTTATGGAACTTGAAAAACATGAAACTCATCCTAAGTTTGCATTACCATACAAGAAGACGGTAATACCAAGCATAATTGCAGCATTAAACTGCTGTTTGTTTTGGCTAGTGGTCAACAGATCTGAAATACTGTAAAAGAAAAAACAGAGGTTTTTAGAAGGATTTGTAGTGAAGGCGATAGCTGCTGAATAGGCTGAAGATCTTCACAAATATTTGAGCCAACGGTCAGAAAGGGAACACACAAATCAAGGGTGATTTTAAAGGGGTTCTTCACACGTGTTGGTGTGAAGATCCTATGGTATAATGTTTTGAATGAACAAACTGAACAAAAGCTCTGCAGCTCACATTATTATCTATATCAGAGTTTTTCCACAGGTGTTTGGGATTTTTGGTGGGACAGGTCTTTGTTGAGCGGAATGGTGCAGGCACTGGGAGCTGTTCAACATCCCTTGCCTTGGGGTCCTGCCACCTGCCAACAGTACCCTGCTAGTCCCTGTGATAACTAGCTGCAAACCACTGACTTACACATTTCAAGCCCAAGAATTAAATCCTAACAGGACAGTGTGGTAGTTCTAAAGGGGAATGAATCTACAACATAATGCTCAATCGTCTAATTACTGTATTGCACATCGATCAAATTTACTATTTTTTCATATGTTTTTAACTATCCCCCTGGAGCTTTTTTTTTTGATTGTTTTTAAATCCATCGTCACATCAAGACCTGTGGTTTCGACCATTCTCTTGAACAGTGCCCGCACGCAGGAGGCACTCGAATACTTACAGAGTTAGCAACTCAAGCACCCTCAACTCCCTGCCTCTTGGTTATTTCGCCATCTGTCCAGAACCAATCTGAAATCATCCTCAAGGGCACCATGTAATTCCAAAGGAAATTTTCAAGACCGCATAAAAGTCTACCATCAGAACCTCGAGTTCCGTCTATGCCTTCAATGCTGTGTATTTGGATCACAGCTCAGCTAGGTGAGGGCAGAGACCATATCGGTTTTGCTTACTTACTGCTGCTTCGCAGGGCCTATCACGGGCACTGACATATCCTAAGTGCAATGGAAGAAGGTATCTGAAGCGAGGATTTCAAACCCTTACCTCTTTCCAGACCTGTCTCCCGTGACTTCCTTTCCTCTTTTGCCCCTCGGGCTCCACAGGAAAAAAACATTGAGGCCACCAGGCAGGAGAGCTTCTTCAGCCCCTACAGACCTACAGACTTCTCTGCATCAACAACTATACCAGAGTCCGTCTCCTCTGGTATCTTGAGGAAACTTCCTTCTCCCATAGGCATCTTCAACTTCGCAGTTCCACAATTTTCCGCTAGCTTTTAAATGTGCTCAACGATCTTAAAAAACCTGCCTGCCCTTCAGCCTCTCCCTGACAACCTCTTATATTTTTCAGTCTCACATCTGTCTCCTTCTTCCCTTACTCATTCCTCAACCCACTCCAAGCTACTTTCTCCCCCAAGCAGGCCACTGAAACCACTCTCCTCAGACGCCAATCGTTTCTTGGTATATTTTCCACTGGGGATCTTATCACACTCCCTCCTTCTCCTCCACCAGGTCCTCTGCCTTTGCCTGATCTTATTTGGCCCCCTCCCCTTGTCCCTCGACACTTTCTTCAGTGAGCTCATCCACGTTCATGGTTTTAATCGAAGGTTTTTACAATATGTCATGTCTTCAAAATCTCCGTCTCCAGACTGGCACTGATTGAAGCTAAGACCAAAATAGAATATTGCCTACTGAACATTTTGAGCACAATTTCCTGTGTTTCAACTCACCACATCTAAACTTTTAACTTATCAACTTCCCCACAAAAACCAGCTCCTCCAAATGTTCTCACTTTTGGCGCATGTCTCCTCCATTCGCCCAGTTCTTTGGACAGTATGTCCAGTGGTTCTCCTTAAAGCCCTAGGGGACCAGGGGCCACTGGGGTGTGGTCAGAGCAAGACCCATGGACAACCGGCTGGGGCGTGCATCCGCTTCTCCCCATTCCTTTTTTAACAGAGAGCTCCAGATCTAACCAAGTCTGAAAACCAATGGTTTGGTCTATTTTGTAAACTATTAAGATTTCTCTATTTTTCTCACCTTTCTGTATTATCTGTGGAAGAACAGACAAATATATCCAAAACAAACAAACATTTTAAACGACTTACTACTTGCCAGGCATTGTGGCTGGATATTTTTCAGATGTTCTCATATAGGTTTTTTAACAAACATGTGGGGTAGGCATCAGGGTTTCTGTTTTACAGGGAAACTGATCATACATGAAGCTATCATTTTTCCTTTTCCTTTTTCTGTTCTAAAGTCACACAAACCGCAAAACTAGGATTGGATTCAGTTGTTTTGTTTCAGAGAATGGAAAAGTACATAAAGTTCCGGTATTTTTTTAATTCTAAACAACTTTAGGGTCATATGGTCATAAATGATGAGTAATATTCCACATTCCTTCAGCCTGCAATACTATTATTAAAGCACTTAACCTTTTTTTTTAAGCTTTATTTAAAAATAAAGCTGCTTTACCTTGAAAAATATCTTTACTATTATTATGCTCCTCATCGTCATTTGGTTCATCTCTATTACCACACCATACAGTAATTATAACTCACACTTGCATAACACAAAGTGTGTTCCATATACAGGATCCAATTTGCTCTTTGAACTCTGTGGTAAGTTGGGTATGGAAGGTATCATCATCCCCAAGTACTGGGGACCAGAAGGAATCAGTGGTTTGCCCAGAGTGAAGAAGTTAAGTAAGTAAATGATCTACCTGTAGGTCTCCTGACACTAAATTCACCCTCACCTCTACCATGCTGCTGAGTCCTTTGTTCTGGTAATGCTAGGGTCTTACATGGAGCTGTTTATTCACTTTCTGTGTAAATGTCTTTTATGATAAATGACATATACTTGTGAGATGGCTACGGTTGGTTGTTGTTTTTCAGAGAAGCAGAGAGAGGGGGGCAGCAGAGGTGAGGGGCAGAGGGAGAGGGAGAGAGAGAGAGAGTCTTAAGTAGGCTCCATGCCTAGCGCAGAGCCCAACATGAGGCTCAATCTCACGACCCTGAGATCATGACCTGAGCCAAAATCAAGAGTCAGATTCTTAACCGACTGAGGACTCATGTGGCCCTAGCATTGGTTGTAAAATACTTTTTCTCTTTGGAAGGCTCACTAGTTCATATGGAAATAGTGATCGACTTTGGCCTCACCTCCATTCAACTAAACTGGCTGGGGTTTTGATGTCCTCTTGAGTACCTCGTCAGGATAAGAGTCAAGACATGGTTTATTTATGTCCTACTGTTTTAAAAAGTTAAATGATACGATATGTAAAAAAATAAGCAAACAAAAATTGAGATACATTTTGTAAGTCCAATTAAAAATGGCATGTGGATGTGCCCTGAAGACAAAAGTTATTTCGTAAACTTGTGGAATTAATGAATGATTCAGAACCCGTTACCTCAGCTCCAAATTTTACCTTATGGTAAAATTAGGGTGACCATATTATCCAGAGACACCTTTGAGAGTGAAAGTGGGAGCTATTTACACCACAAAGGTGTATAAACTGGGACTGTCCTAGGCAAACCAGGACTGTAGCCCTCCCTACAAACACTTAAAACCTTAGTTTCGTTCTTAAAGAAGCTAAACAGGATTTAACCTAAAGATAATATTCAAGCAAGTATAAAAAAAGATTAATGAGGATGCTAATACAGATACAGAAAACACCACCTCTAAATTAAAATTTCTTACCAGGCTTCCATTTACATTAACTTTATCCAAACGCCTACTAAAATAAAAACAAAGACATGTCCTGCACTCACAAAGTGATTTCTCATGTGTCTTTCCCAGAAGTCAATAAACTAAATGACAATTATTTGAATTACTTAACCCATATGACTAAGGCCATCTTTTAATGGCATGAAGCCAAACTCTGGGGACAACATGAGCTTCTAAGGGTTAAAATAAAAGCACTGCACTTGAGAGTGAGCTGAGAATTGGGGCGCGCAGAGCATTTACAGTGGATTACTAAGCTTCCCAATCCACCAAAGAGCAAAGTCCAGTAATAGAAGACTCCTTTGTAGCTAACTAAAAATACATTGTCAGTGGATTTGTCCAGTTTTATGTATAAGCAATACTGCTTTCACCTGAACTAATACTAGTAGTCATATAAGCCCCTTATTGCCATGTGCTGCATTTTTTTTGCTAATCTTCAAGGATTTAGCTTCTTTGCCACATACCTCAGGGCACCAACTGATAAAGCTCTAACTCTCCATTTTTCCAGGACACCAGCAGTGCGGCCTTGCAAAAAATGAAAATCGCTCAAGAGATTTAAGGGGGAAATTTATTTTTAAAATCCTGACTTGAAGCAAAGAGGTGGATTTTTAAAAAGCTTATCTATAAAGAATCAGTTTAAATTTAAATTCTATCTTGGAACTCTTTCATGCATTCCAGCTTTAAAGTTTATCTTCTGACAGGGACTTTCTGCAAAGGTAATGGGCAGCTTTGTCAATATAATCTGGCCAAGTTTTTATTTTCTATTTTTTTAACATTAAACTTCTTTCATTAAAAAAAAAAAAATGTGTGCTAGATAGGGTGGCAGCAATTTCAGCGAATGCGAGTTCAGATTCCCATCTATGCTAATGGGTCATCAAAATACCCCAGAAATAGTACTGATGAAGAGCTAATTTTAATAAGCTAACATTTTGGATGCGGAATTATGATGACCAGTGAGTACCTTGTTGTCTTTCTTAGCAATTAAGGTCTTTACATTAATTCAATTTAGAAACATAGTCTAAAGACTGATAAACTGTTTAAGACATTAAAAAGACAGAAGAAGTTCTACGGTGTGGTCAAGTATGACAAGTGGAATCCAGCAAGGGCAAGTGAAACAGAACGCAGGCTTTCACTAAGCGCTCAAGTTCATTCACATGGAGACTTGGAGATGGCCCCTGGTAAATGTCAACAAATTCAAACACACTCGTGTTTGTAAACGTTAAGTTACTGGTTTCCTCTTGGAACAGTTACAAGAAACAGGAAGGGAGTATCTCCCCCTTTCTACCAGACTATTGTATTGACTGAAAACCCTTCATTTTACTAATTATGAGAGCTGATGAGAAAAGACTGGAAATGAGAGTGCTTTACTCCAAACAGACGGGAAAACAATGACAACCTTTTGTTGAAGGCACAAACCAGTACAACTATCTGTCATTCTCTAAAGAACAAGCTGTTTAAATTTAATAAAAGATTATTTGAGGACAAATGCGAAGGGATTTGGGGTAGACTAAAGAAACGTGAAACATTTTAATTGTTCTGATAACTAAAGTCATTGAAGTGCAGAGGACCACCACTGCCTGTTCTTTGAAATATGGTGGCTGAAGAGGAGCTCTCTAAGGTCTCTTCAGGGACTACCATTTTCTAAAATCATGATGTTCACCTTACTCCCGAGTGTGAAACCGTGTTTATCCTCTCATCAGCTCTGTCTGAGGTGACTGGCTGAGAAGGCCATTTTGGGTGACAAAGAATACAGGCTTCACTAAGAGAGACCTGCGGCCAGTCCCAGCTCCTCCACCCACCAGCTACAGCAAGCTACTTGATCTTTCTCCGCAGTTTTTCAACTCAAAACAGCGGCAACAGCACCAAACCCTTCGAGCTGTTGGGGAGGATTAATTAATCGAATTCTGGCCAGGTCTGGCGCCTGTATGCATTCACCAAGCAGCAGCTGCTAGTTATCATTTACTATCCGGGTTAGTACATCCAATAGCGGATGTTAGCTCAAAATAACATTCATCAATCAATAGGATAAAAATTGGGAAATCCTTTATAGAATTTGTGACCTTTCCATCACAAGCAAATCTCAATTATCTGTGGGCTGATCAATTGGTTAGTTGTAAGGAAACTCTGGAGAGTCATCTTAAATGACACCAACTGGTCTTCACTTAGAGTCTTCCATGAGAGGGTAGAAGAGAAGGCCTTTATAAGCCAAAATATTCTTGGAGAAGGTATGAAACTATTCTTTTAAAGCAGAGGTAACCCATACTTTAGGATGACGCTGTTTCTTCCCAGTACTGAATGGGAAGAAGGAGACAGACGGAAGGGAGCAGAGGGTCAGAGAGGTATGAAGAAGCTGGTGAATAACGAGGAAGTGGCAGAGCTGGAATTTAGATCCAATCAGTCTGACTGCCAAAGCCCATGATCTTCCTGGGCCAGCACTGGGCCTACTTATTCGCAGGTCGTGACATCATCATTTTTTGGATGACACTCTACCACGCCTTCTCAGACTGTACTCAAGAGCATGCAAACACATCTCCAAATCTGACAGATAGATTCTGGTTTATGTCCTGTATTGGGTTATATGGACAACGGTTCAATTCCACTAACAAATAATGAGACATTTTCTTGTTTAATTTTTTCACAGCAATCCTCCTTCCAAAAATCACTTAAAATATCAAGAGTCAATTTGAATTAAAGTAGTCCTGTAACATTCATCTAAACTTCATAAACCCACCGTTGATAAATTAAGTCATGTGGTACATACACCGACTGGCACAAGCACAAATGGGAAATTGTAACTGATCTGAAAGGTACGGCTAGGTTTCTCGCTGCTGAATCTATCATGTCACGTTTGCGACTGCTCAGCATAATTGCTCTTAATATGTTGTCCACAAAAAGTTAGTCTGCTTCTATTTAAAAGATCAGACTCCTAACCTTGACTAGTGCATATTATTGCACAAAAAGGGGACCACAAATTGTGCATAAGTCACTACACTGTGGATTATTACCACTACTAGAAAAATGATTTTTCCTCCCGATGATGCACCTACTAAGCCAGGTGCCTTGCATACATTATTTCAATTAACCCATTTTTATTTAATGTAGGCAAGTGTAGTGGTTAAGAAACATCAATGATAGCACCTGACAGCCTGGGTTGAAATCGTGGCTCCTGTTCAATCACTGCCAAAGTGTGTGATTGTGGGCAGCATTATTAATTTCTCCAAGCCTGTTTCTCATCTTAAAGTGATACAATTACGGTATCTACCTTATAGAGTTGTGGTAAGAAATTAAACTTACACGTAGTGTTTACATGGTGTTTAGCATATAATAATTACTCAATAAATATTAACTATTAGTGTTTCCTACTTTTCAGTGAGTGTCACCATATCCCTACTTTAAAGATGGTGTGCCTAAGGAGTAAAGAAACTAAAAAAGAAGCCCTGGATCCTAACTCAGATTTGCTGGATTCCAGAGCCCAAGGCTCCTTCAACATACCACGTAGATCCCCATCTAACTAACGGTATCTTTTTTGGTTCTTGTATTGATGAATGTGGGTGTGGCTGGTAAAAACTTTATAGGCAGGTTACCTAAAGAAATATGGGGAGATTTTTTTTTTTTCATTAAAACACTGCCCTTGCTCACTGATCTGGGTCAATGTCTGTGAGAATTGCTCCTGTGAGCTGGTCAGGATGAGAAGGAAGAAGGACACCACGGCCCTCATTTTTGTGACAAAAGACATTTTCTCGGGGCAGCTAAGATGTGTCTTATTTTGATCTGCGGATATGTAAGGGACTTCTGAAGCCCTATGTAACCCAATTTCAGGTATACTTTCATTTACTCGTACGGCTTGATCCTCGGGGAGGAATAAGTGGAGAGCTGAAAGAGGAGAAGTCAAGGTTTACGTTAATATCTCAATTTCTACACCTTGTCAGTGGCATCTGCATAGGCTACACTGGCCTTTATCCTCTCCTCTCTCCACAAAGAGCTAAACTTTAAAAAGAATGCCAAGGAAAGAGAAATAATTTTTCGAAACTGCTAAGCATAGCTGGCGCCCCCCCGGTTATACCTAAGTTAGCTAGTCTGGTCTAATGAAGTAGCAGACTCTAGGTTTCTACATGTTACGGGTTGATTCAAAATGAAATAACAACACTTGCCTCCATCCTCAGCATGATCTGCATTGACTGGGCATTTACTTACGTGCCAAATACAGTACTGAGCACGTCTCAGATGTAATCTCATTCATTACTCACTAAAGTAATTTGCCCAGTGTCATACAGCTAAAAAAAGTCAGGATGTGAACTCAGGTTTAATTCTAGAGACAATACTGTTTATTCTTTTTGAAGACCTCATATGATAGCCAACTTTTATAAATTTTTATCTTTTGTCATTCATCTGAGCCATAACCCATGAGACGTGATACAAGGACTTGTATTCTTCTGTTAGGTGTAATCTAGCAACTCGGAACTGAGCCTTTACCTCCAACCAAGCTAGTCTGAGGGACTTTTCTTTCCCAAAGTCAGGTAGAAGCTGCAGAAAGGTGAGGACTGCTGTTACAAATCTAATCTGATGGGCTTTACTCAAATTCATAATGGCTGTTGAAACAAACCCATTGGCTCTCCGAAGTTAAGATGGTGATGAAAGCAACAGTACCCTGTTTGATCTACTGAGGGCTCGGCTGCCAAGGTGGCAGGTGCATGATGGGGAAGTGATAATTGTTGCTGGGCACGATCTCCAGCAGCCAACGGTTCGAAACCGTGAAGAGTATCTCCGTGTCAGTGACCTGGCTTTTGCTGGTTGTGTGACCTTGATCTTGGACAAGTCACCCTCTCACACTCACTTCCTCATCCACAAATGTTGGTAACAGTACCTGCTGGACCTTAGGCCACAGGTGTATTAGAAGGAGAAAATAAGGTACGTGGAAGTGCCAGGTGCCACATAAACATAACAGAAGAGTAAGATGATTTTTAAAATGGAAACAAGAGCTGGAGTTCTGTGTCTTGGTTAACTTGAGGATGTTTAGTTATTGATATCAGGATTTCCATTCTACTTTGTTATATTTTGGAACAGCCAAGGGGGGCAGAAAAAGCATAAAGTTAGGCAGAAAAATGTGAGAGTTGCCATTACTGCTTGTCAGCTAAACTAAGTTTTCTAGGTAAGTCCGAAATTTGAAATATTGTGAAAGTACTGGTCATAGATCTGCTGTGTGTCAAATACAACTTATTTTATTATGTGGAAAAAAATGACTGTGTGTTATTTTCCAGCCAACCTCCCAGAGGGTTGCTTCTAGAAGGGCAGGGAAAGGGTCTCTGAGAATCTGTGTGTATGACATGATGAATACTTAGACACTTTTTCAGAAAGTTTACAAGAAATGTTCAAACCAACCTGTCGACCACTGTAATCCAAGGAACCATGAATGGAAGAGCAAAGGCATAAAAGCAGAGGTCACATCCTGGGCCCCAAGGCTTGGGGTCCCCGTTTCTACAAAACTGCAGGATATAGATCAGTTTCCTTGGCTGCAATCTATGAGAGCCTGATTTACTTACACTGTAAAATACGTGGAATTATTTTCTGCCCACTGGCCAGGCAGCCCGATCAGCCTAGATACTCGGAAACATGTCCT
Organism: Eumetopias jubatus; assembly: GCF_037043125.1. NCBI lineage: Eukaryota > Metazoa > Chordata > Mammalia > Carnivora > Otariidae > Eumetopias > Eumetopias jubatus. Next base: position 28,002,613 of record NW_028274814.1, read on the forward strand.
AATCTTATTAAAGCAGAAAATAGAAGGATAAGAGACGCTACAGAAAGGAGGAGACAGTCATGACCTTAAACACTTACAGACACGGCTCACCAAAAAGGGACACTAGTCCTCCAGGAGGGACTATACAGGCCTAGCTGTCCTCTGAAAATAGTGCCACGGTTCTGCACGCCCTGAGTAAAATGGATGCTGTCTTTTTTTGGGGTATCTAATAATTCGGGCACCAAGCAGTGTGCCGTACACTTGATAATGACAGCAATATTATTTACAGTTTAGGGTGACAGGTGTTTTTGGACTGCTAGAGACTAGTTGGTGTGTCTGCTTCCTAGAGGGTTTACGGTCTGCGATTAGATTCCTCTTGGGCTATGAACTTGTAACGTTTTTTAGCGCGAAGGGGGCTGGATTACAAGTCTGTGGGTCTTGGAATTAAAATTAAGCCTCATCAGCACGTGACGAGTACCCTCCCGTTTCACTTACGGGCGGTGCACACCCAGCACACAGACAGGACCGCGGGCTTTGTCTACCTGCATTTTTCAGCCTGGCTGGGTCTGGACGGCGCCGGACACAGCGAGGTGCTTACTTTCTCATGCCTGTGCTTGTCCTTCTCTCTCTCCCTCTTCTCTCTCTCCCTCTTCTCTCTCTCCCTCTCCTTGTCTTTCTTCTCCTTCTCCTTCTCTTTCTCCTTCTTTTTCTTCTTCTCCTTTTTGTCCTTCTTCCTTTCTTTCTCCTTGGGCTTCTCTTTTTCTTCGAACAGTTTTTCAGGGAGCACCGACGACAGAGCGGGCAACACGGCGGGGACCCTGGCGGCCGCCACGGGGCTGAACAAGGGCAGCGGCGCGTCCTTCGGGGGCAGCACCAGGGGCCCAGAGGCGGCTCTGGGCCTCTCCTCCCGCCCCTTCTCTTTCACCTTCTCCCGGTCTCTCTTATCTTTCTCCCTTCTGCCTCGGTCTCTGTCTTTCTTCTTATCTTTATGCTTCTCTCTCTCCTTCCTCACTAGTCCATCTTTCAATCTCACTTTTGGATCGACATCCTCAAACTCTTTTATTTTAAACTTATAGGGATCTGGCTCCTCGTCCTTAAGGAACTCCTTCCAGGGGTACTTGGTTTCCTTGCTGCCCTCCTTCTCCTTCTCCTTCTCTTTCCCTTTGTCCTTCTCTTTACTCTTCTCCTTGCTTTTGTCTCTTTCCCGCTCCTTATCTCTCTGCTTCTCCTTCTTCTTCATTTTGGTCTTCAGTTCCTTTTTCAACTTCTTTTTGACTTCCACGGATGAAGGCAGCTTGGTTTTCTCCTCGTACACCTTGTGCAGAGGTTCGGGGGTGGGAGGAGAGACCGAAGGAGAAGAGATGTAGGGAAACCCGGGAGGCATAGTTGGAGGGGCTCCCATTTTTGCTTTCCGCACAACCTCATCGATGGATGCATCCATTGTCCACGAATTGTCAGAACTTGAAGTTCCGCCTGAAAGAGGCAGAGGAGTGGATCCTGACTTAGTGAAATTGTTGGAGGAGGTGGAAGCTTTTGGAGTAGTGCATTCTGAACCTGAAATCCTCTTAGGGCTGGTAAAAATGTCTCCTTCGGATTCTGATCCAGAAGAAAACTCAAAAGGGTCTGGCTCTCGTTCGGCGCAAGCCCGTGCAATCACAGCATTGATAGAGTCGTCGATCGTTTTATCCGTCACGACAGCCTTCTTTGGCTGATTCTCATTGTTGAGTTTCCCAGGATCTGGCGGGGTCTGTATCTGTTTTACCTGAATGGTCTCTTTACTAAGTTTTTCACTTATCATAGCTGAAGGAGTCCTGTTTGGTGTTTCCGGTCTGACAGGTGCTTGGGGAATATGAGCCATCACCTTGGGACTCTTGGGGCTTTTGGGGCTCTTAGAGCGTCCAGGAGATTTCTTCTCTTTGGATATAGTTTTTGGTGACCGAATAGGACTTCCGACCATTGCTGGGGACTGAGTAGTTTTAGGTGATTTAGTCTTCTGCCCCGGAGAACTAGTTTTAGTCTTTGTTTTCGGTGTAAATGACTTTGTTTCTAATGGTTTTGTGATTGGCATTTGTGACTTTGCAACCGGAGCTAACATCGGTGGCTCGGGTGATGGAGGGGCCAGGTCTGTACTGTCCTGTACGTGGACCGGAGAGAGCATTGGCGGAATCTTTTGGGTATTTATTGAGCTGAGGGGTTCTCGCGCTTCCAATACCACTACGTCCAGGGTGTCCCCTTTAGTGCTTAACAGCCGCGGTCGCTTGATGGCAGGCATTTCTTCAGCTTCGGGACTATCCAACGGTCTCTTACCCAAGAAATTCTCATCATTAATAATTTCCTCCTCCTCCAGTTCATCATCTTCTTCCAGTGGAACTTGCATGGCTTCTGCGGACGTACCTCCATCAGTGGGCACCTGCTCTTCTTCTTCTTCTGGGAAAGGAAAAGGAAAGAGCTCTTAGTGGAATATTTAGAAAGTCCTAACAAATAACAGCAATGCTTCAAACGTTATTTCTAGGAAAGACAGGAATTTATTGACAGTGTTTAGAGGGTAAGTAAAGTGGTAGATCCTCAAGGATCTTCCAAACTCGCCCACCATTGTTCTCTGAAGAGTGGCAATCAGGGACAGCAGATACCCAGACTGATTATTTTCTTTTCAAGTGGTCTGGCCCTACTTTCAGGATCTGGAGTCTAAGTATTTCCTGTTTGTCTCCCGCTTCCTTAATTATTTTCCTAACCTGACTAAATACTGTCTTTCCCTTCCTTCTTCCTCTTGTGCACAGCTGTGCATATGTGTGCACACCACCACCCCCCACCACATACCTCTAAAGATCAAGAGGTGGGTTATTATATGACTACCTCAGAAATGACAAAAAGGCATACATTTTTTAGGACTCTTATAACAAATGTTAGTTCTTGGAGTTTAGAAAACGCAAGCCTCCAACCTGGATACGATTCATATACTACTTACGTCTTCTGTTCTGTTTGCTCGACGCCAGCCACTCTGAGAGACAAGAGTGGTGGGTGACAAACATATGGCTTTGGCATTACAGAGATGGTGTTTCCACTAGCATTCTGGCACTACGGAGCAACAGGCCTTGGGCAATCTCTTCACCCCTGCAGCCTGTTTCCTGACCTTTCAAAAGGAGCTAATGTTACTGGCCCTGCCTACTTGACTGAGTTGCTTTAAGATCGTATTATTTCTTTCTACACATATTAACGAAGCATGTTATGGTGTAGCATGGGGACACAGTGTATGTGTACAGCACACAGAAAGTGATTGGCACCATAAGACAGATAAAGAGCTAGGGGCAGTTCAAAGCAGAAAGATCACTGCAATATTAAAGATCTAAGGAAGATTTCACTAATTAGGTAGTGCTTTGGATATGTGGAGACTAGGAATGGTGAAGTACAGGATGAAGGAACAGATGGTGAAGAGATGGACGTAGAATACAGGAGGCCAGGGAATAATTCGTCTGGCAAGCAGGGTGTAAGATGGGGAATAGTACAAAGCAAGCTTACTAAGGTTGCATCCAGGCCCTAGAAGCTTTGAATTCCAGAGAGACTGAATGCTCTTTATTCTATTGGTAGTTTGGACCTGGTGAAGATTTTTAGACAAGGAAGAAAAATCACAGGGTATATGTTAGCAAATTCTTCTGGCAGGAACATACACAATGGATGGGAGGTAACATAACAATGGAGAGGTGACAAGTTAGGGGTTACTGAAATGATGTAGGTAAGTGACAACAGCGTCTGAACTAGAACAGTGGTAACAAAAGGAAGCAATAGAGGTAGATGAGATTTTGAAGATAGAATGAACAGAATCTAATACACGATGAGGTCTAAGAGTGGAGAAAGGAGTCAAGCGCCATCTCAAGGCTCTGAGCCCTGGTGAGTGAGCAATGCAGTCATTAACAGAAATAAAGAAGGAGAGAAGGAAGATGATTATTAATTAGCTCAAGTCCTAGACATGCAGTTGGGTGAAGTTAGTGATGACTAGCACAAGACAAATGTGAGACATATGGACTGTTCATAAGCATGACTTGAGAACGACACTATCACCCATCCAGGCACCTAAGGAGAAACATCATTCCAGACTCCTTCTCTCCTTTGTTTCTCCATTTCCACATTGTGAACACAGTTTTCTAATGCATTTCCCATAACACGCTCTCTCCATTGCTACTACTGTTTGTTCGAATGCTCAGCACCTCTGCTCCGTACTTTTTTTTTATTTTATTATGTTAATCACCACACATTACATCATTAGTTTTTGATGTAGTGTTCCATGATTCATTGTTTTCATACAACACCCAGTGCTCCATGCAGAACGTGCCCTCTTTAATACCCATCACCAGGCTAACCCATCCCTCCAACCCCTCCCCTCTAGAACCCTCGGTTTGTTTCTCAGAGTCCATCGTCTCTCATGGTTCGTCTCCCCCTCCGATCCCCCGCCTTCATTTTTCCCTTCCTACTATCTTCTTTTTTTTAACATATAATATTAATTTTTTTTAACATATAATGTTTGTTTCAGAGGTACAGGTCTGTGATTCAACAGTCTTGCACAATTCACAGCGCTTGCCATAGCACATACCCTCCCCAGTGTCCATCACCCAGCCACTCTGTCCCTCCGTCCTTCTAACTAGTCTCTCTGCCTCCAGCTCCCATCTTCCCCATTGCCTTACACTGATCTTCTGAAACCACAAATCCGAGTGTGTAACTCCCCGTCTCAAGAACCTTTCATGGGTCCCTATGGCACTACTTTGCCAAAGGAGTTCCCTGGAGCCTGAGGGACCCCTTTGGAGGCACCGCACAGTGCAGACTGGGTCCCCTATTCTCTCTCTTAAGTGGGATGGTTACCCCTAAGGTTATCTATTTTAGCTGCTGGCCTTCCACAAAAGCTTTTGCTGTGAGGTCAAAACAGGTTGAAAACCAGTATTCTAAAATGTAAAATTAACCCAATTTCCCCAGCACCACCTATATGGCGCTCCATCATCTGATCCGTAAATCACCTCACTTTTCACTGCGCCCTGAGCACGCTGCCTTTCCAGCCATGCGGACTGTTTTGCAGTTCCCCTAGGACATGCTTCTGTGCCTCTGGAGCCTCTGGAGGGCTCTACCCCCCTGACACTTGGGCGACTATCTCTCCTTAGCCTCCAATCATGTATTCCCTCTTCCGTGACACGTTTTCGTAGCAGCTAGAAATGGCCACGCTCCCACTTTCGGCTCTACCGTACTCTGGTTATATAAGCAACAAGTAAGTCTAGAATATTTACTATCTGGCCTTTTACAGAAAAGTTTTCAGATCCCTGTCCTAGATCTACTCTATTCAGAAAAATTGAACAGCCCCTTCCAACCCTGTCTTCATCAGAATGACAAGACAGACCTCAAATCTGCTTAACCGCTAATAGGCAAACATGAAAAAATCGGAAAGAAGAGAGCTTTAGGATATTCTCCAAGCAAATGAATAAAAAATTTTAGAGTACTTATTACCATTTTATTTCTAAATTCCAAATAACCTCCTCCTACCTGACAGAAGTTCATAAATCCCAATGATGCCAAAGCAGAAAGAGGAAGGTTCAGCTTAGCAGGGCCTTTAGAATATGTTAAAGCATGCCTTGCTCTCCTAACTCTGGAGGTGCATCTGGATCTAGATCAGCTCTGGGAGGGTGAGTCCCCCAGAGAGGGCTTTAGGTGGATGCCCTGGGAGGGCAGAGGGATTACTCTAATGGAAGCAATCCCTAGAAAGGGAACTCCCAGGACCAAGTAACCAAAGAGAGTTAGTTATAGGTCCTCCAGATGAAAGGCCTGTTCTTTGTTTTTTTGAGCTAGAACAACTAATTAAGAGTTCAATTTTCAAACTAGTAAATAATAATACTGGTCAATAACAGAGATAAACATTATAAAGTTAACCCTGCAATCCTTTTTGAGAAGATAAAAAAACAAAAAACAAAAAATAAAAAAACCCAAGTCTCTCAAATCCCACATAACAGCATAAGTCCTAAGTTAGCATTTAGGTCAAGTGGATATCACCTCCTCCCCATCTGGCCTAATAACTCTATCCTGCAATGAAAGCAGTCCAGAGCTGCGGGGGACAATTTTTAAGGAGAACAGATACTTTAGTAAGCGAAGCTACTTCTGGGCAAGAGTTACTGTTCATGCTCCTAAAGGTATGGTACGGAATTATTAACAAAACTGGTATTTTCTATTCTGCTTGTGTTAAAATTTGGCCAACGTTAATGGTGATAAGACTTTTGATTTGATTATCCTTTGTGTGAGAATTTACCCAAAACTGTGATATCTGTTACAACTGATCATTAGTACTGTCATTCTTCAAAGAATACCATAAATTTTGATATAACTCCTACACTTCTAGGAGAAAAAAAGATATTGACAATAGGAAAAGAGACATACGAAGAACCACACTTAAATCAGTAGAGGAACCTTTATTTTCAAAAAAATGTCAAGTCTCTGGTAAAGGCTCATGCCCGCTATCAACAACCTTGTTCTTCACATAAATTCACTAAAGTGTGTGTGTGTGTGTGTGTGTGTATATATATATATATAGACATATATATATATATATGGACATATATATACACACACATATATATGCTATAATTCAATCTATAATCTATTCAATCTGTAATTATAAATCACGTAAGTGCTATAATTCAATCTAAGGAAAACCCACCATATTAAAAAGTAACTTCATTCTGCCAGAGTTTTGCATATGTGGTATGCTTTCTCATGTGTCAAAAAAAGGAAATGACGGGAAATAATGTGAATGACTCAGTGCAAATTTATCACCATGGTCAGAAATACAATCTAAAAGAGACACTTAACTGGTAGCAAATTCCGTATCTTACCATAAGGTATGGAAAAAGAAGGAGATAGAGATGATCTCTCAGGTGTCTTCTCATTTAAACAATCAATGATTCCAGGTCAACATTTGATTGTAAAATGATTTTTTAACTTTTTAATTTGAAATAATTTCAAACTTACAGAAAAGTTCTAAGAACATTACAAAGAACTCAGGAATACCCTTCACCCAGTTTCACCAAATTAACAATTTCCTTCAGTGTGTGACTGACTGCAGAACAATGGTCAAGTTCCCTTCTACTTACAGACTAGAAATAAGATGGGTCCGTGGTAACGTCCATCTTTTTAAAACTTTCACAGATGTTGACGCAGGTAGGGGAGTCACTACAAACTCCACTCCAATTTTTCTTCATTAATGACAAATAAATAATCCACACTCGCTACCTTTCCCAGAGGAGTAATGAGAAAAACATGCTTCTTTACCAAACTTCTCGAACAAAAGACAAAACAAGGCAATAAGGCCTGAACACACCGCAGGGTTTTTAATAGGTTAATCCTAAGCTACTATAAATATTGACTCAGAACAAAATATCTTTTTAAGTAGAACAATAAATGCCTTTAAAGAAACACTATAATCTAAAATGCTCATGGACATTAGGGGGGAAAAAAGGAAATTGTTTTCATATGGCATTGAAAGCTTTTTATCTCATTAACTACACAGATGCATGCAACTTTAAAATTTAGTGGCATGATCTCAAAATAGACAGAAACTATACTTGCATTTCTAAACTTTAAATATAGGGACAATAAAATGCTATCTGTATGTATTTCACCAAAAATTAAATGTATTTAAAACTAGATTTCTTGTGATTTCTAAAACTAAAAAATCTTGTGATTTTTAGAAATACACATGCAGAAATTTCTAGCAATTATGACACAAACTTACCTATTTTCTTTTTAGTTTATGCATCCTGTTTTTACAATAGATTCCTCTTTTATTAACAAATATGAAAAGGTTCGCTTAAAATGCATATTTTTTCAAAAACATCTTTCTGTCTACCTGGATACTATTGTCGCCAGTTCCCTGAAGGGACTCCCTCTTGCTATTATTCATTCACCTCGTCAACTGGGTGTCTTCTGAATATCCCTGTGGCAAGCACTCTGTTCGATCCTGTATGAAGTCAAATAGGGCATGATTTCCCATCCTTAAGAATCAACCACATTCTGTGGCCATCAGCTCAAGTGCTGTGGCAGGGATCAGTGTAAGTCCACATACAGCCCCATCCAGGGAGATGAGGACGGAGGGGGGTCCAGACTGAAACTACGTGTGGCATCTGTTACCAGTGCCATGAGTCCACCTCGCACCGCCCGATGACGCTTCCCACATCGAAGTTTTCTCATCTGCAAAACCTCAGTATTGACATATGACTTCTACTTGTAAGAGCTGAGGATCTTTTTAATTGGGGCCATCTCCACACATAGTCGACCATACATGTGGGATGATCTAAAGGGGAGGACAGAGCTATTTCTGCCCCTAAATATTTCACGTACTACACACAACAGTGCTTGGCATTCTGTCCACTTCGTTTACGTCTTGGATAAATGAGGCTGCCAAAATATGTTTGAGGCTGTAAAGCTAACGGATGATGACTCTCCCCTACTTTTTGAGGTAAGGAGACTAAGAGAATGGAACATAACTGAAGTAACCTGGTGGCACACTGGGGACAAAGAGAGTTTAGAGCACAGGGTACTGCCGGGGCTGGGTGGCGGGGGAGGCTTGGTCAGGTAAGATGCTGGGTGAGCAGGGGTCTGGGGCAGCTGGAAAATGGTGAGCGGACACTGGACACCTGGGAAAGACAGGAAGAGTAGCACTACAAAAACAATCCACAGCAACATTTTATTTTTAGTTCCAAATGAGGCTAAAAAAATATTTTAAATCCCATCTACATCCCCTCATAAAATATTTTTCAAATTGTGCTGTCTATAATGTAACAGAAATTAGACTCTTAACACACAACTCAGTGTGTGTAAGTGGGTAGGTATTTTTTAAATAAACCTATTTACTTAAAAAAATGAAATTACTAGCAAAGGCAAGACAATTAGGCAGTGACAATTCATATAGTACAACCAATCAATAACACAATAAATTAATAGCAGAGTGAAGATGATGTGTTATAAATACTTATACACACACTGACCTGTAGAAAAGCACTATTTCCCTAACATTCTGCACAATAAAAAACTAAAATGCTATATAAGCAAGCCAACCTGAAATGACACCTAGTATTATAAATGGCCTAATCTATATGTTAATGCTGTTGTATCACATAACTGCAGCAAGACAAAGATAACAATATGACTTTGGGGTTTCTATGGCTACATCCTGGGCTAACGGGCCTGAAGAGGCTGGCTGCTGACACCACACAAGCATTCTGAGTGCTTCTTTTTGGTTATTTATGATATGATTTATGATAACGACAACATCTCCTATTTTCTCTCCTCCTCAGGTACAATAAATTGCTATCGTTAATCACCCTTCTTGGTTCAACTCTGATTACAATAGCATAATAGGGCCTAGCTATGGTAATATTGTGGATTTTTTTTTAAAAGAAATAAATACAAGATCTCGTCAGACAACGTCAGTATCTCTAATATTTTAATCAACTTCCTTTAAGTATTTCAGAATAAATTCTATTACAACTAAGATTCCATACCAAGGATGTAGGCCCTTCGTGCAAACCAAGCAGCACACATTTGCAAATCGTTGCTGCCCTGATTTCCTCAAACTCACAGTAAGACCGCGCACACTATACTATAATAGTGACGGTTCCTTTTCCAAGACAAACAATGGCAGGTTTTTCTTTCCTATATTGATGAAACTAATCTTACTGCTGTTTTTTTTTTTTTTCTTCCCCCAGGACCAAACAAATTAGGCAAATTAGCCATTTGTCTATCAGAAGGCCAACAGTAGAGAAAGAGTAAAAACTTGGCAATCATTCAGACATGTGCGACCTGCCTTTGCCAATGACTGGCTATGTAGTTACTTCATCTTTCTGAACTTCAATTTCCTTTCATGCCAATTAGGGTTAACAGAAAGTACTACCTCTTTGGCTTCTGAGTAACAATAAGACAAAGTATGTAAAGAATCCAGCAAAGTGCTTAATAAATGAGTTACAGCATAAAAACAGAAGATAAATTCTTCCCCTCTCTACATCAATGCCTTTTCAATGGACTCCTCATCAAGAGGGGGGGGCTACTTGCCTTGGCCAGTGGGTCAGAGTTGGCAAATGAGACATAAGTAGAGGTTTGAAAACCACTCGTATACTGGGGCTTGCCCTCTTGCTGCTCATGGGAAACTTGCAACCACCCCCACATGAATGAGCCAAGGTTAGCTTGCTAGATGAGAAGTGCACGCCTTAGAGCCCGAGCCAAATCATCAGACACATGAGTGAGGCCATCAATGACCAGCTGATTGCAAATGTACAACCAAGGTCAGCCACATCCAGCAAAAGAACTGCACAGCTGAGCCAACCCCAAATACCAACCCACAGACTTGTGAGCTTATGAATAGCTGCTATTATTTTAAGCCGCTCAATTTTGGGGTGGCTCGCTACACAGCAACATGTTAATCATGTATTCACATACACAGGTACAATGGACTCATGTCATCTGCAGTGGTTCTTTCTCCAAAGGTGCTGTGAGCACTAAATTAGCAGAAACTGAACCGCTGCTCCCAGGGGAAATATAAGGTTAGGTTCCTGTGAGGCTCTTGTCACTGTATTTTTGTCAGCAGATCAATACATAGCCTTGTTTTAGGTCATTTAATATACATTGTTGATTCATTAACACTGAACTCATTTTTTACAGCCAGCAGCACTGTAATTCACACCTGAATGAAGCTGATCTAACACATGTATTTTTTCCATAAGGCATATCCTAGCCTTCTGACACTTGGGAACACTACCCAGCACTTCAGCGTCGTGCCTGGGGGTTGTTTTAAACAGCATAATCACCAAAACAAAAAACAAAAAACCCAAAAGCGAAAAAATATGAAAAACATGGTACAAATCAACCACGGAAATGACACTTGTTTACAGTATGAGAATTAAAGCAATTAGGCCGAGTGTCCCCTTGTTTGGACTCAGCTAGAAACATACACGTTGGGAATTCAAATTCTTCACCACACTTGGCATGTCTGTGAGTGCCTGGGAAAGCATCACGCACGCTGAATTTGGGGCTATGTATACATTTTAGTGAGCAGGTAAAATTGCAAATACAGAATCCATGCGTAATGAGGATCAACTACATATAATTATATGGCTACAAATTCATCAGCATCAAATACTTTTATGGACTATGGACTTAAAACAAAAGATTTTATTTGAAAGTAATTCCAGTCCTCAGAAGGCATTTAATGAAAAGATTAAATATGCCTTAAGAACCGTAACATTGTGACCATATCTGGCAAGGCATTTTTCCAAACCCAAACTGGGACATACTTCAGTTTAAAGCTGTCAAGAAGTATTAGCTATGAGCAAACTTTTCTGCTCACACCACATGACCCTTCTTTGAATTTCTGGAACCTACCAAGCTCTTTCCCTTCTCGGCATCTTTACAGCCACATACTCTGCTCCTCTCTACTAAGAACACTCTCCCCTTCGTCATTTCCATGCTTGTCTCTCTCTCTCTCACCCTTTAAACCTTAAGCTTATGTACTGCCTTCTCAAAGGAATATTCTTTGGTCATTCCCTACTTCCACAATAAAGAGTCACAACTTGTAACTGATTCTTAGCAGTTTTTATCTGTTTCCTCAACTAAGCTCCACCAAGACAGGAACCACATTTGCCTGTAGCTGCTAAACAATCATCCCACACTGACAATATTTTTTTTCAGCAGTACTACTATTAGAAAAATAATAAAGCTGTATACCAGATTATGTTGATTCTAAGTTCTTAACATGTAAAAAAAAGTGTGCAACTCTGAAGGTGGGATATGTTTTATAATCAAAGCATCTTGTCTCTGTTGGACAAGTAATAATAGTGACATAGGTCACTGCCTGCCTGTGGGTAAATCTGTCATTCTTGGTAAAATGACTGGATACTGTAACTCCTAGATGTTTCAGACAACAAACCATTTAAAAATCTGAAGAAGAGGGCGCCTGGGTGGCTCAGTCGCTAAGCGTCTGCCTTCGGCTCAGGTCATGATCCCGGGGTACTGGGATCGAGTCCCACATTGGGCTCCCTGCTCAGCGGGAAGCCTGCTTCTCCCTCTCCTGCTCCCCCTGCTTGTGTTCCTGCTCTCGCTGTCTCTCTCTCTGTCAAATAAATAAATAAAATCTTTAAAAAAAAAATTTGAAGAAGAAATATTTGTTCTATGCAGTTAAAAAGTAACATTTTCTATGATAAAGAATTGTTTCTTAGTCTAATTAGCAGTTGTGGTTTTTTCTTTTTTCCTTGGGGGCACATAACAGAATGGTGCTTCTTATCATTAATGTGTCTTAGGATCAATGAAATACGACAGTTGTTCCAAATTATAATTAAATGCTTACTATATTCCTTCTCTAGAAGCCAGAGAAACTGTTTTAAACTATTAAAGCAATAGTAAACTGGACAACCTAAAACCCAAGGGCCCGAGAAGGGAGGGTTTACAAACTGTGACTCAGTGAGAATGGCTCAGATAAGTGGTGATGATTTGGTTGTTGCCCCATGTTCATCATTTTCTTTCCCTTCCTATACTCACTTACATAAGACATCCCTTCATCAGTTAGATCTTATATACAATCCTTTTTACTAGATTGATCTGGCACATGACCTCTGCGTTTAGATGCACGCTCTTTATTTCGAGTCCAAACTTTATTATTAAGGCAGTGTTTCGTTATAGTGGAAACGACAATGAACTAGAAGTCAACTGTGGTTTACAGAACCAGCCCTTTTTGTTCTTTGTGTTGCTGAGCACAAGACTCTTCCACTGTACACACACACAAAAATACTGTTGACCCTACTTGCTTCACAGGATTATCATGCACAGTCGGTAAAAACTCAGTGTGAAATCCTGCTGAAAACTGTCCCAGTGGCCGTGGATTGTCAGTGATGGCAGACCCTTTGCTGTGACCCTCTCCACTCACCCGGCCCCGACCAGGAGCCAGCTGCAGGGAGGAGCCACTCCTGCACTCACTCTTATCCCTCTTCCCCCAACTACACAGGTATGATCCCAGAGATTTCCACAAAAGCCTGAGAAAAGGAAGGCCGAGGATAATTACACAATGGCTGTTAAAAAGCAAGATTAGAAAGACGACCAAATTCAGGATAACTCCACTGTGAAGTGGTAAGAGAAACATCAGTTCAGTAGCAAATGATAAATCTGATGGGGAAAGAAAACAGTATTTAAGCTTCTGGATTTTATTGTCTCATTTCATCCACCCCAAAGATCCTAATATTTAGTAGACAGCCTATAAAATCCGCTGCTGGTCTCTCAAATTTGGTGATTCAAAACTAGCAAAAAATACCCCAAGAAGCCATCCATTATTATAGGCTACAAAAACAAGCACATCACAATGGTATACAAATTACTAGAAAAATGCTATGAAATTACAATCAACTCTTTCCTGGCAGGGATGAAAGGTAGGGGAGGGGAGCCAAGAGGTTAATCAACTTGTGAGTAACAGAAAGTTACCATATACCTCAACTACAGATTAATTGAAGGTACTCTATTTAACAACAAACTACTTGGAACTTCATGTCAACTTTCTTTGATGAAAGTATGTCAGGAAGTCACAATGCTTCAGGGATGGATGTCTCCCTACAGCACATGTATGACTTTGCAAATAAATAGTTCTGACTACCAAAAGCTAACATGACTGTGCCTATTCACCATTAAGGCCACAGAATGGGTGAAGCTCCAAAGGCAGAACTGCATCATCTCCCTGCTCAAAGGCATCCCCAATGGCTTCGAGTCATAATGAGATTGAAATCCCAACCTTTACTGCGGCTTATAACGTTCTATCAGGACCTTGCCCTGCCCTGCCCTGCTACTCCTCCTCTCTAACCACACTGGCCTCTTTGGCATTCCTCAGATTCGATGTGTTGCTTCCCAGTCCTCACTCTCCCGATGGCCCAGAATGTTCTTCCTCCAGGTCTTCTCATGGCTGCTTCTCTCATTTTATCCAGGTCTCCTAGGTCACAGTCTCAGAGGTCTTCTCTGATCACCCGCCCTCTGTGACCTACTTGCCTCCCAAGGACTTTCGTGCCCTGCTTTACATCTATTGCAGTCACTCCCGGTTAACATTATATTATTTATTTGCTCAGCTATTTTTGTCTCACCCACTAAAATGTAAGCCTTCTGAGGGCAGGGGCTGTATCTTCTAGATTGTATTCCCAGTGTCTAAAACAGTAGCTAACCCAGAGGAGGCCCTTAATATTTGTTGAGCAAAAGCTCCTAATGACCATGCGGTTATTTCCCACGGGGATGGCTGAAGCTGGGGGTGTAAGAAAGGTCGCCTGAGGAAATATGCAGTGTGTGAACAGCCAGTAAGTTGGAAGAAAACCAGAAGAGAAAATATAAGCAAGTACAAGAAAGGGTTTCAACAAGAAAGGAGTATTCAATTGTGCCAGAGATCACAAAAGCACCAAGCTTACCACACGCCCCCTCAAAAGTTATTACTCTCCATGATAAGTGCTATGAAATAAATAAACAGGATAAAGTCATAGAAGACAGCAACTACGGAGGCAGTAGTGAGAGAGAGTACCATCTTCTTCAGTAGAATGAAGAAACTACCTTAATATCAATTAAATACAGATGTGAATAATTAGAACAGCTAGAGACAAGCCAGAGGAAAAATATTCTCGGCACAGGGAAGAGCACGGAGAACAGCCAGATGTATAACAAGGTTGTATGTTTGAGGCACTGAAAGGAAACCAGTGTGGTCAGTGTAATGTGACAGTAAGACGGAATGTGATGGACTGGAGAGGTAGATGGGGCTTCACGGGTCATGGGAAGAGTTGGTTTTATAAGTTTGATCCGTTTTTTTAATTCATTTTTTAAAAGATTTATTGACTTATTTTGGGGGGGGGGGCGCAGTGGGAGAGGGAGAGAGAGAATCCCAGGCTGACTCCACACTGAGTGCAGAGCCCAATGTGGGGCTTGATCTCACGACCCTGAGATCATGACCTGAGCTGAAATCAAGAGTCAGACGCTCAACTGACTGAGCCACCCCGGCACCCCGATCTGTTTTGGAAAAACATTACTCCAGCAGCCGTGAAAAGAATATGAAGTAGGTCACTGGTGACCCGAGTGAACAGCTTTAGTCCGGTGGCGGAGCAAACGCCAGAGGGCAAACTGTACATCACACACTAAAGCAGTCTCATCCATTCATTCACCTGACAAATACTTGTGACAATCTGTACAACAGGCAACACAGATGTAAGGAAACAAAAGCCAAGGTTTCTCTTCTCATGGACTTCACCTGCTGATAGGGCGGGTAGGCAACAAATCAACACAAAAGCAATTCATAGTTGATGAAGTGCTAAGAAGACAATAAAACGGAACAGATCATGTATTGGGGGGGAAGGGCTACTTTAGAAAGAACCGTCACGGAAGAAGGGACATTTTAGTTGAGACCAGATTTGCGAGAAGACTGTGGCCATGAGATGATCTTTTGCACAAGCACTTTTGGGGAGAAAAGAGAGCAAGGCAAGGCCCTGCTGTGGGAACAGACTCGCGTGTTCAGCACACGGGAGCCAGGCGCTGGGGCTGGAGGGGAAGCCCGTGGAGGAGGCTGCTGTGTGGAAGTCAGAGCATGTCTTGTCCTCCGTGCCCAGGGGTCTGGAGTGTCTGAGCACAACGGGAAGCCACTGGTCAGCTGCAAGCAGGGAAGCTTGATTGAAAGAAAGAAAAGGTAAAGAAAGCTAAGGAAAGGTTTCAAAATGTTCACTGTGCAGATCAACAAGATCCACTATCAGATAAGACACACAAAAGAACCAGAAACTAATATATTCCACTAAGGGGGGGGGGCGGGGAGAAAAAGAAATAGTAATATGAAGCTTATAATGACTGATCCGATTGAAAACAACCACACCCAATAGGAAATCAATTATCATATGAAATGACATACATACAAAAAACAAAAAACAAAGAACAAACCAAACCCCACTAGGCATGCACGATCAGCATTGTTATCCAACTTTTACATGGTAAAGCAAAGAGACATGCCAGAGGCCTATCCACTTAAGAAAGGTTGTTTATCTTTGGGATAATACCTTACTCTGTGTTGACAGTTTACTACCACAAAAATGAAAATAAAGTAAAAAATTACAACCACATTTAAGTTGTTCGATGCTACATCTTCTTGTTGCAGATATTCCTAGGTACAGAGTAATATATACAGTCAACCAAACTTTTACTCTAACGAAAGACTGTACTGGTGCTCTAAATGACCTTGACAAAATTCTAGAAACAAGATCTCAAGACCTGGGGCTCTAAAGCTGTTTTAGAATTAGCTCGGAATAATTGTCCCACAATATGAGTTTCTTGATTAATTGCTTAAGATAAGGCCTCCTTTTCCTTGCTGGCCTCCAGTGGCTCCCTCTAGTTCCCATATAATCACTATTGTCTCATTCTTCTAAACCCTGGAAGGCTACGGGAAAAATCAGAGATACACCAATTCCATTACTTGAGGATTAGCTAAGAGATAACCCTTTGTATTCCATTACTGACCATTATTTGAGTAATTATTCAATAACTATCGTACGTTTGAAAGATGCACTAATTGTTTTTCGAGGCTCACTCCTGATTTGTATCAGACAAGTTATGAATGTTATGTTCTTTAACACTGCAAATCTACATTTGAGTCATGTGAGAAAAACGACTAGTAACTTTTACTGCGTTTTATTTTTCTTTGATTTATTTTCCTACATAAAAAATAAAAGCTGAAACAAGAATAATTAGTCTGGTGAAGGTCTTACTGACTAACCAGAAAATTAGGACTCTATTTTTGACCAGATTTATGTCTTGCAAGAGTCAAATTTTTGCATAATTTAGACAGAAAATTGGCAGGGGATGGTTGTTCCATCTAATTTCAGCAAAATTAGTATTCAGCCACCTGAATTTTTGGCAGTAGTCCAGTATGTTTATCCAAAGCAATAAGTAGATAAAAAATAAAAGCAAATTGACAATCGTGCCTAAATAAGTTACTTTCTCTCTCTCTCTCCCTCTCTCTCAAATGCACACACGCACACACACACACACGTTTTAAAAATGAGCAAATAATTTTAAAGGTATATTTCATGAATAGACTTATGGTTTTGCATCCTTCTCTTAATATCAATTGCAGACAGAACAAGAAAACCCATCCCATTTTCAAAGAACCTGACTCAAACATGGTCTACAAAGGGGTAAAGTTTTTTAATTACTTATCCTCCAAATAAAACAAGTCAGATACATCACTTGTTGGCTAACTCTGCTAACAGACGAATATGATAGGACAGTGATTCTAAATTCATTAGTAATTGCTGTGGAATGCACGGTAATAGAAAGCTGAAAACCCTATAACTAATTCTTGCTTGCCTCTAGTTCCTCCTAGAACTTCAGTTGGCACAGAAGAACAAAAGCTAAGAGGCACACATGCATTTAATGTTTACTGGGCACCAACCATCTGTAAGCCTTCAATTCAAAGAAAACTGAAAAGTACTCTTCAAGGCCATATTAACTTTGTCTCTGGCAGTGTCCAAGTTTGGTGGCTCTCAGACACCCCTGGCAGCTAGAATGGGATTGGCAGTAAAAGTGAAGAATGGTATGTGACCTGGAAGCCATGTGGACAAAGTCTGCAAAAGAGAGGCTTCCATTCAGTAAGCATTTGTCATACACCTACTATGTGCTCGGCACCACGTGCTAAGAACTCAAATAAGTAAGGGGCGCCTGGGTGGCTCAGTCGGTTAAGCATCTGCCTTTGGCTCAGGTCATGATCCCAGGGTCCTGGGATAGAGTCCGGCATCAGGCTCCCTGCTCAGAGGGGAGCCTGCTTCTCCCTCTCCCGCTGCCCCCCACCCCCCCACCCCGCCTCCTGTGCTCTCTCTCTCTCTGACAAATAAATAAAGAAAATCTTAAAAAAAAAAAAGAACTCAAGTAAAAGAGCCTCAAAATGCTCATCCACATGAAATTTGCCAACTGAGAAACAAATATCATTTAAAATGAGGTAGTTTGCAATAATAAAAAGTAAACAGAGCGCTAAGGCATCTCAGAAATAAATAGTAAGAACAGCACTGTCCGATAGAAATATAATGCAAGCCACATAACAGAATTAAAAACTGTTCAGTAGCCACATTAAAATATCGAAAAGAACAGATAAAACCAATTTTATTTTAACTCAATATATCAAAAATATTATTCTGACATGTAATCAATATGAAAATAATTATTAATGAGCTAGTTTAGCTTCTTTTCATACTAAGCTTTCAATATGAGGTGTATTTTATACTTATAGTACCTATCGATTCAGATGCTAAATTTTCATTGGAAATACTTGATCTGTATGTAGATAATATAACATTTAGAGTTGACAAGTAGACGCACATACCCGAGTTGTTCCAGACATACCTAGAAATTTTTTAATAGTGAATAAATCATCAGCTTTTAAATTTAAGTAAAACTAAATAATACTAAATATACAATAGAAACTACATAAAATTAAAACATCAGTCTTCAGTCAGGTAAGCCACATTTCCAGTGGTCTATGGAGCCCTGTGGCTAGTGGCCATCCTGCTGAATTTGTGGGTCTAGAATTCCATCAGGTCAAGTTGGGTTGGAGACTAGAAGTTTTTAAGGTATGGATCAAGAGGTGATTGAGAAGCAGAAAGAAAAAGACTGAATATGTGGTTGACTATGTGCAGTTAAAAGAAAACCAGAGAAGCAGTATCAGAAATAGCTGTGGAAAAAGTGCGGTTTATAAAGAAGGAGAAGATACCAAAAAGGAACAAACAGTTATTAATGGTCTACAGTGGACGGTGTACTAACAAGGGGATGTTTGGGTCAGAGTTACACAGAAACCTGGTACTCTAGAACTGTAATCTGTAGTTCCCTAGATAGCAGTGTGTTCACAAGAGTAGATTTTAAATCCCGTACGCATGTATCCATTTGTCAAATCAGCTAACTTTGCTCCATTCCTCTGCCTGGTTGCTAGAACACAACATAAGGCAGTGGTTAAGTATGTGGGCTTGGGAGTTGGATGGCTTGACTTCACATCCTGTCTTCATTGCTTGCTACCTGTGTAAACCTGGGGAGGTCTCTACACTTTGTCTGTAAAATGGGATGATCTGGATTAATATCTATGTCACAGGGTTTGTGTAAGAATATAGCTAGTTAATGTCACCAAAGCACTTGGCGTGGCATCTATTACATTCAAACTGGCCAATAAAAGGTAGTTGTTATAATTAGTCCAACAGTTCAGATCTTTACCATCTCTTGCCTGGATTACTGAAACAAAATACTAGCTGGTCTTTTGGTTTCTGATTTCTTGCTACCTCCAATCCAACAACTACTTTGTTATCAGAATTATCTTTTGAAATCAAGGATGTTAACCATGCCTACTCTTCAGCTGAAAAAATCTTCAATGGTTTCACTACTCTGCATCTGACCATACAATTCTTCCTACATTTCTAGTATAGAAGAAAATTTCAATGCCCTCCTTATTATAGAAGACTTTTTAAAAAAGACACTTAACACACATCTTAAGAATTCAGAAAAACCCCGACTCAACCCTCTCCTTGGAGAATGATCGCTTTCATCTTCTTTCCATAGAGCACAAACATGAACAAGAGTCCTAGAATCATATTGACCCCAGGTGAGAAGTGTGATTCTGACAAGTATCAGCTCTGAGACTTTAGGCAAAGCACTTAACCTCTCTGAGCTGCATGTTTTTCTCTACATATACTTTGTAGGGTTGATGTGAAAACCCTAACATAGTATCTACCAAATGAAGGGCACCTGATGATCAGCTTCCTTCCTTTTCTTTTCCCGGTAATAATTCCCTCCTCTGTGAGTAAGAGACATTTGTTTCTATCATTGTTTCTCTTCTTAGCCTGTGAGTCAGAAAACCTGACTTACTCACCCTGAAGGCCTAGTATATATTACAGTGCCCGAGACATGATAGGCACTAGGTTTAACAAATCTTTGTTGAATTAAAATGAATCACACTTTTCCAGAATGTGCAACATCTAATCATGTTTATTCTAGATTAATATGAAACTTACACGGTCTCTGCTGAGATTTCACTAGAAGGCAGCCTGGGGATGGGGTGGGGGTGCACTGGTCAGAAATATGCTCTGTGGGTAGGAGATATCAATTTAGGAGTAGTACATTTGCTATTAAAAACTCATTCATTCCTGGATAAACAAAATGTGGTGTGTTCATACAATAGAATATTATTTGGCAACAGAAAGGGATGAAGTTCGGATACATCCTACAACATGGATGAACCTTGAAAATACTATGCTTAGTGAAAGAAGCCAGTCACAAAAGATCACATATTACATGATTCCATTTATATGTAATGTCTAGAACAGGCAAATCTATAGGGACAGAAAGTAGATTAGCAGCTGCCTGGGAATGGCAGGAGTTGGGGGAGATGGGGAATGACTGGTAATGGGTATGGGGTTTATTTGCGGGGGAGGATGAAAATGTTCTAAAATTGACTGTGGTGATGGTTGCACGACTCTATGAATATACTAAAAACCAGTGAACTGTGTACACTTCATATGGGTGAACTGTATGGTATGTGAATTATATCTCAATACAGTTGTTATATTACACCAATCATTCACTCAACGATGATGTGGATGTCTACTGGCTGGCTGGCACTCCTCTTGGCACTGGGGATACTATAGTGATGGAAACACAGAGTTCCTAACTTGACAGGGATAAAAGAAAACAAAAATCCCAAACATATATGCTATGAAAAAATAAAAAGGGCAGGATTAAGGGACAGAGCAGGATGGGGTGTGCTACTATAAATGGGGAAGGGGTGACGGCATGTTTTTACCCATGTTCATGTGTTGTGCACTTGTGTGTGTGTGCTTTATAATTAGATGGCAGGGCAGAATGGGAATCTAGAGATCCTATGCAGACAGACTTCTTCTGTAATGGATCCTTCAGTCTAAGACCAACACAGTGAACTAACTAAAGTGCACTGCTGTAAAAAGATCTCTTTCTCCTCCTATCATTTTATGACGGATTTTGATTACAAATATTTAAAAAATCATTACCATATGGAATTAATATTCTCAATACTACTTTGGCTAAATGGTAGAGTAAAAAATTCAGCCAGAGAGAAAGAGACAGAGAGAGAAAAAAAAGAAAGACAACTAGCCCATCAACTGGCTTGACTGTCTTCTACCCTGGATTTGCTGTTTCTCCTTTTCACACGGTCTGTTTTACATGGCAAACCCACACGCAAGAGAAATGTCTTTTCTGTGAAATGCCTGAAGTATTTCTAGGCATTCAATCCACGTCAAGAAGTCAGTGAGATCTTATTTGCTGAGTAAGTGATAGCTTCACTATGGTTAATTTGAGCACTTTAGAAGGGACATTAAGTGGCACTTCTGTAGGTGACAATGTAATCCTCGCGCTGAATGCTTGCCATTCTGGTATGCTTTTCAAGCCTCTCCCCTCTCAGACGTTCTTGCTCTCCTTTTTTGGAGGGAGGACATTTGAATTCTCACCACCTTTTCTTTACCTTCATTATCATACCTTTTATGTGTGCTTCTGTCTAGATGTCAGCATTTCATTTTGCTGTTTCTTATATCCACATCTTCTTCCAGCTTCTCTCCCCTACAGAAAGTCACTAGGTTATGGAAGGAAGACTTCCGTCACCACCGGACCACTGAGAGGAGCGGTGCCATCAGCACTGGCTGACCAGGCTGCCCCAGATGAAGCCCAGGCAGAGACCAGCCAGAAAACTCTGCGAGCCAGCTCTCTCCCTCTCCCTCCTTCCCACACTCTTCTTCCTCTCTCATCTCTTTGAAGGCCTCACATAGCCACCAAGGGACCTGCATTTGTAGGACCAGGATCCAGAAGAATCCAAGAGGGCGAGGCTGACATGAGCCTGCGTCCTTGATCCCGAGGTGACCACAAGAGCAGTGCCGACAGGCTGCATGCGGCTCTCAGGAGTTTCGTGGAACGGAAAGGAATGACAGGACTGACTTCCACTTGACTTTTGCAGGATCGCAATAGCTGCTGTGTTGAGAACTGACTTTGGGGGCGCAAACACAGTCACAGAGAGCAGCTGTGGGCTGACTGCAGTAGCTCAAGAGAGAAGTCTGGACAGGGCTTGAACCCAGGCAGTGGAGATCGTGACTGGTGGTCAAATTCCTGTTGAGACCAGAAGATCCCAACAGTTACCCCAAAGGCCTGAAAGCAGCTTTTTTTTTTTTCCTGGGGGGGGGGGGGCGGTGCATGATGTTTTTAAACATTTTTAATTGGCTACCAAGATTTAAGAATCCAGAAACATCCCTCTTCCTCCCAAATCTAAATTTCCTGCCTTTACTAAAAATGTCAGAAGATCTAGAATTCTATACCCACATTCCATGGGAGCAGAGTAAGGCCACCCACCTGAGATGGGGCAGGGCATATGCACTCCCAGCTCCTCTTGGGAATCTATGTTAATCTCTGGAAAGCCTGAAATGGACCTACCCCAGGATCCTCTCAGTTGGCAATGACTTAGGACTTGAATAGATCCTCTAAAGTTTTCTCTAGAACTTCGTTTAAGAAGGGCCAAACATATGGTTTTAAAGGCCCATCAACAAGAATGTTTTATAGTATTATTATTACCTCCATGGGGCAGTATCATATAAATATGAAGATACATTTTTAGAATGTTTCCGGCTGGAAGAAAAAAGTATTATAATTTTCAGCTGGAAAAAAAACCCCGAACTACCGGAGACAAGTCCTATAAAAATGCCAATGGAATTTAATTAAAACAGATAGGCTAGAAATATATTTGATAAAATACTTAACCTTAAGTATCTTTTCAGATAAGTAGTATTTATACAGTATACTCATTCTATATGGAAAGCCCTACTGAGAGCTATAAAAGGCAATTTATGTATCACCACGGATGGCTGCCACAATGACTCTCCTTTTCCCTGGACTCTCACCGACAGACTCTTCCAAATCAGAATTATGAGTTATAAGAATATAACTAATAGAACATTACAGAACTTAGTAAAAATGTGAACCTGTCACCTTCTGAAATATAACTGAAGTGGAGTCACAGGATCCAACCCCATTTATGAAGAAACTGACCTCAGAACAAATATTCCTGACTCCTTGAGCTGTAGTCAATTTGATGCTTTTGGGGGGAAATGACAAGAAGTAACTGAGATGGGTCATTAAAAACAAGATTCGAAAGTAAAATCTTATTTAAGAAAGTAGGAACCTTATCCCAGATCCCACATATACTTCTTTCTTTCTCCTTCATTGCTTACAAATAGGTTCAATGCTTCTCTATAATGACAGCCAAGACTAAAAACTCAGCTCTTACAACCTTTCTATCTACTCAACACTGCTACCCAACTCAAGTTAATGCTTTCTTTTACCTATTTGTGATTCCTTGAGAAGTTACTGCTTTCCAGATCTGATGTAAACAGTCAGCAGGAAAAGTTATTTCCTAGCCCCAAGAAATTCAGTCTAGCAGGAAAGATACATACAAAAATTCAGAATACAGCGAGGCAAGGGGACAGTCAGATCAGAAAAGGACGGTTCTTGGTCCTTTGTCAAACTGCTCCAAAGAAGACATTTTTACTTGACCCTCCCCTTCACCACTCATCCACTCTTAAGCTGTTACCTATCTGACTGACAAACCATTCACCGGACATGCTTTCCCACGGCCCCTTGGAACCTTCTCGTTTCTCTTTACAAACAACCCTCATCCTGCCCGACTTCTAATATAATAAGGACTGCTGGCCACGCTTCCTTGAAATTCTCTTTCGTTACATTCATTTAAACTTTAGTTCAACAAATATTTATTGCATACTGAGTCAATGCCAAGAAGAAAGGAAAGTACTGGACATAGAAAGACATAGAAAGACTTTCAATCTGTCAATGAGCTCTATCTAGCAGGCAAAACATGATAAATCTGCTGGATTAACTGTCCTGAAAGATAGCTCTCCAGATGGAAACCTTGCAGTGATTCCCATTTTGTCTACTAAACTGAAGATGACCCTTTTAACCTTCAGCTAGATTTTTGTGGCTCTCTATAATATGGTTTGACCTTGACTTTCACTCTTTTCCCCCCTAACTTTCCTTCATCCCCGCAGCACGGAACTACTTACATCAACAAGTCATGAGCTTTCCAGTTCTGTGCTTCTGGTTATATTGTTTCCGTCTGAAAGCTTTTCTCCCCATACCTGCTTATCAAAATCTCATCTATTTTACAAGAACTGTCTCAAATAATAACTTCCTTCATGAAACCCTTCTTCCAATCTGATTTGAGCTCTTCATTTCCCAAATCCGCATGGTAGTTTCTAACTTTCTGAGAATACCTGTGCTTATTATGTCTTATATAGTTATTTACCTATGTTACTCAAGATTTGAAAACTCAAAAGTTTGTCAAAGATACAAACTGTGCCTTACATCATCTTTGTTTCTTGACTCTTTTCACGCCAGTCTATAAGTATGCATAAGATATTTATTATATGCATGACATCATGGTAAAAGACACAGTGAGGGCTCATATACTTATTATATTTCATTGAATTAGACCAAGTCATCTGGTCGTTTCCTTATAAGAGCTGCGTGAGAAGTAAATGTTTTCAGACCATGCATGTCTAAGATGTTCGTGTTCTATTCCTATCACCTGCTTGCTGGGCTGCATGTAGAAACTGAGGTTGAAATGACTTCATTCTCAATTTCAATGCCATGTGCCACTGTCAGTTAGAAGACAGTGCTCCTTCAGCCAGACACCATGATGAATTGCAATCCTTCGTTGGTGATTTTAGGCACGTATGATTGTCTCTTAATCTCTGATGGCCTCTGATTTCATACTAATGTGCCTCAGTGTGCATTTTTTATTCATTCATTGCTATGGGTACCATTTAGGCCCTTTTAATATGGAGATTCGTATCCTTTAGTTCTGGGAAATTTTCTTGTATTATTTCTTTAATAATTTCATTTCCTTTCTTTTCACTGTTTTCATACTGGTCTCCCTTCCTGGAATTCCTCTCAGTAGGCTCTAGGACCTTCCAACGGGTTCTGTAGTTGTCTCCCTTTTGTTTCCTCTATTGTTCCTCTCTCAATTTAACTGTTTAGATTTCCGTGACTTTATCTTAAAACCCCTCTGTAGAACGTTTTATTCTGATTACCATACTTCTAGTTTCGAACAACTTGCTCTTGTTCTGTGATTGCTTATGCCTCATTGACAGTTCTTGCTCTTATCTCCCCGAAGGGGTGTATGTGCGTGTCTGCACACGCACTTGTGCCTGCGTGTGGAGTTCTCTCTGATTTATTGTCTCTCTTTCTGATGGTTTTGTTTTGTTTTCATGTTGGTTATTTTTCCTCTAATGTCTGGTAGTTATTGGCTGTCTTTCTATTGACTTAAGAGTCAACAGAGTTAAATAGTCAATAGAAAGCTTGCTGGAAGCTCTGTGTGGCACAGCTGGGACTCTGCTGGAGGTATTTTCTCTGGAACTACTTGGTGTCTTCAGGGAAGGCTCCTCCGACTTCCTGTAAGGTAGGAATGCAGACTTGCACCTCAATTCCACTTTCAGTACTGAACACCAACCCTGTGGTCTGCTGAGTTCACTCACTCACTGTTGCCCATTAACAAACACAAGCAAATGATGGGGAAGTGGTCAGTCACCCACCAGTGAATGAGTACCTAAGGGTCACTGCTCCTCACAGACTTTCAAATAATTCTGGTTTTCAGCTCCTGACCCCTTCTGAGGGAAGGATGAATAGAAGGAGCACAAAGGATTTTTAGGACAGTGAAACTATTCTGTATGGTACTATAATGGTGAATACATATCATTACACATTTGTCAAAGCCTATGGAATGTATAACACCAAGAGTGAACCCTAATGTCAACCAAAGACTCTGGAAGATAATGGCATGTCAGTGTAGATTCCATGATTGTAACAAATGTGCCACTCTGGTGGGGGATGCCTTCAGTAAGGGGGGCTGTGTGGGACAAGGGGGAGTGAATGTATGGCAGTCTTGGTACTTTCTGCTCAATTTTGCTGTAAAGCTAAAACTGTTCTAAAAAATCAAGTCTATTTTTTTAAAAAGGTACAGTTTAAGTCTTACGCTTCTGTGAAGCTTTTCACAGAATTTTCTTATTCTCAATTCTAAAAGAACCAGCTGATATATGATCCTTAAGCATATACTACTTTGACCTGTTAATGAAATTCTCCTATGTTTTATCTCCTCAACTAGAAGCTCCCAGAGATGACATTTTATAGCTTTTGATAGACCCCACAATGCCTAGTAAATTACTTTTAAAAAATTATGCAAGGCTTCTTTATTCAAGAAAATATCGTTACCCACGGTGTTTCATTTTCCATGTATCCAAAGAAATGAGCGCCTAACTTATATTGTTTACCAGAATCCGTCTTAATTCACTGTCCATTGTTTGGCTTTACAACTTCAAAACCATGGTTAGAATCACATCACCTCTCTATTTTAATATACAACCAGCTCACTGGTCCTAGATGTCACTGTCTCTCCTGGATGATTCC
This sequence comes from Eumetopias jubatus, assembly GCF_037043125.1. Classification (NCBI taxonomy): domain Eukaryota; kingdom Metazoa; phylum Chordata; class Mammalia; order Carnivora; family Otariidae; genus Eumetopias; species Eumetopias jubatus. The sequence continues at coordinate 28,029,124 of NW_028274814.1, forward strand.
CACCGTCTCTGAATGGGTCCTTGTGCCTCCATCCTTGTGCCCTTGATGGTTAGCAGCCAGAGAGTCCCGATCATCTTACTCCCTCTAGTCCAGAGCTTCCTCAGGCTTCCCACCTCACAACGCTACTTCAAGCCCTTGTCGCGGTCCATAAACACCCTCCCTGCGAGCCCTCTCTATTACTCCCTCCCATTTACTCAGTTCCCGTCACATTTGTCTCCTGTCGCCCCCCCCCACCCCTGTTCCCTGAGTAAACGAAACACTTTTCAGCCACAAGGCCTTTGAATTTGCTGTTCCCTCTGTTTGGGACACCCTCACTTATGTGACCACATGGTCTGTTCCCTTATTTCTTTCCAGTCTTATGGAATTACTACTTCTTAGAGAGACCTCTCCTTAATAACACCTATCTAAAGTAGTAAGCCGGGGCGCCTGGGTGGCTCAGTCGGTTAAGCGACTGCCTTCGGCTCAGGTCATGATCCTGGAGTCCCGGGATCGAGTCCCACATCGGACTCCCTGCTCGGCGGGGAGTCTGCTTCTCCCTCTGACCCTCTTCCCTCTCGTGCTCTCTATCTCTCATTCTCTCTCTCTCAAATAAATAAAATCTTTAAAAAAAAAATAAAGTAGTAAGCCTCACCACTCTCTGTCCCTCTATCTTTATTTTTTTCTTAGTACTTATCACTTGACACTAATATTTATTAATGTATATTGTACTCCCTAGAACATATGTTTCATGACAGCAGACTTTAGTTCTGTTCACTGCTGTGTTTCCAGCTTCTAGAACAGTGCCTGCCTCATAGTAAAGGCAAAATCACTATTTTTGAAATGAATGAATGGACCACTCAACAAACTAGCATTTCGTGTTTAAGAGCAGTTATTACTTCTCAAGAAAATCATAGTACTTTTCAATATTAACAAAGTGGAAGGAGATAAAGATCTTTATATAAGGAAAGAATACCTTATTCTTCGAAAGTAAGATGCCAATTATAAGACACACTTAGGTTATGTACCATTAAAAAAAAAAAACCCTGGCAATTATGAGAATGCATTTTCATCACTTGGAACATTTTATTTTAGACTGATTGAACAAGCTGCTCTAGATGTATTTAGATAGATTTTAATATATGACTCATCCATATGTTAAAAAGAAAAGTGAAATAAGTTTAAGGTAGTCCTACTTCTTTATGTTCAGTGCCTGAGTCTTCTGAATTACTTTTAAAGGCTGAGTTGTCAAAACTCATGCTTTCCCACACAGTATCAATCTCTATGCCATCAAGAGTGTGAGAAATACAGCATTCTGTGTTCAGCGAACATCTCTGGGATTTTCTCACAAGCCATGACACTTGTTTTGGAAGCCCTGGTGCACGTGGGCAGGCGATGACAACTATGTCAGCAGAGCTGCCAGGCAGTGACCATAAGATGCATCTGGATTCCAGAAATGCTAAAATATGAAAAGATGTGCAACTTAGAATTCAGAAAACGTGTTTTTTTCCTAATATACAATAGCACAGAAATAGTCTTAGGATGTTTTCCATAGTTCTGTTGTTAGTCTTGTATACGCACTTGATGTTGCTCGTTTTCTTTCCCTTTTTCCCCACTGAGGATTAGAGCAGAAAGGCTCATCTCTAGAGATCTCTAAAAGATAGCGCTGGTGCATGTGTGTGTGCGTGCGCGTGCGCGCATGCATCTGGGAGAGAATGCTGAGCAAGTTTTTACTATCACTTTATCACTGTCAGTAGTGTCCTACTTTTCCTTCTTCTTGAATTTAAGGAGGAGGAGGCGGAGGGAGAGGACAAGACGGACAAGAGAGGGGACCCAGCACAGAAAGTCCCCTTAGAGATGTTATCACGGCTGGAAAAGTTATTTCCGGTAATAGATCTGCTCTCCAATGGCCCAAGCGTGGTTTCATCTGAGCTTGCCTCAGCGCCTGTGATGCAGCCCTCGGACCTACACTGGGGAATTTCCATTCCTTAGGGGGGTTCCACAGAGCTGCTGCATTGAGGACATTATAATGTAAGCATGACGAGATAAACTCTTTCCATTGTGTATCTCTGATCTGGAATTTATTTCATGCAACCACTTGTATTTTCAGTGAACTGACATTTTAAAAAAGCAAAATGCCACAGCGTTTGTGCTGTTTGCGCTCGTAGAGCACATTTCTGTATATGTTTTAAGTAACTGCATTTCAGTAACATGAAATATGCAATGGAGATGAAAGAAATCTTGAAGGCAATATAACACATCTCATTTCAGAGTAACCAGCTGTTTTTTTGGTTTACTTTATATGACTTTTTAAAAAAATTATTCTTTTTTAAAAAATTTTATTTATTTGAGAGAGAGAGAGAGAGAGAGAGAGCATGAGCAGGGGGAGGAGCAGAGGGAGAGGGAGAAGCAGACTCCCCGCTGAGCAAGGAGTCTGACACGGGGCTCTATCCCAGGACCCCAAGATCATAACTTGAGCTGAAGGCAGTTGCTTTACTGACTGAGCCACCCAGGTGCTCCAACTTTTTTTTTTTTTTTTTTTTAGCAGCCAAGACTGTCAAACTGAAACTACAAGGATTTAAGCAGAATTGGGTTTCAAGTGTTGCTCATTTAATATTAAGTATAACATAAATCAACATCAGTTAAACATTTGTATTTTGGGCTAAGAAATAGGCTAATACAACTGGTGTTTACATTTGGGATTACTTTAAGTTAGAGAAAATAAGGATGTTTTAGTTTTACTGGTGATTCTGACTGTACATTTAAATTCTGGTTCCACACATAATCAATCAAACCATCAAGCAGTCATCCTACCCCCAGCCTCTGCCCCGCCCTTCTGGATATTCACTGCAGAAAACATTGACCCAGTAATTCCAGGGTCTGTGCTATCTGATGGAATACTGACTAGCCTAGCGGAGACGCCATTCTCGGTACTGGACTGAATGCAAACGTGGCCAGTATACTCCATAGTCATTGAGCTTTAGTGTTTTCTAAGAAGAGGGGGGATTCTGCTCCTACCCTGGAGCCCCAGGCAGCATGGAGACGGTCTAACCCCTGCCCAACCACCCTATTGTAAGGAAACTCCAGAAATTCAACTGGCTTCCAAACTGAAAAAAAAAAAAAAAAAAAAAAAAGAAGAAGAGGGGGGAAAGAGAGTGGATTATCAGCCCAGGTGAAAACTGGGATCACTTTAGTGCACAGCTCTATCCCTCACACCATTTCAAATAGGACCAACTGTCACAATGGTTGATACAGGTCATTTTTCCTTTCTAAGAATGTAAAGAAATGGTGGAAAGGGGAAGGCAAGAGATGTAGAGTCAAGAGAAAATGAGATCAACAAGAAAAGCAAGGAAAAATTAGGTTAACATGGTAGTTAATTGCGTGTTCATCTTGTTTTACTTTTTTAAAAAAATGGACTATATTCCCAGTATTGAATATGGCCCTAGTTCAATTTCTGATACTCATTTTTCCTAAAACACAAATCCATACAGGTTCTTTTAATTTCTGCATCCCCAGAGAGGGTAATACAATAACATTCTTTTTTTTTTTTAAGATTTTATTTATTTGACAGAGAGAGACACAGGCAGAAAGGGAACACAAGCAGGGGGAGTGGGAGAGGGAGAAGCAGGCTTCCCGCTGAGCAGGGAGCCTGATGCAGGGCTCGATCCCAGGACCCTGGGATCATGACCTGAGCCGAAGGCAGATGCTTAATGACTGAGCCACCCAAGCGCCCCTCTTTTTAAAGGAAAAAAAAAGATTTTATTTATTTACTTGAGAGAGAGAGAGAAGGAGAGAGCATAAGCAGGGGGAGCAGCAGAGGGAGAGGGAGAAGCAGGCTCCCCACTAAGCAGGGACCCCAACGCAGGTTTGATCCCAAGGGCCCTGGGATCATGAACTGAGCCGAAGGCAGACGCTTGACCATTCTGGCAGAGTGCCACCTTGACAGCGCCCTGTACTCCTCAAACACCCAGTGTACTTCTGTGATTTTCACCTGCTTGTACTGTATGATAAACAATCCACTGTGTGATAAACAACGTGTTTGTCTTATTCATAAGGTTAGGGACAATACGATAATACTCTGAGAAGGTAGGAACTATCATAGTCATTTCTGTGTGTCCAATACCTGGCATATAGTAACTGCCTAAAAATGTCTGTAGAACAAAGGAAATGAGCACCCAGGACTTATCCAGAATCAATTTACGCAATCAAACTGCAGTACATAAAATGTTATCACAATCTAAGATTTGAAAATATGGGCTCTTTATCTTCCATTTTGAAACCTTCAGGTTATTATTACATTCACATTTTAGAACCTTCATGAAGATCTGTGCTCTGTTTATTTACAAAATCTTATTGTATCCGAAATATAAAATAACTGAAAGCCTGTCCCTGTGGTCTACCAGAATTTAACTTGTGGGCTTCAATTCCCCGGGACCCAAGCCCATAGTTAACCACAGTTTCAAGTATCCATGGCAGGTCTACCCCAGGGTGAAAAAGTAAGAGATCTCAGTCTTAAACCAACTTCAGGAACAACACAAATAAAAACACAACATAGTGATTGAGAACAGAGTTTCTTGGGGTTCAAGGTCCAACTTTTTTACTGATCAGCAGGAGAACATGAAGAGGTAATTTGACTTCTCCATGCCCTCATTCATTATCAGTAAAATGGGGATAATAATGATTCGCTTCTCACAGTAACCAAGAGTTGGTTTTAACTGAGACAACACATGGTACATATTAAACACTCAATATATTTTAACTGTTATATGGGTTATTTGATGGGTTAATCAAGCATAATATTAAATAAAGCAAAAACCAAAAACAACTAGAAAAAGCAGGCAATGCTACTAATTAAATTAACCGCATTTACTAGCATCAGATGGCAACAGACTTGGTTGGTAATGTATGTTCACATTACGTTCTTCTTGCTATACTTACAGTGTATCCCACAGATCTGGTAGATGCAATCTTGGAAAGGGAGAGCTGTGGGATTTCTAAAGATAAAGATCCTTTTCTCCTGGAGAGATATTAGCATATTACATGTGCTACAAAAATAGAGCCCCTATATTTTCCTATGCTAATCTTCTGGCAGTAAGAGAAAAAACTGAACACTAGCATTAAGTACCTTTATAGTATTGCTGACTACAAAACTTAATTATTCAAAATTACTTTTTCACATGGACTCCATTTCTTAGGGAACACATGACCTTAATAACCTACTCAGGGATGATCAAGAACCAGTTATAATATAATATAATATTATATTATGTATTATATATAATTCAAAAAAGTATACACTTGTCCATCTTTTTCTCCTTTCCTACCTGCCCACCTCCTACCTAAAAATATTATCTTGCCTATGTAACTGTTAGCCTTTTAGTTCCTCTCTAAAGCTTAGCCCTTCAAATTTACACTGATACTTCTTATTTGGGTTTATTCACTCTGACTTATTTTTCCCTTTTCTTATCGCTTCTAGACATGTTTTGTTGTTGTTGTTCTTTGCATCTTATTATTTTAGAACCACTGTAGATTAAAGCCCAACTCTTAAGTAAACATAAACAGTATTCTACAGTTTTCTTATTTATTGGTAACATACTGTTTGAATAATAGACTTATTATATTTAAAAAGTAGAAAACACAGATAAGCAAGGTGGAACATCAGCAAAGAAATGGACAAACAAAACAAACAAAAACCAAACATGATCTTTACCCCCAGAGGTACTACTCCCTGGTGCTCATCTTCATTCACACAATCCTCCTTAACTGGAAAGGACTGAATTGCTAACAACAATAGAGATTTTGGAAAATTGTTACCGTAAATAGAGGGGAAAAAATTCTCTCAGTTAATACAAATGAAGAGATTCTTGTATTTCTAGTTCTAGTTAGTAAGACCTGTCTCTCTATAAAACACTTATGAAGTAAATCCTCTGAGTGGAATAAAAAGCAGAAAGAAAACAATCTGGAAGGCAAAAAAAACCTCCCTTAAAACATAACTATGCATTGCAGAACAAATATAGTTACTACACTAAATTCAAGTTTATGCAAAGAGTAAATATTCTCAATGTGCCATTTCAAACAGTACAAACAAATACAGACCACTAAAAAGTAATTCTGGGGGGAAATCGGAGGGGGAGATGAACCACGAGAGACGATGGACTCTGAAAAACAAACTGAGGGTTCTAGAGGGGAGGGGGGCGGGGGGATGGGTTAGCCTGGTGATGGGTATTAAAGAGGGCACGTTCTGCGTGGAGCACTGGGTGTTATGCACAAACAATGAATCATGGAACACTACATCAAAAACTAATGATGTAATGTGTGGTGATTAACATAGCATAATAAAAAAAGTAATTCTGCTTTAGAGATGAAAATTTTATCATAACTGCATGTCTTCAACTACACAGTGTAACCTATTTTATAATATGCCTACTTCTCTACCGGTCAGGCATCAAAAAATCTTCCTATTCCAGAATATCGTTCTCTGAACCTAAAAACAAAAGCTACTAAAATAATAAATATCTGCCAAAAAGATCACCTGCATTACTTAGATAAGAGGATGGGAACCAGTTGTAGGCCACTGCCTAGATAACAGCAATTTGGGTCAGCAGATGAAGTATGTTTGGAGTACTCCAGGTTAAGAAATTAATAAAACATGATATAATTTGAAAATATCTATAAATATATTAAAATGGCATTTTTGACACAAAAGGTAAGGTTTCATGGAAAATCTATTTATGTAACTCCTCCAATTACCTAAAGATGCAGAATAATTATACTTCTGTTGTGTTATAACTCTTCTGATGAGCTCATTCAACAATTACTTGAATGCTTCTTATGTGCAAGGCACTGTTCTAGCACTGTTCACAGCAGTGAATAAAACAGACAAAACGGCTGTCCATGTCGAACTTACATCCCAGGGCAGATAGACAAAACAGTGTAAGTAGTTTCTATTTATTTCTAAGGTCCTTTTACTGTAGAAAACATCAAAGGTATTTAAATCACTTTATACATCTAAAACCAGAACAAATGAATTGAGCTCTTAATCCTTTGTTTCAAAATCAAGTATTGATCAGTCTCTTTAAAAAATAAAATGCTAGGGGTGCCCAGTGGCTCAGCCGATTAAGCATCCGACTCTTGATTTCGGCTCAGGTCATGATCTCAGGGTCCTGAGACTGAGGCCCACGTTGGGCTCCGCACTCAGCGGGAAATCCGCTTGAGATTCTCTCTCTCTCTCCCCCCCGCCGTTCCTCCCCCCACTAAAAAATAAAATAAAATAAAATAAAATAAAATAAAATAAAATAAAATAAAATAAAATAAAATAAAACAAAATGCTAGAAGTAGTAAAAAAAAAAATTCTTCATCTACAATTCAGAAATCCCCCCAAACAAACAATTCAGAACTCCAAGGAGAAAAGGCCATGAAAACAATGTCCAGGTTTAGAGGAAGACACACCTTCCCTGTGAATGCAAGGCAGACCACATTTTACACATACACACACCACTATTTTCACAACTCCCTGGTTACTCATCATGATTAAAGAAAAGGGAACGATGCCACTTTATTAGCAAAACACTGAAATAATTGTTATTTCATTAGCATAACTTTAACAGTTTTTTTGGTACATATTATATTACCAACTACATATACGAACATTTATTTGATACCACAACTTGACCAAAAAGGGATGGGGTTATAACAGACTTTTATAAAGCAGAATCTAAAGCGATTCTGAACATTCATTATCTGCTATTAAAATTCAGAACAGCCATTTTGTAAATTAGTTACTGGTCAACTCATGAAAGATTCTGATTCCACATTATTTAAAACTGGTATTGTGGGACTGAGATACTTACTGGTGGAGAAGAGAAAAAAGAACCCTGGTGGGGGCGGGGGGGGGGGACTCAAGGGGGCTCAAAGAGAGGCGGAGTGGAGAAACTGTCCTCTACACGTCCATACATGGTTTCTGGAGCTAACAATTCTTTCAAACTGAAAGACTGCTAGCAAGGACTGCTTTAATGACTTTTACCCACCAGCGTGTTGGAAGATGTCCAGAAGAAGATATGGAAAAATGGAAACGAGAGTGGAGAACGGAGAGGAGAATATGGGTAACTGAAGTTGCATGGCCAGCATGTATCAGCAGGGACAAAAGAATCTGTGTTCACTGTCCTCTCCTTGGCACACTTACCTTCAATACCATTTAAAATTAATGTTAACCTTGTGGATTTGAAAGGTTAAGAATATAACAATAACTCAGAAAAACTTCTCTGAAAATAGACCCCATAAAAAATATAGTCAGTTTATCTTTGATAAAGAGAGGAAAAGCAATACGACAGAGCAGAGATGATCTTCTCAACAGATGGTGCTGGGACAACTGGACATCCACATGCAAAAAATGAATTAGACACAGACTCACACCCATCACAAAAATTAATTCAAATGTTCACAGACCTAAATGTAAGACAGGAAACTCTAAACACCCAGAAGATCACACAGGAGAAAACCTACATGACCTTGGGCACAGTGATGACTTTTCGGTTACAACACCAAACACATGATCCACGACAGAGATAACAGATATGCTAGACTTCAGTAAAATCTTCTCTGAATCTTCAGTTTGAATGAGTGCCCCTTCACAGTACTTACAAAGGACCTATGCATTTCACCTCCACCATTTGATAAGCCACATTGTTATCATTTGTTAAAAAATAAGACAAAAGGTCCAAAATGGAGTTGCTTATGCTTAAGCCCCATGTCACCGCATTGACTTAATGACAGTACAGCTCTCCCAGAAATAGAATCTTCAACCAGTCCGTCAGGAGTCTCCTGATCAGCTCTAGCTAGGTCATCTGCCTGATAGACCACTGCCCCCTCCTAAGGGAAAGTAACCTTGCAATAACCAACACGCTTGTTTGCCTAGTATAATTTGTTTCCGCTCCCTTCTGGCTATAATAGTCTCATTCTGTACAGCTCCTCGGAACTTCTTTCTACTTCCTAGGTAAGATGCTGCCCGATTCGAATCAATTTTTGCTTGAAGGAACTCTTAAATATTTTAATAGGCCTCAGTTTATCTTTCAACACATGTTATAATGTGCTTGTCTTTTCCTGCGTCTGTCCCCCTTTCTGTAATATTTTCAATGGTAGGCCATTTTTACCTGCGGATCCTCAACATCTAACTTATTGTCATTGATGATATTGAACCCAACAGGACATTATCGTTAATTCTCTCTCTGAGAATGTTAATATTAAAATGTTGCAATAAGCTGACAAAATAAAATTAATACACTCATGATTAAAAAGTTTTAAAAATACTACTTTAATTAGTCTTTTACTTCACAGAGAATTGAAATTTTTATTTTAGACATAATGAGCTCAAATTCAGAAACTAAAAAGGAAGAGGGCATAGAATTTGCGAAGTAAATGTAAGAGAGGATACATTTTAAAGACCGTGTTTGCTTTAATTTTCAAATGACCAGAGTAATTGTACAGATTTGCAAAGATCTTAGGTAGACATGATACTGAAACTACTTCATAAAATAGAAATAACTCAGATAATAAGCAGCAATGATCGTTCACTTATTAAAAACTAGTATTATAATGTCTTTTAAAAACAGGTTTTTTTAAATTGGTAAAATATAAGCACTCTGCAATTCTGTTTGTAATTTAATGTACCCAGAAACACTTTTCCTAATTAAGGTGGTGGAAGAATACTTTTGAGCCCAGATCAATCATCAAAAATCTGAATGAATGAAGTTTACCTTTTATTCAGTCAAGTAAGACAGCACTTACTGAACATCCACAGGACACACAATGCTATGGTAGCCAACCCACTTTTTTGTGCTTTAATAAAAGAAAGGAACCTTTATATATTACAAGATAAATAACCCATTGAGGTCCTAAGTAAAAAGGGATGATACCATAAAATTATTTATAACACACAGATGGCTAGAAATTAAATCACTGTTTCTCATTCAGATCAGTGATATCGATCAGTGACTTGGTTGGTTTATTTTAGATATTATTTCCATTGAACAATTTTTTAAATCAAAGGGGTATCTATATTTGTCATGTCTGCTTTTTAAAAAAATATTTTATTTATTTATTTGACACAGAGAGACACAGTGAGAGAGGGAACACAAGCAGGGGGAGTGGGAGAGGGAGAAGCAGGCTTCCTGCTGAGCAGGGAGCCCAATGCAGGGCTCCATCCCAGGACCCTGGGATCATGACTTGAGCCGAAGGCAGACGTTTAACGACTGAGCCACCCAGGTGCCCCATTTCTGCTATTTTTATATCAGAGATTTTCAATATTGATAAATAAAATCCTTTTAATTTTTTAAAAATTTTTCAAGATTTTATTTATGTATTTGACAGAGAGAGAGAGAGAGAGAGAGAGAGAGAGAGACAGCACAAGAAGGAGGCGCAGCAGAGGCAGAGGGAGAAGCAGGTTCCCCACTGAGCAAAGAGTCCTTTGTGGGGCTCGATCCCAGGACCCTGGGATCATGACCTGAGCCAAAGGCAGACACTTAACCAACTTGAGTCACCTAGGCGCCCTAGTAAAATCCTTTTTAAAGCAAAAATTTATACATAACTATAGAAGGCATTATTTAACAGTTTTAAGAGCTTACTTTGTAAACTCAGGATATTCTTCAATTAAACTAATCAAGGTACTGAGATAGTAAGTTTGGGTTTTCAAGAAAACTTTGTTATCACAATTAATTATTTGTAATGACATAATATGAATCAAGTGTCAGACAAAAAGCATTCCGTATTTATAAAAGAAGCTAAAACCTCCATATTCATGGTCATCAGGTCATCATGACAACATATATTCAGATGCATTTACTTGCTATTTTACAACAAAGCCAAGATGAGCACTAAGCAAGATGGAAAGTCTATGCTGAGGTGACACACCAGCACCTTACCTGGCTGGCAACTGAGGGTGTCACATGCTAGAAATAAACCTCCTTGCTCACTTTCATGGGAGCAAACGTGTAAGGAACACAACTCTTCAAAAGGCCAATAAAGAACTACAATTCTTGTCAATTACCCATTTATGGAGTTTAAAACTAATCAAAAATAACAAGAGCTTTTATCCCAAGGTTCACAGGAAACACGCTGGGTTGTCGGTATTAGTTAATATCTTGGTGATCTCCTGAAGGTTAAAATTTGGTGCCCTCTGCATTTGAACAAATGAATTTTGAAAAAAATTATTACAGTTTGAACATTATGACTCTAGAGTATTTCTCACTCTCAAAAACATGAAACGGTAGTAAGATAAGGTATCAGGAAACTAAATTGACATGATTATCCAAAAAGCAGAATCTTCAGCAACCTACAATTTCTGAATAGCTTATCTTTTAAATGAGATTTGGACACACTTGTGTCCTATGATAGAATGAAACTAATATGACAACTAGAGAACTAGGGATTTTCCTCTAAATTTTAAAATCCATCTCCCTTCTCAGCCACACACACATAAGCATACACACATACACTAAGTACAAATGGTGATGGGGTGGTGATGTTATAGGTGTTTTTCTTTTCCACTTTTCAATTTTTCTGTAACGTTACACATACTTTAAAAGAAAAAAAGAACAGATTTTTAAAGAACACTTGATCTTGTTTATAGGGCCACCACCAAGATAGTGAACTCTTAACTCTGACCAAGAGAAATGAGTTTAGTGTTGAAAAAGGCTCAAGAGAAAATGGCAGACATATCCCATAAAGATGTGTAAATGACTTACATGCTTGACTCCTATGTTTGTTATTGTTTGGTAGGCAGGCCATTGGACTTAACAAGCAAGGCTCACAGGGAATTTCAAACTCCTAAATGATAAATGAAGCACCAATACCAAGCAAACCAGCTACATTAACAGGACAAAAAGCTCAAGACCACTCAGATGTACTTCAAAATTGAAACATGCTAGCAGAGAACTGTTGCTTTCTTCAATGTTATTGTGCGAATATATTTTCTCATCAGGTTAGCACAAAATAAAACAAACTTGGTGTATTCTACCAAAAAATCAGCTTTGGCTTTCTGTTTCTACCTTGACTCTCAAATACCCCGGCACTGAATATAGAACAGTAAATAATAAACATTGTCTAAGTATGATATATTCGAACTTATTCATGTTGGCAGTCAAGACGCTGAATGCTTTCTTTTTAATGGCATGAGGGTACTCAACATTTTTTTAAATGAAATTATAGTCTAAATATTGTCAACTGCATAGTTCAACTGTCTTCCTTTTCCTGTTTCTATCAACATTTATAAAATTCAAGTATGAAACATACTTTATACCTTGGGATGTCCCTTTATTTTCAAAATGAAAATAAGCAGTTTCATTATTACTTTATATCAAATGTTAGTTCTATACAAATTTCTTATTCAAGATATCTAACCTTGGTTTTTATATAAAAAGTCAATCATGTGTGCAAAAATTCAATTCTTTCCCCATTTATTCAGATACCGCAGACTATCAACTATAGCAATGTTTGTACAGGAATCCAAAAAATTGGGGAAGGGAGTCCATATTTTGATTGCATTTAAAGTGGGAAGGTACTCTTTTAAAAAATTATCATCATGCATCAACTATTGTGTTTAATTCAGGATGAACACCAAAGCAACTAGAAACTAATGTGACAACTAGGTGGAAGAAAAAAAGGCTTTTTTGCTGTACAGCAGACACAGTCATGCTAACTTCAAAAATAAAGGCAGAAAAAATGATTAAGATCCTTTTGAGCATTTTGAACATAAAGATGTGGCAAACCTGGGGCAGTAAGAATAAGCATGAGTTTTCATGCAAGTAATATTACAGATTACAGATAATGAACAACCCCCCTCCGAAGTACACAGGGGTCCATTTTCATGACACATGCATAGAAAACCTCTAACAAAAAGGTTAATAAAAAGTCAAACTATATATCATTATTTAAGAAGTGACACAAAGTAATTTTCAATTATATCTGATACCCTGCTCTTATGACTATTTTTGTTCACATGCATGAATTAAGGATATAGAATATCAGCTTTCACGTTGAACTCTTTTGCTATTGGAGATGTCCGTCATAGTCATAATAGGATTTAAACACAGTTACTCATTTTAACGACTTCTGTTTACTCACCATAGAAAGCAAAACTTTTACTAAAGATAGTATGAGGAAATTCACTGTTGGTGGGAAGACCAGAAATCTTACACAGAAGGTTTATACACATTCAGAGAAACTAGTGTTACTAAGTGGTTCAAATGTGTAAGCTAGGAGATACAAGTTCTCTAATAAACCTATCATTTATGACAGGCCAATGTACTGTTCCAATGATGCACTGTAATCTGCTCTTGTTTTCTCTAAAGTGATATATGAACTCGAGGTGATTTCTAAATGTTCCAAGGAGGAACATCATTATTCTGTAACACTGCTTGAAGATCGAATACCTTTTACCTTTTACATGTTCTAGGATATACAACTGGTGTTAGGTAGTCAAAACACACAATGAGACACTAATAACTAAGTAATCAACTATGAGAGAGGGACTACTAGCCATCCGTTTTAAAACTAATGACTTAAGTGAGGACAGAGGACAACCACAGTTCTGAGCCAACAGTCAAGTCTCAACCTCCAGGCAGTCATCCCAGTTATGCTGTTCTTTTATCTACAGAGTACTGTCCATAAAACATTATGATCTGTATTATAAATCAGCACATTGTGATTTGTAATGTCTTCAGGATTTGAGTACTGGATTATTTTAAATTAGATACTGAGGCATCTGTTTGATATTTGGAGTTTGACTTGATTATCATCTATGTTCTACAGAAGAGGAAAAGAGAGGTTTGGCAACATTAAGGGATGGAATTAAGACAGTGCAAATATCCCAGTGGAAAAACCCTCCATGTTTAAAACTCACAAACTCGTCCTCACCTGATTCCAGAAAAAGTAATCAGGATATCCACCAAATTAGGACCCAAATACAAATGACTCCAAAAACTTAACAATTAACATTGGTTCAATGATAGTTCATTTATTTAATGAGCAGAAAAAATTCGAGTAGGAAGAAATATTTAATTATAGCCTTGAGGAATCTGACAAGATTCCAGGGGCAAATATTTCTTTTTAAAATTCCTATGACTTTGGGGGCACCTGGGTGGCTCAGTCAGTTAAGCAGCTGCCTTCGGCTCAGGTCATGATCCCAGGGTCCTGGGATCGAGCCCCACATTGGGCTCCCTGCTCAGCGGGGAGCTTGCTTCTCCCTCTGCCTGCCGTTCCCCTTGCTTGTGCTCTCTATCTCTCTCTGTCAAATAAATGAATAAAATCTTTAAAAAAAATTCTTATGACTTTGGATACTGAGAGTCAATTTATTAAGTAAACAGGTCACCATTTTTAAGGAGAAAAAAATTAAAACAAATATGAACATAGGCATTTCAACATGAGTCTGACAAAAATTTGTGACTTAATGGAGATGGGAAATTGTACCTTATAAAGCTCAACATACTTATTAACTAGCACGAGAGCCTTAATAAATGTTTCTTGAATTAAGAGAAGCATGACTTTTGGGTAGCTCTGGCATTTCAGCTTTTGATCGTTTGACAATGTCATGACAACGTCAGAACTAGAAACTAAAAATCACTTTTTAAAAAATATGTAGTTAAAAAAAACTTTCCTGTATTTTTCTTCTAAAATATCCAACTAACAATAGTATTAGCCATCTAGCTGAAAGTTCAGTATTTTAAAATGTGAACTTGCAAAAAAAGAAAATGAAACCTTTACCTGAAATACTCTTTGTAGCAATAGTTTTCAAATCTTGAAGGCAACTTACAGTATAAGGTATATATACGTTTTTCATACATACATAAAGACACACCACATACATGTAATAAATACAACAAAAGTGTCACGAGACAATTTCCATCCCTCACTGTGAGTGATGTATTCTAGTTCATTTTTTCTTTTAAGGTTGATTTCCAACCACTAAACTGATTTAACAAGCATTAATGGGTCATGACCTGAAGTTCGGAAAACAGTGCTCAGTACATCTCAGGAGGGTGGTGTCAAAGGGAGCTGAACCAGTCCTTAGTTCAGTTTTAAACAAAATATTTTGGGTAAGTAATGGAATACTGAGAGGTAAGAATTTTTAAAGGCAGTAGGGAAATGAGCTCAAGCCCAGTACTCTGAATACTACATCAAATTTTTTAGCATCTACATAAAGTGGAAAGAGTAGAAAAACTACCAAACCCCACCCCCCCAAAAAAAACCCTACTCTTTACTTCCTACTTCCAAGTAAGGATAATTATGTCTTTTACTAATTAGATTTCCAAGAGAAATAGTATGCATTGTTAACAAGGCCGAGGAAGAATTAAGAAATATATAATGTTTAAAGACAGCTTCTGACCTAAAAAAGAGCTCCTGAGAATTATCTAGGGATTCTAATTTCTCTCAAAGAGAAGACCATTAATATCCTCCAGACTGACTA
Source organism: Eumetopias jubatus (assembly GCF_037043125.1). NCBI lineage: Eukaryota > Metazoa > Chordata > Mammalia > Carnivora > Otariidae > Eumetopias > Eumetopias jubatus. Next base: position 28,044,557 of record NW_028274814.1, read on the forward strand.
GCCCAACGCCTCCCTGGCTCAAGAGAATGTTTACGTTACATCTGGGTTCAAATGCAAGGTCAGCTGGGAGACTCACAACAGCTTTTTAGCTACAGTATAAATCGCTGTTAACAAAATTATTAACTTTCTCAATTGACAAAAACGATTTCACTCTATCTCAGTGCTACCAAATTTCCTTAAAATATTTGGTAGAAAGATAAGCTTTATTTCAAAAATGTTTTACCTGCAAATCAAAAAGCTTTTTAGGTTTAGTCACATTATGTTAAAGAAGGACAACAATTAACTCAGGTTCTTATCTCCATTCTGACTTCAAAAATGCCAGTTTCTATCCAGTAAACAAGATAAGGCATTTATATTGTACAAATGTAGACCTGTTCTTTAGAAATTGTTTCTGTGAATAATACAGAATAGACACCAGGAGATTTTTTCTATTTCATTATATGCTATGCAAAAAATCAATATGACTTTATTTGGTATAAGATGGCTAGAAATACATTTTATCATTTATATCTCGGAACAAAATGGACAGCATGAAAAACTCAACATTATAAACAAAGATTGGGATCACACAATTCACACACAGCATTCATCTAGTTGAGGAGAAAACCCAACAAATAAACCGCACGCGTGCATGTGTGTCTATTTTTGAGGATGACAGCAACAAATGAATGAACGATCACAGAATATGAGCAAGGACCAGAAATGTATAAAATATTTTTCTAAATACATACATGGGGGAAAATGTCCTTAAGCATCTACTATAACCCCAGTCCCTACTGGGGATCTATATACACATTATCTCTAAATCTTAAATAACTGCAAGACTGGAGTTTCTCTCTATTTTACAAGTGAAAACACTGAGGCTTGGATAGGCTGTATGACTTGCTCACACGCACAGTTCGTCTAAATAACACCCGGACAGCACACTCCGCAAGATGGAGGCAAGGACTGCTGAGTCCTCGGCAGGGACGCTGCTCGCCTGGGCGCCACACTGTCCACCTCACTGCCACACACTGCAGAAGGGGCCGAGAATAAAGCAGATTATCACCACCCTCTAAGAGAAAATCAAGATGGATATCATATACTTGACATCCCCTATAACCTGAGTCATCTGTCATCCCAGAAGCTAAACCACCCAGGTTATCCATCCATCATCGCCTGGATGCTGATTCCTGTATGGTTTTCCAGCCCCTACTCTGACTCAGTCTCCCATCTTGCCCAGACTCTGTGTCCTCTGAAACTCACAATCTATCCTTTAGCAGAATCTCCTATGTGCCCAGGGTCTTCTCCAGATGCTTCCTTTGTCTTCCTGCTAGATCTCTTAGGATACTACTTCTATCATAGCGTCCTCAACTGGAGGCATGGTTTTCTCCCATATGCCACATACCCAAGTGTCCCAAGGTGAGGTAAATCCCTCTTTTCTCCTCGTTTTGCTTCTAGACTACCCCCTTCTCCTGCTCTTCTTCCACAGTTCCTGGGAAGCACAGGCCATTAGGCAGTCCCACCTGCTACCGTTAGGCAGTCCCGCCCGCCACCGTTAGGCAGTCCCGCCCGCTACCGTTAGGCAGTCCCGCCCGCTACCGTTAGGCAGTCCCACCTGCTACTCGTTTATAGCAGTCATCGTCAGTGCCTGGTCACTATGCTCTCCACCTCTACTCTAGTGAACCCAGGCAATATGATTTAATGGTTTCCAAGGCCAAATGCCAAGTTCTGAATTCCCACTTCACCCCTTCCTGGTGGGCACATTGCCTTACCGCCCTGTGCTTTTGTTGCCTCATCTGCACTGGGAGGAAAACCACGGAAGCTGACCTAACTACAGCCTCAGGACCCGATCCCCCCCTCACCCTCTTCGGCCCCTCTTTCCCCAGGCTAGACACCACAGACCAAACCCGAATCAGTCTTGCAGTCTCTCAAGTGTCTTGCTCCTCTTTCCCATCATCACACTTAACTGGCCCGATCCCAATCCCAGTTAAAGCCAGCTCTTCTCTGACTCTAGGCCTCTACCCAGCCAGCTCACTCTGGCTGGACTCTCTCTGAACACAGAAACATGTATTTTAAATCGGCCCCCAGCACTGCCTGGCAACCCTCTCTCCCGTCTTCCTTCTGAGAGAGAAAGAAAGAAAGAGAGAAAGAAGGGAGAGAGGGGCAGAAGGACAGAGAAAAAGTTCAAGCAGATTCCATGCTCAGCATGGTGTCCAACATGGGGCTCAATCTCCCAACCCTGAGATCATGACCTGAGCTGAAATCAAGAGTCGGACGCTTAACTAAGTGAACCACTCAGGTGCCCCTCCCTCCCATCTTTCTTAAAGACTATTTCATACCTTCTCCTCTCTATTCAAACTTGCAACACCCCCTTCTCCTTCCTTCTTCTCAGTCCTTAAATGCCTCTTGTTTCGCTCATCTTACCAATAGAAGCAACCAGAACTACCTCTTGTTCCCAAATCTGCCAATTTACTCAAAGACTTTACTCCTCCACTTATGCTCTGTCTTAACCATCAACTGACTCCTCTCAACCAGGACTTTCCCATTAGCGTACACCCAGGCTGTACTATCTCCAATCCTAAAAGCAAAATGAAACAAACAAACAAACAAAACGCTCTGAAATCGCCTCTCCTTGTATCTGCTTCCTCACCTCCTGTTCTCTCTCTCCAGCCTCCTCCAATCAGACTTTTATCCCCAACCCTCCACTGAAATCGCTCTTGTCTAGGTCTTGTCAACAGTCCATTTTCAGTCTTCATCTTCTATAACTTCTCAAAAGTATTTCCTTCTTAGTTGCCTTTTTCCTCATTGGCTTCCAAGTTGGCCCTTTTCCTCATACCCCCATCTCCAATCCATGAGCAAATCCACCTCTTAGCCCATCCACTGCCACCTCTGAGCGTGAACCAACTTTCCCACGTGCCTGGTAACAGCCTCCCAACGTGACCCCTACCTTCTCATCTCCAAATAGCATCCAAAGCAATCCTCTTAAAACATAGATGAGATCATGCCACTCGCTTGATCGAAGCTCCTTTCAGATGAGAACAAATCCAGACTCTAGGGCGCCTGGGTGGCTCAGTCGGTTAAGCAACTGCCTTCAGCTCGGGTCATGATCCTGCAGTCCCGGGATCAAGTCCCACATCGGGCTCCCTGCTCAGCAGGGAGTCTGCTTCTCCCTCTGACCCTCCCGGCTCTCATGCTCTCTCTCTCTCTCTCTCTGCCATTCACTCTCTCAAGTAAATAAAAAAAATCTTTAGAAAAAAAAATCCAGACTCTACTTCACACTGTTGCCACAGGCCCTGTATGAACCGGTTCCTGCTTGCCTCTCCCATTCATCAACCCTCCACATCTGTTTCCTTCCATTCGTTCCAGGCTCTGCTCTGCCACAGACCACCTTGCTATTCCTAGAAAGTGCAAAGCTTGTTTCTGTGGGAGAACAGCTGTACTTGCTGTACCTTCTGCTTCAAACAGTTTTACCTAAGGTATCTGCAAGGTGGCAGGAGAAAAAGACGTCCACGTGAATGTCTTCATTAGGTTTGCTCGGAGGACCTGACCACTCCCTCAAAAGGAACTCTTCTCCACCCTCACTTCCCTTCCTTGCTTTCTTTTTCTCACAGCACCTACTGCTATCTGAAATCAAATATTTTTTTAGTTACTTTTTATATGGTCCGTCTCCCCAAGCAAAGTGTGGTACCAGTAGGGAAAGAACCTTATTTGTCTCCTGCTCACGTGCTGAGCAGACAGGTCGGATACTCAGTAAACACCTGCTGACCAGGGGAACTTACAGTACGTAGTGACGAGCCTTCGACCCCAGGTCCCCACCAGTCCAAAGCCCGAGTTCTTTCTAGGACACAACATACTGCCTGTGTTACTCAAGAGAATTAGAGAAGTGAGTCTAAACCCAATTAAGTTACTTTTTATCAGCCAGCCAATTAACTTACTTCAACACTTCATTATATTTTAAGATGAAGAATATGCCTCAAATAGTAAGCAAAATTTATTGGAAGAAGAAAGCTACATACACTCCTGGGTTGGTTTACGGCAACAAGATGCAGGACAGCTCAAATTTATAAACACAAACATAAAACTGAGTTTAAAAAAAATTCTTTACGTAAGAAATTACACTAGAGCCGTTAAACTGGGATTTGATCTACAAATGAAATCCACAAACTTCAATTTTTAAAATCTTACTGGTTTTGAGAGACATGCCTTACAAGTCTTATAAGTTTAGTTATCTGGAAAGTTCTGCTAAACAGAAACGTGTGTACCACATGTGGTGTTAGTTAGTAAAACACGTACTGAAACTGAGATACGTTTAAGTATATTGACAGATGTACTGACATAGTTTTAGAATTAATTCAGTTCTTATATTCTTTCTTTTTTAAAACATTTTATTTATTTATTTGAGAGAGAGAGTGAGCACAAGCAGGGGGAGCAGCAGAGGAAGAGAGAGAAGCAGGCTCCCCACTGAGCAGGGACCCAGATGCAGGGCTCGATCCCAGGACCCTGAGATCATGACCTGAGCCCAAGGCAGACGCTTCACCAACTGAGCCTCCCAGGCGCCCCCCATTCGTTCATTTTGACACAACAGGACAGATTAATAGACCACGAAGACTCTTAAGGAGACTGGGGCCTTAAAATCTCCATGGCCTTAATAAACTCAGGATGGCACAGTTCTTCAGCAGCCTCAACAGTCCTCATTCTAAACTCTAACAAGGATTCACGCACCTGTAGGAAAGTCAGAGCAAGGGCAAGAGCAACAGGTTTTTCAGGAAAGCACTGAGGAACAGGGAAAGCATGTGTAAGCACACAGGTACAAGAGGTACATGTTGTAAGTATGTGTTTACTGCACAGGAGGAAAGGCCTAATGGGTCAGTGATTTAACAGTAAGCTTTTCACTCTACCTTCAAAACTAGTAACAAAGTACCAACGGTTAAAGAAGCTACTACTTAAGATGTCCACATTTATTTCATATTTGAGTTCTCAAGTACCAAAGTTTAGGCAGCATTTACTGTCTCCCCCCAGTCTCCTGCCAAACGAAGGTAAGCAAAGAAGCTTCAGGCCTTTACAACAGATGATAACAATTTACAGTGCAAGTCCAAATTTGGAAACAGGAAAATGCAAACGTTATATGACATCAGATTTTACGTCACTTATTTATTTATTTATTTTTTGATATGTATTTTCGAAAAGCCTACCATGTGCCGTACGGGTATGTGAGGTTCTGAGTATACATTGGTAACCAGAGGTAGTCCCTGGTCTTCTCAAGTCTAGAGTCTGGGGTCATAAGAAAGACAGTAAATAAACAGACATAGGTGCTTAATTACAGCTTATGACAAATGCTGTGAAATAAGCATGACTGAAATTACTGGGATGGGGACAAACTCTGGCCAAGGACTCCCCAAGGAGGGAGCAGAAACTGAGACCTGAAGGATAAGGAACCGACCATCTCTCTCTTTTGCCCCCCAAGTATCTTAACACAAATCGCAGACACCGTATTATTTCACCAGCAAATCCTTCCATACGTGTCTTTAAAAGACATTTAAAGAATATGTATAATCACGCTGCCATTATCACGCCGAGCAAAATTAATAAGAATTTTTATACACAGTTCATATTCAAGTTTCCTCAAAAACTGCAAAAAAAAAAAAAAAATTGTCTTTTATAGTCAGTTTCTTGGAGCCGGCATCGAAAATAGGACCCCACGGGGCAGTCAGCTGAACTGTCACATCTCTTTCATGCAGTGACAGTGCCCTGCCCCCTCCTTTTTCATGCCATTAGCGTGCTGGGTCATTTGTGTAGCAGAACATCGCCTTCCAGACGCGGCTGTGTCCATCCTCGTGGGACCGTTCCACTTGCCCCTCTATCCGCCATGCTTCCTATAAGCACAGAGCTGGGTCCCGAGTCTCGATTACACTCAAGTTCAACCTTGTTGGCAAGAACACTTCAGAGGAGATGCGGTGTCCTTCGCACCATGCCACGCTAGCTGCCCCACTTTAGCACTGTCACCATTCACCAGTGGGATGACGTGAAGCGAGCGTGGAAGGATGTCTCCGGCACAGGGGACAACAGTGTCCCCTGAGGCAGGAGGGACTATCTAGGTGATAAAGGCTAGCAATGAAGCTGGAGAAGATGGGTTTAGACACACAGTCTTGTCCACGGGGTGGGGAGCTCCTCATCGGAAAGGATGTGAAATACTACTCTTAAAATACTATGGCCCAACTGGGTCAGCCACCTATCGGAAGTGGGGAGCATGCTTCTGATTTCTCTATTTCCATTATCTCTTAGATAAAGAGGTAGAAACAGGATACCGGGAATTGCCTGGAGCAAAGAGGGGCAAAGAGGTGAAGGAGCTGCTGTGGGACATTGGCACGTTATTCCGGCGTTCAAAAGAAACCCGTCACTCACTCTTATTTCATTTCTATCGAAAAACCTGATAGGTGAAAAAACCTAGCAAAGGGCATCCTGAGACCCAATTCAGAAAGAAAAAGAAAAGCACCATGGATGCAGCTTGCTCCCCAAAGAGTACTCCCACAGCCACAGAGGGCCTGAGCTGACAGACGCAGCCCCAGCAAGAACTGCTGGGTTGCATGTGGATTTGGGGGAAGATATTAACTGATCTACCTGTATTAACGCTATTGTCTGCTAAAGCTTCTGACTGGTAGACGTGCCAATTCCCAAAGATTTCTGAAAGTTTCTACCTTCAGAATCACTATATATTTCCAGAAATTAAGAAAACGGTAGCATTCATACCTGGAAGGGTGAGGTCACTGGGTCTTAATTTCGCAGCTAAAACCAAGATCAACGGAAGCTACTGAAATTATAAAACCAGACGTGTAGCTGGTCCCAGAACAAAAGAATCCTAAACTGTTGTTCCTTTCACTACACCATGTTATTTCTTACTCAGAAAAGTTACCATTTAAGATTTTCTTCTCCTAATTGACTTGTTTAGTTAACACAGATAGTGCCAAGTTCACCTTTTGTTGTATCTACTGGCTATTTATTTTTCCATTTCAATTCCTGAAAGACATGTTTCCTGAACGATGAGATAATGAGCACAATATGTTTTCTATTAATATAAAAAAATCTCTCCCCAAACAAATGTACACATAAAAAATAAATAAATCCTTAATAATTAGGATTTCAGAATTCTAGATGACAAAATTATTAAGGTGAATGTGACTCCTTGTGGCAGCATGGGTCCCGACCCCAAGTGCCCTCAGGGACCAGAAACACGTAGTCAAGAAGTAGAAGCAAGCAGTAGAAATAGAGCAAGGAGAGCCAGCTGGATATGTTACAGAAAGGAGTCCCGGCCCCTGAACAAACTAGAGAGAGCAAGCCTCAGCTCTAGATAATTGCGTTCATTACTGGAATAGAAGCTGAATGTTCCCAAATCTTTCGGTTTTTAAGGAAAGATCTAAAAACGAGTTGCTTGGTATATAAAATTTATCCAATTTTAAAATGTTGGCAATGAAAGAAAAAATTTTAAAACACACTGTGTGAGTCAAACTAAACATATTTGCGGGATGAATGAAAGTTACACCCCATGCCCTAACTCGTTTGCGACTTCTGGTAAATGTCCTGCTCTTGCCAGCCCCTGAGATCTACAAAATCAAGCTGAACGATATACTGTAGTAGTTTCAAAGAATAATACTGTGCTAGGTCTGTTCTATCACACTAAGTACAACAAAGGCATCTGTTAAAATACATTATTTTATTTTGCATCTACTTCTCTGCCAGGTGGCAGAGAACTTAGGATCGATGTTTTTTGTGGAATTCCAGAAAACATTTTTGTTTACAAATAATTTCAGTAGTATTTTCTTTTAAAAATCTAAATTTACGTCCTTAAATGAGAGAAATTACCATTCCAGATTAGGCCAGATTTCATTTACCAAATCAAGATAATCAAAATGACTCATGGATTTGAATATTCAAGCCTTTCCCCACATTTGCTTGTTATGATTTCTATTTTCTACAGATACGTGTTTTGATCAACAATTAACACATATTTTGCATCAAAACACTTTCTTAGAAAGATCTACATAGTAAGACTAAACTTTCAAATCTGTTTTTTACTCAAATTCATGGACTCAAAGTCAAAATACCATATCAAACCCCCAAAACATATCATATATCATTTAGCACCGAGGCTGTGGCAAATGATAAAAAAAATCAAAGATAGTTAAAGCTGAAGTCAACCGGCTATCTTATCAAGATCAGAAGCTCCACATAACAAGGAAAATATCATTATTTGGGTCAGACACTATTTGCCCCAGTTTTGTTCTTATTCAACAACTTAAGAAAGTATGCACACTTCTGGTTTGAACTTATTGATATATTTCTTAAAGATTTTGACCTGGTTCATGAGTCTGCATACAAATAAATATTTAAATTCAGTTCAGAATTCACCAAATTATTTCTAGCTTTTGGTCAGTAGTTGGGTTAATGTCCCTGAAAAATTAATTTTCGTTTAATACTCACAACTGCACCTGTTTAAAGTTTAGAAGGTATAGAATTAATTTCAAAAGCCCTGATATTTAAGTGTTTTTTTTTTTAAGATTTTATTTATTTATTTGACAGAGAGAGAGAGAGAGAGAGAGAGAGAGGGCACAGGCAGAGGGAGAGGGAGAAGCAGACTCCCCTGCTGAGCAGGGAGCCCGATGCGGGGCTCCATCCCAGGACCCTGGGATCATGACCCGCGCTGAAAGCAGACGCTTAACAACTGAGCCAGCCAGGTGCCCCTGATATTTAGTAGTTTTTATATTGCAGTAGTTAGTGTTGCCTATTTGCTATACATCATACTATATATTTTTATTAAACACTTCCTAGCTAAATAAAGCAGGAAAAATTTGGTGTTTACAAATTGTAAGTGCTCACTATAAGGAGGAGATTAAAGGACTCTAAGAGCTCAGGGAAATAATTACTACCACAAAGTGGAGGGCATAGGTTTTAGTGTCACAAAGACCCAGGTTCAAATCCCGGCTCTGCCAATTCCTAGTTGGTTCCTCTTCTGCAAATTCTACTTTACAATGGTAATTCTCTTTGTTGTTATGAGAATTAAATGGGGCCCACAAAAGAATCTGGCATACTCGGCAGACTAATGGTGTTTAATAGCCTAATACACTGGACAGTGTTAGTTTACTTTTGCTCTGGATTTATGACCATCAACCACAAATAATATTTCTAAAATTTAATTCATCATCCTTCCTACATTAACGGCTCATCCACCCATCTTATTTCCTGTAACTTGAACCACTTTTGAAATTAAGCTGTTGACTGGTGCGACAGTTTATCCAATCATACTGGCGGAGTGAAGGCCATGGAAGCTTCTGTTAGAACCAGGGCCTTTCATTTCGCAGAAGGGCTACTCAGAGGGGTAGACAGTGGCGGAGTTCAAGTCCTGAGAGCAGCGAACAGTTCTAGCCATGCGGAGTTTCTAAGGCTGTCCCCAAACTCTGGAGTAGGGCCAGCGGTTTTCAAACTTCAGCATGTATAAGAATCAACCAGAGAGCTTTTAAAAAGACAGATCCTGGGTGTGCAAGAGATTCTGACTCAACGGGTCTAGAATGGGGCTCAGGAACTTGGGTACACACAAAGCTCCCGGTGATGTTAGCGCTGCTTGCTGGCCAGTGGATCACACTTGGTCTGGACAACAAACCCCTTCCAGACAAGCAGGAAGGGAGAGCTCCAGCTCAGGGTGGGAAGCAACAATCCTCCTCGGGCTCTTTTTTCTTTCAAAGCAAGTCTCTCGATACACGCAACTGTAACCTCTAGCACAGGAGTTCTCAACTGTGGTTCCCTCAGCCCCCAGAAGCAGCAGCAGGGCCTGGGAACTGGTTAGAAATAAAAATTCTTAGGCCCATCCCAGATCCACTACCTCAGAGACTCTGGGGTCAGGACCCACAAATCTGTGCTTTACTAAGCCCCCTGAGTGATTCTGCAGCAAGCCAGAGTTTGAGAGCCGCCGCTCTATTCAACTCTCCACAACCACGGCAAACAGAGCAGAGCTAAATTAATCTCCCCTACATAGCGGGTTTCCAGGTAAGCACTGGTGGGAGAAGGGGTTCTGTGGCCTGAAAAATGTTTGGTACTAGCTTCCGTCTCATTATGTGCTTTGTGACTCTGGCCGCGTGGACGGACCTGGACGCTTTAGCAAGAAAGAGCTCCGCTGCTTTCCTCCAGCAGCTCTCAGTAATGCACATGTAGACGGAGAGAAGGTGGACAGAAGGGGAGTTCGACAACAGTGATGACGCTGGCTAGCGACAGATGACATTTACAAGATGTTGGCACTGTTCTGAGACCTTTGCATTTCCTAGCCCGTTTTATCTTCACAGCCATCCCATGCAAGAACCACTGTCAGAATTTCAAGTAACCGCTATTTAAACATTGGGAGATTTCAATTAATAATCTGAATTTCCAGTTTCTATTTTTAAAACTGAAAAACCTGGCAACACAGGCTTGTGCACGTTAGACAGAAAAAGCACTCTCCAGTCGAAGGTTCCTACCCCCACCCTCAGGCCCCTTAATCATTTTCATTCATTTCATTCTGGAAGGCATTTGAGTTTGTGGCCCCTGCTTTGGGGTGGGGGGAGTATCTGTCCACTTGTACACAGAGGGGACAGGGAAGAAAGGGACCAGCAGAATGGAAGAAATGCCCAAGAAAGGCTCTGGTGGGGAACTCGTTCTCTGTGTGGGCGCAGGGCAGAGTCTACACATGACTCTGCACATCATGATTACTGCTAATGCCTCAGTACCTCTTGAACCGATCCCCTTCTTTCTTTTCCTCCTGCAATGAGTTTAAGTCTGCACCACCTGTGCTGATGATTACAGAACTCACTTTATTAGCTTCTGTCCTGAGTCTTTCCCAGCTTTGGTCCCACCCCCACACTGCTGTAAGTGCTCCTTCTAAAATACATACCTGATCATTCCGCCCTCTGGCCAAAAACCTTTCACAGTTCCACACTATTATAATATGGGCTTTCAAACAAAGACAGAGAACCTTCTTCTTCATGAGAATAGTCACCTGGGATGTACATATATTAAAAAGATGAACACGGGACTGCTCTGGTTGTCCCTTACAATCCGTTCCTTGCCTTCATCCTGGGCACCTGTTGTCCAGCTAGGGAGTTCATTCCACAGCCTTCCTTGAAGCTAAGTATGGCCACGTGACTAAGTAGGGCTCGAGTGAGTAGGCACGGCAGCATGTTAGTGCTGAGGGATCTCCAAGTGACAATTAAGCCTCTTTGGATTTGGGGACACCCAGCTGGCAGTCACTCAGTCACCCATGTGGACTGGGTCAGTTCTCCTAGGGACAGCTGAGTAAGATGGGCCAGAACAGAGTCCCTGCAGCACTCCATGGAAGACAGCTGTCCTGCAAGCCACACCAGCCACAGTGTCCACTGGGGAATCAGACTCTTGTCTTATTTAAGCCACTGTTTTATTTAGCCTTTTAGTTACTGCAGCTTAACCTTACCCTTAGTTAATACAATTTGTTGTTGTTGTTTTTTAATGTAGCCTTTTAACCCTTTTAGAGAGCAAGCCAATGATAAACCAAAGGTCCTAAGCTCTGAGAAAATGCTATGCTTCCTAAAATAACAAAAAATGTAAACCACCGCCTACGCAGGTACCACACTAGCAAAAATAATTAACAAACTGCACATTCTGGACAAAGAAAAGGAGTAGGGAGAAGACAGGCACAGGAACTTTCCTTCCCAAGTGCTAGGGGTAAGGGTGGTAGCAGTCTATATTTTACTTTTAAAAAAGTAGAGAACAGGATAGCACAACATGCAGCAAGGCTGGGGAACAGAAAACTAGTCTTCCTGTTGTGAAGAGAGGCAGGCGGTGCGAAACGGCAGCAACCCAAAGAGCAGGCCGCACCACGCAACTTACTGCAGATGTCCTTCCTGGGGTGTAAGCAGGGGACAGGAGACAACAGGACCCAGTGGAGAGGGCAGTGGGTCAGCACTCCAAAGCTCGATTACAAATCACCGGTCTAACGCTGGGAAAGTCATCTAACTTTTCATTTTTTTTTGCCTGTGGTTCAACTACGTCAGTATTTCCCAAATTTCTGGCATTTGCATATTACCTTTCTATTTTTTTTTTGCAGTATTGGCATAACGTTTGAATTATTATTCCTTTATTTCTCTTAACATTTAGCCAATTTTAAACTTACGCAGCCACCTTACTCTTGTGTTAAATATATTTTTCTAATACACATTAAAATTAAAAAACTGAAATACTCATCTGTTTGTCACCCAAAATCACCCCGCTTGCCGGACTCTCCCATTTTGGAAACTGCTGGATTGAAACGATCTTATGATTCTACAATTCTGCAATTCTATAATACCTCCTGAAGGGCTGTTGGTCCGCTGGTGCTCCGAAGGTCAAAGACAACAACGCAACAAACAGAGATGTGAGTGTGCCTGGGCTTTGAACTTGGGGAGATTCTGCGTGCACTGCTGGTACTCTGCATGTGCCAGAACCTGGGTCTGATTCTACAAAAACTGCTCGAAGTTATTCAAGCAACTCAAGCCTCTAGGAAGCTAAATCATCTGGCCACAAGGACACACTGTTCACCCAACAAGAGTCACCCTAAGTTTCAGCCCAAAATGCATGGGAGAAAGGAAAGACTCATGGAAAGGCTCGTGCTCACATACGGAGTCTCAGATAAGAAACACGCGGTTAGGTTAGTGGGTCAAAGAGGCCAGAAAGGACCAGCCAACAGAGTACGATGTCTTCGTTCATACTGCACTGGATCCACAGAGCAAACTTAACAGAAAACCTTTAAGCTTTCATAAAACAGGCACCTTTCTAAATCTTTCTATATTTTACTGGGTTGTTGTTTTTTTTTTTTTTTTTCAAATTCAAAGTTTAACTCTGAAAGAAGAGAGCTTCAGCATATAATCTTAATGAGCACACTGACCCCTTCTCTGATCAAACGTAAGGTTTTTCCTCTGAATAAGACTCACGTAGCTGTAGTTACCACCGATTTCTAAGAGCTTGGTCAGAATGGATATTCTTATATAACGCAATCCTGTTCTGGTTGAATATGGGCTTTATCACCTACCTTCCTTGTTCTACTTCTTGGTTAGGAGGATGTTCCAATAATTAAGTGGAATGTTACCATCCAGTACTGAAATTCAAGATAGGACACTAGGAAGCAGTCACTTCAGTAGAAAAGACTGAAGGAAAAGTTAGGGGAGAGAAAGAGGAGACAAGAGAAGAGACCTCACCTATATATGCTAAAGCATTCAAGCCACGAAAGAAGTGTTTTCGTAGCACCAGCTCCTACCCTCAGAGCACCTCAACCACCCCGATGCATTTCACTAAGTCACATTCTAGGAAATCACCTTTGGCCTGTTTGGCAGTTGTCAAAAAGCTTTTGGAATGTACCTTTCTGCCTCAAATCAGTGCATTTACCATCTTTTTTTTTAGAAATATAACTATATAAGGTAGAATTTTTTGCCTAATTTTAAGTTCGTAAAGGAATGTTACTGCCTTGTAATAATTTTACCCTTTGAGTTGTAAACTTCATAGAAAATACTCAAGAACAGACTGTAACACAGACATCTCTAGCTACCTAAACTCTTGCTAACCACATTCAAAATATAAATAAAGTTGGATCGCAAGCACTACTTACATTGTCATGGTGTATGAAAATAAACTGACTAGGCCCAAAAGAGAGAAAACATTTAACCGGTCATCTATTTGAATTAAAATTAGGAAAAATGCGGCAATTCAAAAGTCACAATCATCATTGGCTCCCCCAAAAGCACACGCTTCTCTTGACTCTCCTGTTTCTATAAGTGGTGACCCTCACTCAGCCAACAGTTACTTCATCTGCCCATTGTCAGCTCTGTCCAGGGCACCTCAGAACTCTCAGACTCTCATGCTTACAGGGGAAGTCTCTGGGGTCAGTTTCGGAAACAGCCCCTTGGGTTGCATTCTTTCAATACAGACACATTTTATTTGTGTATTAAAGACTAAGAATACTCTTCAGATCCACAAAGAAAAATGCTCTCATCTTTCTTGGAACACAGAGCCTTTCATTCTATTTTATTTTTTTTTTCACTTCTAAAAGACAGGGATATGGGAAATATTTCTCTTCTCAACTCTACAAAAAAAAAAAAAAAACAAGGAAAGCACAAGCAAAAGGACAGTGCAAGGGAAGTGAAATGAGAAGTGTCAAGTCCCAGAGGAGTTACAGGGAGGGGAGGGAGCTGCAGCGAGTTGGGGTTGGCACAGCCAACCCGCAGGGTGGAAAGCCTGGTTCTATTTCGCTTCAGCCAATTAAGGCAGGCCCAGTACCACCAGATCTTCCAGCTCTCCAAGAGAAGCCAGAAAAATCCCAAGTTTTAAATGCTGGCAACGATTTCAAATTTCCTAAAAAGATCATGAAGGCCCACACTGAAAGCTAAACAGATCCAGCCCACCACCTGAGCCACTGCTCAGGCCTTCTCTCTTCTTCTTCCAGCTTTCCCCATTGCTACTATGTGCACTATCAGTTCATCTGTCTATTCCTCTGCGTGTCCCTTCACTTTGTTCTGTTACTGACTCTCTGATTCGTTCAAGTATTCAACAAACATGGGATGCATACTTACTGTGTGTCAGGCACTATGCTAGGGAGAGAATATTCAGTTATGAACAAGACAGGCATGGTCTTTTCATGTGGCCATTTACATGCATTCTAATGGGGGTGGCAGACATTAGAGAAAAAAACATATCAGAGATGATATAATTTCATTTGTGTTAGGACTACAAAGCGTAACCAAAACACAGCCTACTCTTCCCTGGTTAGGGAAGACCCTTTAATGTGGGATCCCTATCATTCCACTCAAATTAGTCTCCACTGAGATCCACCCATTCTCTCTGAAGAACATTCCCAAACATCACTACTCAAGAATGAACAGTCCCTCATTGTCTACCAGGGATTCAGAACAAACTTGGCCTGAAATTTAAGGCCCCTGAAGGTGGTTTCGATTTCATTTTAAGCCACTTCTATTACTTCCCTCTTTGTGGCCCTCGGTAGAGTGGACTCTGCTCTAACTCAAACACACCATGAAACTCTTCTGATACCTGAAGTCAGAGTTGATCTCTATTTGCCGAATCCCCATGACCAACTTAAAATATTTTGTGATGCTTATTATAGTTATCTCACATTATAGATCTCTGAATAAAGATCTCATGACATAAATCAATGACTATAGATCTCTGATTATTACAGATCTCTGAATATTCAGATTATAAGCTCCTCAAGGGTAAGATCTGTGTCCTACTCACCTTAATACTTATGAACCTCCCTAGCACAATAATAAATACCTCTTAAATAAACACATGCTAAAAAAAAAAATAATTTTGCCTTCCTGAAAAAAGATAATTAAATTCAAAGAGAAGATCGATATTCTCATCTTTACTATTAGTCCTCTTAAAATTACACTTTTACAATTAATTCTTTTTTTATTATTTTTAAAGATTTTATCTATTCATTTGAGAGTGAGAGAGAAAAAGAGAGAGAAAGAGAGCACAAGCAGAGGGGAGAGGCAGAGGGAGAAGCTGACTCCCTGCTGAGCCGGGAGCCTGACGCAACCTGGGGCTGGATCCCAGGATCTGGAGATCACCACCTGAGCCAAAGGCAGACGCTTAACCATCTGAACCACCCCGGCGTCCCTACAATTAATTCTAATGTCATATATATTATACAGTACTACGCTCTGGATCATCTAAGTAATTTCAAATACCAACTAATCATGACACCTCCGTGCTTCATAGATAAGAAATTACTCCCCAAGATAAAGGCATATTAAACCACACATTCATAAGACAGTTAACACTTCCGACCTTATTAGAAATCATAAATTTTGCTGCCTACCATTTCCCCACTAAAAGGAACAGGGACCTCATGAGAAATGGCTGCTTCCAAGGCTCAGACAATGAAAGGACAGTGCAGTGAGCCCAGAAGTGTGGTGGCAGAAAGGAAAAGAGTGTTGCGAAGCGGATGGGGGCATGTCAAAGGACAGCTCTGAGGGATGCTCACTGGCTCACTTTGGGGAAATTAGAGTAGCAAGGTATGTAATACTTTAATGACATGAAGAGAGGATTACAAATTGAATACAGAAAGAACCCTGACTCCAGTCTAATAACCTGCAGAGGAGACGGGAGGGGGACAGAAACAGAGGAATTTCTGTGGAGAAGGAATGAAAGCAATGGAAATCAATGTTTTGGTTTTTTTAAAAGATTTTATTTATTTATTTGAGAGGGGAAGAGAGGGAGGGAACGTGCACAAGCAGGGGGAGGGGCAGAGGGAGAGGGAGAAGCAGACTCCCCACAGAGCAGGGAGCCTGATACAGGGCTTGATCCCATCCAGGACCCTGGGATCATGACCTGAGCTGAAGGCAGACACTTAACTGAGCCACCCAGGTGCCCCTGGAAATCAACATTTTACAGCCAACATCATAATAACTGATTTAAGCAAGAATCATCAGTTAATGCTAAATGAATGCTGAGGAATACAGTGTTCATACAGGCTCAACTAACCCCCTGGCATACCACACATTAATTACAAAGGGGGAAAGGTACCTTTACAATGAAAAAAAGCTGGCAGACACTACCTTCACTTAATGATTGTTACCAAAAAACCAAACTGGATGAGCTGACATTATGTACCTCCTGATGTAATGCGCTGGAAAGAAACTAACATCACCTATGAAATATCCCTGCCACAATGTTTTCACCTGAATTGAATCATGAGGAAACAATCACACACACCCATATTGGGCTGGGCTCTTCAATAATATCACTGTAATAAAAGATTCAGGGCAAAAAGCTAAGTGATTGTTAGAGACTAAAAAGACAGAACTTAAATGCAGTGTATGATCTTTGACTGGATCCTGAACTGAGTGGTAAAAAAAGACAGCTACAAATAACATCATGGGAAAAGTGGGGAAAACTAAATATTGGCCAAGAATACTGTGTCGATGTTAAATTTCCTAAGTGTGTTATACAGGAGAAATGTCCTTTTTTGGGAAAAACATGCCGAAATATATAGGGGTGAAGTATCACCATATTTGCAATCACTCTCAAGTGGTTCAAAAAATAAAGTTTGGTGTGTGTGTGTGTGTTCAAAGAGAAAGAAAGCCAATGCAACAAATTGTTAAAATTATCAATAATACCTTTCAAATATAATACACATTCCAAAATACAAAAGATATCTATCAGTCAAAATATCAAAAAGAAGAGCAATGCAAGCACTTATTTTCTGGGGGAAAAAGGTTTTTAAAGAGACTTATTTCTTTCTCTGAGGAGGAGAGAGAGAGAGAGAGAGAGAGAGAGAGAGATTGCATGCGTGGGGTCGGGGGAGAGGAAAGGGAAGAGAGAATCCTCAAGCAGACTCCCTGCTGAGCAAGGAGCTCGACCCCAGGACCCTGAGATCATGACTTAAGCCAAAATCAAGAGTTGGCTACTTAACCGACTGACCTACCCAGGCACCCCCACCCCACCCCCAATTTTTTTTTTTTAATTTAACTATGAGAGGCCTTAGTTGATCAGGCAGAAAACTTTCTCAATACTAAGAATTTTTGAAATGTTTTAATATTAAGTACTAATTTAAGAATTTTTATTTCTTTATTCCCAATAGATTTTAGAGATTAACTCTGTTAAGCACAAACCCACAGAGGTTTGCTCAATGCAAACCTCACAGTGAGTCTAAAATATAACCAGCTGTTGAATTCAAAGACTGTAAGAGAGAAGTTGCAGATCAAATGCAACTGGCCATCTAAATAGCTACAAACATGGTTTTCCACTCAAGCCCAAATTCAAAGGAAAGTAGTTTTCAATGGTTGGTTGGTCAAAAACAACATTAAATAGCAAGCACTAAAAAGTTAATTGAATGTTTGCCAGAAAGAGTATGACTTGTTTTTATACTGGATAATTAATTTCTTTGTTTTTATAAGAATTTTAAAGAGTGACCAACATGCTCCCTGTGGGTAATTAACTTCATTCAAGAAAGACTTCTTATTTTGTGGCATGGACTATGCTTGGGTTTGGAAACACTCCAAGAATGTTTTTGTTTGTTTTAAAATCTTATTTCTGGAATTTTTTTTTTATCTTAAGGATATACCTTATGGTGTTATAGTATTTAAACCTCATGACAAATAGCTTTAATAATATCATTGACAGTACATGCCTAAATAAAGCCTCACAAAGAGGCTTTATAATATAGGTTTATGTTTATAAAATAGGTTTATAATATGAGGCATTCTTAAGTAAACTATAATCAAATACAATGGATCTTAGTAACTTTAAATGTGTAACCTAAACATTGGTTTTGGGATCCTGAGTCTAGGTTTAAAAAAAAAAAAATGTGAACATCTGGAAAGTTGCCTTAACCATGCTGAAAGAAATTACAAATATTTATATATACTTATTTATGAAGCATGACTTTAAGAAATAATTCGAAAATTATTTTATAAATTTTAAAATGGCATCCTAAATGTGATTTGTTTTGTGATGAATTTGTTGATTAATACAATTTTTATGATCTCTTGCTAATTTAGGATAAAATTCACACAGTTCCAATCAAAATCTGAATTTTCTTAATATGAATCCTAAAGAGAAAAATGTTTTTATGAACCAGAATAACTTAAAAATAAACAATATCCTATGATTTACAGATGTACCTTCCTTATGCAATCTCCAGGAAAGTGGGGGAAATTGTTACTTAAATGTATCTCATGAGTGATGCTTTTTATAAAATGAGTTTTTCTCTTGTAGTAATTCATGGAATCTAAACCATTTCCTAGTCCTCCACTTTCTATTTTCTGAGACTGGATTTCACAGCCACACATGATAGGGGCACATGAGTTTTCAATGATGCCAGCTCATAACATTTGTGCTTGTTTTCTTGGTTCTCTTCAGAATCACAAAACAATAGTTGGCTGGCCAGCTCACTGCTCAGCCACCCACCTGGCAACAGTAGTTATACATAAGAACAGAAATGAACTACTGAGACCTCATCAAGATAAAAAGCCTCTGTACAGAGAAGGAAACAATCAACAAAACTAAAAGGCAGCCTTTGGAATGGGAGAAGATATTTGCAAATGACATATCTGATAAAGGGTTAGTATCCAAAATATATAAAAAAACTTACCAAACTCAAAACTGATCCAGTTAAGAAACGGGCAGAAGACATGAACAGACATTTTTCCAAAGGAGACATTTTTCCACAGGAGACACACAGATGACCAACAGACACATGAAAAGATGCTCAACATCACTCATCATCAGGGAAATGCAAATCAAAACCACAATGAAATACCACCTCACACCTATCAGAATGGCTAAAATTAACAACACAGGAAACAACAGATGTTGATGTGGATGTGGAGAAAGGGGAACCCTCTTACACTGTTGGTGGGAATACAAACTGGTGCAGGCACTCTGGAGAACAGTATGGAGGTTCCCCAAAAAGTTAAAAACAGAACTACCCTATGACCCAGCAATTGCCCTACTACATATTTACCCAAACAAAGGATACTGTTTCAAGGGGGTGCATGCACCTGATGTTTATAGCAGCATAATCAACAATAGCCAAATTATGGAAAGAGCCCAAATGTCCACTGACTGATGAATGGATAAAGATGTGATAAACGTATACAATGGAATATTACTCAGCCATCAAAAAGAATGAAATCCTGCCATTTGCAACAACATGGATTGAGCTAGAGTTCACTATGCTAAGTGAAATAAGCCAGTCAGAGAAAGACAAACACCATATGATTTCACTCATATGTGGAATTTAAGAAACAAAACAGATGAACATAGTGGAAAGAAAAGAAAAAAAGAGAGGGAGGCAAACCATAAGAGAGACTCTTAACTATAGAGAACAAACTGTTGCTGGAGAGGAGGTAGGTGGGGCAATGGGGTAAATGTGTGATGGGCATTAAGGAGGGCACTTATTGTGATGAGCACTGGGTGTTATATGTAAGTGATGAATCACTAAGTTCTACTCCTGAAACTAATATTACACTCTACGTTAACTAGCTAGAATTTAAATAAAAACTTGAAACATAAAAAAAAAAAAAAAGGGTGGAAGCAGATTAAATAAATCCCGGATGTTACTGCTGAAATAAAAATGTCTTTATTTTGGAAAAAAAAGTCACCTATTTTATCTGTAACATTCTAGCTACCAAAACCAATCAAAACCCCAAGAAATGATACAGTATTCTATTTATTTCTTCATTAATATGACTTTGAGACAAATGCCCTATTAAAAGTATAACATAGCAATAATTGCTATAAAAGACTATTTGTACACTTTATCAAGACTTGACTTTTTTTAAAGAATAGAAGACTTATTTTGGCAATATGAAATAACATGGAAAAAAAATGGTAAGCAGTTGTTAAACTTATGGTATTAAAAGCCTTAAAGTAAAGGCAAAAGTGATGTTATAATCAGCCATACTAAGTTATACTAGTCAGTACATTTTACTGGTATAAGCTTACACCATTACAGAAATATCTACTCCTTTCCAAGATACTCTAATAGACAAGTAATGAGAAGGCAAATAAAAAAGTGCTGATATCCTAGTAGATATAAGTAGATGCTAGCTAATATGGCAATGGAAGAAAATGAAGGGAAAGGCAATCCTAATTATAGACGAAAAGATACTTTTCTTTAAAAATCACCATAATTCTGCAATCTAGAAAAAAAATCACTGTTAATATGAGTTTTCATTTTCTTTTAATATTTTTCTACATTTTTCCTATATTTTCCCTACGTAACTGAAATCATACTAAACAGCTTACATCCCATTTTCACTTCACATTATAAAGAGCATATCCCTAATTCATTTTCAAAAACATTATTTAATGAGCACTCAACAGTCTATCTTATAAATAAATTATTTGTTCAGTAACATTACTACTGTTGAACAGTTAGTTTTTCCCTTCCAAATTTTCCTTTATGTCTCCTTGTGCTCTTCTTCAACATTGACAGGACTGATAGTTTCCTGAGGATACAGACTATGTCCTTCCTGCCCGGTGCCCCCCTACTTTACACATTGCTGTATTCAGAGTATACATTCAAAAGTTAGTTGACTTAAAAAGGAATCATGCTGTAATCCAGTCCTCTATGTCACAAGATGGCATTTTATAGTGAAACCAAGATTAAATCAAAATGATTAAACAATCAAAGAAGGGAGACTTTCTGGATCAACATGGCAGAATGAGAGGGATTTATCTCTGCTCCCATCCAATCCTCCTGCCAAAAAGAAAAAAAGGTCATTAAAGGAACTTAAAACTGTGTTAAATCCACAATGATAAAGAAAACAGGAGAGGAGAACATAGTAGAGGGTGATGTCAATGTTTTTAGAAGATGGAGAAGGGATGAATGGGTGGGTGTATCTAACTTTGAAGGGAAAGGAAAAGCTATCATTTAAAGAACGCTGCAAAGAGAAATGCAAATGAGTAATCAACTGCTGCCCAGGATAGATCATGATGAAGTTCAGGAGTCAAAGGCACTGGGTCCTGGGGAAGGTGGGGCACAGGGCTAACAAAGGGGGACTGGCTGAACACACTAGAGCTCAGCCATGGGACGGCCTTCCCAACCCTAAGCAGCCAGACAACTAACTCTTCCTTCTTCACTCTGGCACAAGACCTGAGGTTTTTCATCAGAGAAGGGTATCAAAAGAGCCCACCAAGTGCCCAGCAGCACAAAAGAAAAAAAAAAAAAGAGAGAGAGAGAGAGAGAGAGAGACCCATACAAAGGCAAATCACAGAGGAATTTTAAAATATGCTTATAAAGAGAAGAATCTAAATTTGCTAGAGAAAAAATACTAATATAATTGCGATTCAGAATGGCACAGGATGTCTCAACTATATTTCTAAACACTAAGATAATGGAGAAATCCCTTTAAAAATTCTATAGGAAAATAAACATCAATTTTGACTTTTTTATTCAGCCAAATGATTTGTGGCAGGCAGAACTGTGAACATGATTCTTGCTTGTGTATAATCTCCTCCCCTCTGAGTGTGGGGGTACCTGTGAATATGATGAGATATCACTCCCATGATTATACAAAAATGAGTTTGATCCACTGGACCTAATTTAATCACACAAGTCCTTTAAAAAGAGAGAAAGAAAAAAATCAGGGATTCAAAGTGTGAAAAGAATTTGATGGGCCCTTACTGGCTTGAGGATCAAGGGAACATGTAGTAAGAAACATGGGCAGCCTCCGTGCAGCCAGCTGCTCGGGAACAGGGACCTTAGTCCTACAGCTGCAAGGAACTGAAACCTGCCAGTGAAGGATCTTCTCATGAAGAGAATAGATCTAAAATACAATGCTGTAAGAGCCCCTTCTTCGCCTGCCCCCCCAGTATTACGATCTCCTCCTCCTTGGGAGGAGTCACACCGGATAGTATTAGAGAACCATACCCAGAATGAGGAAGGTTTCACCAAGAACTGGTTTGGCTCTTCATCCCTGTCTTGCCCATTCACCAAAGTACAATGTTAAAAGATCTGAGAAAAATAATATAGAGGAGTGTTATTACTTTCTTAGAAAATTGGAAGGTTGAAACAGACTTGCTTTGTACCTAGCTTTATATTATAACAGAAGAGAACAGAGTTCCAATATTCTATTCCAGGGCTAGGTAACCTAAGGCATGGGACCAAATAGCAGCAACGGATGTAACCTACTATGAACTGTCATCGGCAATGCCATGCCTCTTCTCTTCCTGACCCAATGCTCCTGTTCCAGCACCCCCCGACCCCTGCCACCCAAGTACAATCTCTACTCCTTTACTAGTATAGTTACTGGCCCAATTTAATATTCCCACCTTCACATGCTGAGGCTGGCATTTACAAACACACTGTGGATTCCTACCACGTTACAACTAGGAGCAGGGGTGGGGACCAAGCAACACCAGCACTGTGAATGTCCACCATATACCAGAGAAACTGTATAAATGATCTCATGTTGTCTTTCCATCAACCCTACGGAGGAGGCATCATCACCCCCGTTTTAAGGATGAGAAAGCATGGGCTCTCTAACTCGTGCAGGCCACACAGTTCGTGAAAAGATGTGTGCAATGGCAAGTCTTACTTCAAAGCCCATGCATTTTGTCTTTTCCAGTTAGAATCAGGTCCCAGTCTACCAAGATCCAACCAGCAGCCCTGCACTTTTATCCGCTTTTCCCTTTGACCGTAAATGAGACTCCTGTGGTGGCGACCCAAAGCCCTAGCAGCTTAGAAGTAGGTGGACAAGGTAACTGGTGCCAAGCTAATAAAGGCAGTAAGAAACGCGATGCAATGATTCTAAGAAAAGAACTACCTCTCTTCCAAATGCCGAAGACAGAACCCTGCCATGTCTAAGGAACAAGTGGGAACTGTCTGCTACCTCCAGGAGAGAAATAACTGTCACACGATCTACATTTAGTGGGAAACTGAAGCCATTATAGATCCATCAGAGAACTTCCAGAAAAGCTGACATCACTGAAAAGGAAGGCACAAAAAATTCTAGGCAGATATCTAATGGGCCAATAACAGCAAGCAAGGGCTCACTGAAGTAATCACCAAAGAAACTGCCCCTTATTTAGAATTTACCATTTGGAGAAAGGTAGAGGCTTAAAACAAGTACATCAAAGAAAAAAGAAAATGTTTCGAGAGCAAAAGACCCTAATTTGAATACAGTTTGAAGGTTACTGGAGCAATGATGGCTTCCTATACAGCAAATGAAGAATTCTGGTCAAAACATCATCAGACTCATATTTAAATAAAGGCTTAGCCTATACCCCAGCCTGTCAAGAAAAACTCTGTAAGAGAAATATATATTAAAGTAGTTCCATATTAAATACAGATGACCTGTGAAAAACACAGAGGTTAGGGGCACCACCACAGAGTCAAAAATCTGTGTCTAATTTTTGATTCCTCACAAACTTAACTACTAATAGCCTACTGTTGACTAGAAGCCTTACGGATAACATAAACCATCCATTAACCCATATTTTGTATGTTAGATGTATTACACACTATATTTTTATAATAAAGTAATCTGGAGAAAAGAAGATGTCATTAAGAAAATCATAGGGAAGACAGAAGATATTTATAGTACTGTACAGTCTTCATCCAAGAAAATCAGCATACAAGTAGATCTGTGCAGTTCAAACCTGTGTTGTTCAAGGGTCAACTATATTTGATTTTATACATTCAATAAACATATATAACATTTTCAAAGATGATTTTGACATTTTTAAGTGAGTGGTAAATAAATGTTACGTGACTAAATAAATAAATAGAAAATAAGTTTTCAGGAAATAAACTCCAATTTAAAACACTGACTGAGTGGCGCCCGGGTGGCTCAGTTGGTTAAGCGTCTGACTCTTAGTTTCAGCTCAGGTCATGATCTCAGGGTCATGGGATTGAGCCTGGCATTGGGCTCCGCACTCACTGGGGAGTCTGCTTGGGATTCTCTCTCTCTCTCTGCACTCCCCACCTCCGCCCCCCCAACACACACAGGCCACACATGCTCTAACTTTCTCTCTCTCTCTCTCTCTCTCTCAATAAATGAATCTTTAAAAAATAATAAAAAAATATAACACTGACCAATAGCAAATCATTATTCCACTTTCAATAGTTCAGTGTTCAGTCATCACCAGGGAATGAGTTGGCTCACTTACACAACACACTGCACTTGCTAGGATGCATGAGACCTTGTCTCCACTTTAGAGACCTACGTTTGAAACCAGCAGCACTGAGATAATGCTAGGCAACAATTTTTGGTTGTTTTTGTTTTTCTACATTATCATTTTCTACTCTATGTGGTCATTTTCTTATTTGCTCTATGACCAAATGTGTTTCTTGAGGACTAACATTCCCTGATGACAGTAGGGACAGTAATTATGTCACTGAAGAATGTGTACTGGTGGGGGAAGGTAAAGTTTCTAAAATGTGTGACTTTCCAAAGTCAAATATAGAGAGTAACTATACCTCTAGATTATACTCCACAGCTTTCATTAGAATAGCTACTTGTCAATTTTTTAAGACGACATAAAAACAGAGACACCTGGGTGGCTTACTTATGCATCTGCCTTCAGCTCAAGTCATGATCCCGGGATCCTGGGATCAAGCCCTGCGTCGGGCTCCCTGCTCAGCGGGGAGCCTGCTTCTCCCTCTGCCTGCCGCTCCCCCTGCTTGTGCGCATGTTCTCTTCCTGACAAATAAATAAATAAAATCTTAAAAAAAAAAGACAACATAAAAATAAGAAAGAGAAAGGATAATTTTAGGCTTAATAAAAAAAAAATGTGCCATCCCCTTGCTGATACAGGACAGAAGATTTCAGTTGGAGAGAAGAAATATATTTTGAGTTTCGTGCCTACTCTGCTGGTGAAAGCATCAGGTTAAAGATAGGGGAAGAGACAGTAATGGAGACTGACCCCACTTCTTTCTGTTTTTCTTAAGATTCCTTTGAGAAGGATGATTACATACATATGGGGTGTAGTGAAATATAAAAAGAGATGGTACTTTAATTATGAGGATGCATTTATATAAGAAAGTGCCTAACAAGGACTGAGAATATCTGGTGGAAGGTTGATATGGGCAAAGCAGAGGTGAGAAGCTGCAGCTGCAGAGCGGAAGGAAAAGATTAACCTTAGTGAACACGCGTCAGATAGGTGAGGACAACACCAGAGGCGCGGGGGGCAATGAGGAGTGAGTGGCAACAGTCAAAGCAGAAGATGACCAGGACAAATCCGGCTCCAGGAACGAAAAAGAAGTGACAAGTACAACCGACAACAGGAAGGCAAGCAAGCCGCGGAGGCCAGAGCCACTGGAGATAGGAGCACAGAGGAAAAGGCTCTGAGGCAGGCATGTTTGGGGAAGGGCGACAGTTGCCGATGGGTTGCCCCGCAGGACAGACCTGCAGAACTTACCCACCGCACAGCTCCTCCCCGCTTCCTACCTGTGCATTGGATCGCAAATAGCAACGTGTATTTTAAGTGATAATCTTACCAAATTTAAAATCATAGATAAAACGTTTCTCCCTGGTAGGCCTATACTAATCCATTACTAAATAACAAAGCTTTCTTTCAGAAATTAGGCCTTCACATCCTTCTCTCAAAAGACATCAAGTTCAAGAAACAATTAGGCAATTTTCCCAACATATATCTCAAATACCCAACAACTGTATTTTATTTTATTGTTATTATTTTATTACTGGATAGTAGTTGGCACACCTTGTTCTATTAGCTTCAGGTGTACGTCATAGGGTTTCAACAAGTATA
Source organism: Eumetopias jubatus (assembly GCF_037043125.1). Lineage (NCBI taxonomy): Eukaryota > Metazoa > Chordata > Mammalia > Carnivora > Otariidae > Eumetopias > Eumetopias jubatus. The sequence goes on from NW_028274814.1 coordinate 28,070,804, forward strand.
CATTACATAGTGCTCACTCCCGACAGTGAGTGTAGTTACTATCCGTCATCATACGTTATTATAATATTACTGAGTATTTTCCCTACGCTGTACTTTTCATCTCTGTTTATTTTTTGTTATTTTATTTTTATTCTTGATCTGTGACTTACTTATTTTATAACTGGAATCAGATTGCATTTTAATGCCCATTTACAAATTTTAAATGAAACATATTGAAATAATGAAAAGTTATTTCCAATTCAGATTCCTTGAGATTTCAAAGTAAAGATGAACAGACAACTGACCAACTGATGAGGTGACTATGGGATTTTGTAAAAAACAATATGTTTCAAAGACCAACCTAAATTTGACAGAACTGATAGAGAAAACAAATATTTTCATTTTAATAACCTGACAATATATTCTATTTTACCAAGGTAAGATTTAATATTTTAAAACATTTAAAGAAATTATAAGATACCATGTGCTGCTTTGAAAAACAATCTTTTTTTTTTTGTTATAACAGAAGAAAAACTAGGGCATCGAGTTTTTGTCTGTTTTTTTCATGGTGATGTCTGCAAAAATGTTACAATCAAGTAGAACAAGGAAAATTATGGTGCTTTCTCATGCAATTTGTATTTGAAAAAGGAATGAAGAGTCTCACAAGTTAAGAGCTCAGGAACCCACGCAGGCTGAGTCCATGTTACAGTCCCTGACGGAGAGTACACACTGACTTTGCTGATTGATACGTTGAGTTCAGTTCAATTATTTCTTAATCAAGCCCTTCCGAAACAATAAAGTACACAGAAAACCCAAAACTCTTCCAGAGAAAGGGGGCAAAAACGCATTTACAGTGTATATATGAATTTTGTGATATATAAAGTTGTATACACGGTAATTTACGAATGAATTAAATGAATGAACATCTGGGTTTTGATATTAAATTTTTAAAAGAGGAAAATCTCTTATTTGTTAATATGAAAAGTGGTTATAAGTTAACTATCAGCAAAAGTCATTCACTGTTACAATTTATACGCGTATTATAATACCACATAACGCTATTGTGCTTGAGTTAACAAGCAAAGTAGATATTCCATTTATATTGGCAATGTTCCACAAACAACAAAGCTAAGTCCAGTAGATACAACATTTTCAAAATGCATGTAAACTATTTAGATGAATTCTTTCTGCTGACAATCCCAGGGGAGAGAAGAGAAAATGATGTGTTTTACCCTAAGAGCTCAAGGCTCTCTTGGGAGGTAATTCAATTGAAATTTTACATTCAGTCTAGCCAGGCAGTGATAAACAGATGCTTAAATTAGCTGCCTTATGCCATAATCAAATATCTTAAGGAAAAAAAGTTTCTAACAAAAACATAGGGAAGAGGGTAAAGAGGAAAAAGAGGGGAATTAAAATACTTTTTAAAAGCTTACTGGTATTTTTAGAAAAAAATGTTTTTCTAACTTCTTCTGTAAGTAGTATACCACAGGAATCAATCATGCCTCTCAATACATTTATTGGTTGGTTCGTACCATTGGGTCAGTTAGCACACAGATAATCACTTAAAATAACTGAATTCTTACATTAAGTTTTTTTTTTTTTGAAATTGATCTAATTTGCAGATTTTTTTTAATGGTTGCATGTATAAAATTTAACTTTTAACTGCATCTTTTACTATAAGCATCTTCAAGACTTTTTTGAAAGTAGTGATGCAAATAATAAATCCATAAAAGATGAAAGGTTAAAACTGATTTACAATTTACTCCTATATATCAAAATGGATAAAACTATGATAGCAGCTAAAAACAATTAAAACCGTCAACCAAACAAAGGCAGATAACTTTATATCAAAAACCTGTAACCTTCATTTAACTGACTCACTAGATTAACTAACATGCTCCAACCTTTCTCTGAACTCTATCTCTTGATACTCCCAGTTTGTGCAAAGCATGCAGCTAGATCCACTAGTTGAGCTATGTGCTTATTAAAAATCAGTTGTGCAGGGCGCCTGGGTGGCTCAGGAGGTTAAGTGTCCGACCCCTTGATTTCCGCTCCGGTCATGATCTCAGGGTTGTGAGATCAAGCCCAGTGTTGGGCTCCCCACTCAGGGGCGAATTTACTTGCAATTCTCTCTCTCCCTCTCCCTATGCCCATGCCCACCAAGCTCTTTCTCTCTCTCTCTCTCAAATAAATAAAAAAACAAATCTTTAAAAGACATCAGTTGTGCTGTTCTCAAACTCGTTTTTGCCAGCTGTACTGGTAACTGTTGCCGGATTGCTTAATTAAATATTAACCAAGGAAATATGAGTGCAAAAGAGACTTGTTTCTGATGAAAACTAAATTGAACTTTAGTTTAACTTTAGAAAGACTCAATATAGACTAATCACTGGGGGGAAATGTCTCTTGATTTAAGTGTGGGTAAGGATTTAAAAAATAAACCAGAAGGATTACAAGTTAAAATCTAGAAGGATTCTGCACTGATTACTCTGCAAGTTTTTAAAGTTCTAACTCTACTGAAATGGGAGATCCCAGGTGATACACTAGAGTGTGGTTTACACAAGAAAAGCAATGTTAAATTCCAATCAGAGAAGCAACACTCCAACAGCCCTGACCCCACTTAAAAAGACAGGTGAATGTACATTTCTATATCTTAACTGGAAATACAGTATTTAAGATTTTCACATATGACTTTTAAAAAACAATTCCCTGCTTTAACTTCTTCTCTGTGTTTAACTGACCAACTGTGAAAGGATAAGAGTTCTCTACTGTGTTGGAACCTGAGCCACAAAGACAGCAGCTTCCTAACCTGGTGGGAGAGAGAATTCAGTATGATAATTTGCCACAAGGGAAACAGGAAGAGGATGTAAGAGCATCCAGCGAGGCTTGGACAGCTGGGATAGGTTAAAGGGAACCTGACATGAGGTAATGCGAAAAGGGAAAACAGAAGCTCAGCAGGCAGATAGAAGAGGAGGGCTGTGAGGCAGAGCAGACCGAGGTGGGCAGGTGAGAGACCGGGGTGCATTCGGATGGCAGCGGTGTGGGCCTGTGAGTAAGGGCCTTTTAAAGGGGAACGGACCGGAAGCAAGGCTGGTGTACCTGCCATGGCCGACAGTTTGATTTTTATTGGGAAGACAAGACAATGTGAAGGACTAAGTAGACCGTTAGCCAGACTCCTATTTCAGAAATACTGCTCATGGCACAGTATGGGAGACAGAGGAGGGAGGAGACTATAAATCGGAAGCTAACTGTAAAATCAGAAATCCAAATCAGAACAGGGCCCGTGGGGCCAGAAAAGAATATCATTTCAATATTTAGGAGGTAGAATTGATAAGAAATAGAGAGAGCTGACGAGATGAGTGTGGAAGGGAAGCAGCTGAGAAGACCGGCAGGCTTTGAGCACCGGACACGAGACACATGATGGAGGCCAGTCACCAAGATGTGGACACGGGGAGACCCAGGCCAGTGGAAGAAATGACTGACCCGGTGTTTGAGATACTGAATGGGACAGGAGACTTGTCCAGTAAGCCACTGCATGCGTGGGCCTGGACCTCACAAAAGAGGCGAGGGCGTGAGGAAGAGGTACACAGTAGCAGTATCTGCGAACGGTGCAGAGCATGGTCCTGGGAGCCAGGCTGAGTGTGCATCCTGGCTCTGCCACTTCCCAGCTCTGCAACTGTGGGCAAATTACTCAGCCTCTTTATGCCTTTGCTTCGTCATCTGTTACCAAAAAAGGCGGGGGGGGGGTTAATAACAGTACTTCCTTCCCACGTCGTTGTGATGATAGAATGAGTGTATATGAAGTGTTTACAAGAGAGCTTGGCAAGTAGTAAGTGCTACTGGGTATTGGGTTTATGTTGCTCCTGTTGTTACTGTAACCAATGCTTTTGTATGGCTGAGATCAGCCTCCAAATGTGGACGGTTGGAAGAGACCAAAGAGGAAACGCCAAAAACACTACCATTTAAGAGGGAGAACAAGTGAAAAGGCAACAGAGCAGAAGGAGAAGAGGGCAGAGTATTGTCAGAAAAGCCAAAAAAGCCTACAGTTTGGGAAAAGTCAGCAATATTGGGCAATTCAGAGATATGAAGTCAAGTTCTGAAAATGTCAACTGGATTCAGGAATTAAGAAGTCATTGGCGATTCGAATAAAAGCAGCGATAGTTTGGTTTCCAAATTTTTACGATTATATGCTCCATATATAGGAAAATAGATTTGTACATCAGTTATTGTATCTATAGTTATAAATAACATCCTTACACTACTAACGTTGACTAATGTCTCAAGGCACAATATATGCCTGATGACATTTTCAAACACCAATGATGCAAGAGGTCAAATCCAATTCAAATAGTTTAAGAACTTCCAATTTGGGGGGACAATTTCTTGCTAGATCAGGTTAGAATGTGACTTTTAAAGTACAACATAGCTAAGTACAAGCATGTACCAGAGTAGGTAAGAGCAGGCTCAGCTAAAATTAGATGTTATCTGCCTCAACCATATGAAATCATCACTTTTGTAGGTAAAAAGTGGTCAAATATTGGCAATTTCATCTGGTTCAACCTACATAATCCATAAATGCACTTAACCGGACACACATAAACTGTTACACATTGCTACAGACAGAAAACAAATGGGCGAATGACTCCAGTCAACCCCTCAACATTGAAGAACGGAATTAGAGTATTAACGTTGAAATGTACGAAATACAAACAAGTTAAATGTATCAAATAGTAATAAAGTTTTTAAAAAATAAATTTAGATACAAATAAACGGAAGTTAAACATGAGTCCCAATGAGTCACTCGGTGCACTCCACTCTGGAACCACTGCTGCAAACGTTAAGAGAGTGAGGACGTAAAGGAAACACATTTGAGCACTTTGGGGATCTTGGCTGTAAAAGAAAGAAGGGGTGTTGATCTTGGCTTTGACGAAGATGGAGTTAAAGGGCTTTAAACGGTCTTCTTAAGATGGGCGTAATCTGCAATGATGTGTGTGGGCTGCAGGAAGAAGCCAAGGGAGACCATGTTATGGGAGGAGAGGTGACAGCTCTCCTGGGAGTAAGGACCCTAAGCTAGAAGGGGGGTCCTGTCACCATGACCACAGGGGCATTTTAGAATATGGACTCAGTGGCCCAGAAATCTCCTTAAAAAAAAAAAAAAAAAAAAAAGAAAGCCCTTAAGTCATTCTGATATGGCTGCTCCACGGCCTGGAGCTGGAACCACTGACCTAAAGCTCAGATTTAAAATGCTTCATTTTTTTCAACTCTAATTTACACTGGCAGTTCTGTTTTAAATGGCCAATTAAAATTACAAAGACTTTGAATAACCGAAAGGTACAATCAGGTATCTTCCTCCGTAATTCTTAACTTTTCCTCTATCACCCCCAATTTTAGCTTGGATGGAAAAGCCTTTCTTGAGGTTTGTTCTCAGACTTCAGATGATTCAGCATCAAAACACTCCTGGGGTTCTTATCTGTTTCAGTCACAGGCGGTCAATTCATCTTGCCTAAACAGTTCTCAGGTTATCACCAGCAAAGTCTTAGGTTGCATTTTCATCTACTCTGCTCTCTGATCTCCTGCTTCCTTTCCCTCTAAGGAGCAGAAGTGGGGAAAGAAAAAGAAGAGAAGAAGAGAAAAAGAGGGAAGAGCTACTACGTACGGAGTCTTTTTCATTGTGAGGACAAAGCCTTTCTTGATTCTGTGCAATCAAAGTTCTCTCCACAATTGCAACAATTTTGCAAGCAAAATTCCAAGCCCGGTTCTCAGCTACACTATTTTACATAAAGTGGCAAGTCCCCGAGTAACTGCATTTTCCTCAGCAACCCCTTTAACGACGGTATCAGTTCATAAACTGCTTTAGATTCCGTTTCCTTAGAGAGAACATTCAAACAAAATGTAAAGATAATCCTAAAGAAGGTATTTAAAGTGAGTGCAATATAAGATTACTCCAGTCTATATTATTTTTTATTAACGTCACGAGTGTAAGTTTCACTTCCTAAATAAGACTCACAGAAGTTACTTGAAAGCAGAGATTAGGTTATAAGTGTGAAAGTAAAACGAGTAAGATGGGTAAATGGGAAAGGGATTAACATTTATTGGATATCCGCTATGTGTTATGATGTATATATGTTATTTCATTTATTTTTTACAACAACCCCGTGAGATATTATTGCCCTCATTTTGCTGATAAGAAAATGCCAGTTCACAGGGGTTAAGAGAGTCATATAGCTAATAAGTGGGAAAGCCAATTTTAAGCCAGATCTATGAATGCAAAGCCCATACTTTTCCTTGGTTACTACACATTGTGAGTAAAGAAAGAAACAACTGTAGTTACATACTAAGGATAAAAAAAAATTAAAGGAGACTATGGAAGGATGGTAATAAAAAGGAAAGAAGTAGGAGAAAGAATACAAAGGACATACTTAAGAAAAGGAAGGGGGCAGGAGGGGACCCAGGTGAGGCTGGTCCTGCAGAAGGAGACAGACAGCTGGTATAAGGTGAGGGGCGGCCCACTATGTCACAAGTGGCTGATGCGTCTAAAGTGTCAACAGGGAAGATCTGGCCTAACTAGGGTTCTCCAAACTTAAAACCCTAATGAATGGTAATCAAAAATAATCATCTGGAAGCAAGCACCCATGAGAAGGTTCAGCTCAAAGAGCCTCCATTTAGAGAAAAGACGGGAATTTGCTAATAAGAGAGAAGATATGCATGTTTGTCCTCGTTGGGGAGGAACGGTTGATTATTTGGGGGACAGCAGACACCATGTGGGAAGTACCAAGATCAAAGGCACACAAAGAAATAATTGAATTAGAAACGTTTATCATCAAATATAGGCACAACAGAGGAAATGAATCTGAAAGAGACACAAGGGATAGAGCAGAACCTACCCAGGTGGGCGGGAAGAAGTGGAGGGGTGAGAGACGGTGGTAATACTGTGACACTGGCCTGAGTATCACCCAGGGTTTGCAACCATGTTCATACCTGACACAGGAAAAAATCCTCAACAAGGGGCCAAGCCTAAAAAGGAATATAAATAGAAACAGATAACCTGGGGCGCCTCGGTGGCTCAGTCATTAAGTGTCTGCCTTTGACTCAGGTCATGATCCCAGGGTCCTGGGATGGAGCCCCGCATCGGGCTCCCTGCTCAGCGGGAAGCCTGCTTCTCCCTCTCCCACTCCCCCTGCTTGTGTTCCCTTTCTCACTCTCTATGTCAAATAAATAAAATCTTAAAAAAAAAAAAGAAAGAAAGAAACATAACCTACCTATATTTCTTTCTTTTTTTCTTTTTTTTTTTTTTTTCGACAGAGAGAGAGAGAGAGAGAGAGAGAGAGAGAGAGAGAGAACACAAGCAGGGGGAGAGGGAGAAGCAGGCTTCCAGCTGAGCAGGGAGCCCGATGTGGGACTCAATCCCAGGACCCTGGGATCATGACCTGAGCCGAAGGCAGACGCTTAACGACTGAGCCACCCGGGCACCCTACCTGTATTTCAAATGCATATCGAAACTATACTGGGGATGGGGGGAGGGAAGGAAACTAACCTGAGTTCACTGTTTTGTGCGTGTGGTAAAACATATAATAATGTAAAATTTGCCAATTAAAGCATTTCTAAATGGACCATTCAAAGGCATGAATTGCATTCCCCGTGTTGTGCAGGTATCACCACGGTCTATTTCCAGGCTGTTTTCAGCATCCCAAGCAGAAACTCTGTGGCCAGGAAGCAGTCAGTAACGCCCCATTCTGCTAGCCCTTCCAAGTAACTTCTGAGTATACAATTCTGACTACATACCTTCAAGCTAAAGATGAAAACAAAACAAAAAACGGTGAACAAAAATTGAAGTCTAGTTAGTGGGTTTGTTTTTCACATTGCCAAAGATTAGCAATTCTGAAGCTGCTTTCTGTGTATTCTAGAATAAAGCAAATAAAAGAATAAACTCTGTGCTTTGAATTAGATTTGGAGCTATCAGTAGGAACTCATGCTTTTACTCCACATGGAGAAATAATTGTGGAAATACATACAGATGTGTGTGTATACACATAAATGTATTTCCTAGCTCTGTCTGCTAAAAGCATCCAAAAGCAAGGGCAGGGTAGTAGCAACAATCTTCTAGTGTCCTGATCTTGGATTCTAAACTCTGTTCTTCAAAAAACAGGAGCCTGTGCTCTGGAGAAGGGCTGATTCCAGGACGAGAGCTGAGAAGTACAAAAAGAAATCATCTCACGGGGCCAGAAAGTAATGAATTGTTCAAATGATAAAAATAAGTCAAAGAGCACAGGAGACAGCTTGAGAGGCTTCCATGAGCCAAATCAGAGGCAATCTGTACACCAAAATAAATGATGACATGAATGGAGTATAAGACACTGACTGAAATAAAAATCCACAAGTGAACTCTGACATAAATATACAAATAAATAAGTGGGAGAGAATGGAAAATCTTCCTTAAAGTAGAATGCAAACTAAAAATGTAGACAGATGGAATTAGACGTTCATCTTCCAGCAACTAGGACAGTAATAACTCATCCAAGTAAATATCATCAATGGATGTTAAAGTCTGGTAAAATCTGGTGAGAAACAGAATGTTTACGTCATCTCCAACCATCTACCCACTAGACAGTTATCAGTATCAAAGAGGAAACTAGTAACTTGACAGTTTGCCAAATTACAACCTGGCAGACACCACCTTCACCAAGTACAATTAACAAGAAATTGACATCACAGGGTTCTTCACCTGCCGCTCGAGAAGAACGTGAGACCACTGCTGTGGGACTTGCTATGTGACAAAAATACATAACCTGAATCCCATGAGTAAATATCAGACAAACCCAAGTCGAAGGACACCCTACAAAGTAACTAACTTGTTCTCTTCAAAAACATCAAGGTCATGAAAGGTACAGACAGCCCGAAGAAGGTTCTAGATGAAAGGAACTAAAGAGACATGGCAACTGAGCACAACGTGTGATTCCGGACTGGATCCCGGACCAGACTCATTCTTGTTCCCTTCTGCTATGCAGGCTATTACTGGGACAGCCGATGCAACTGGAGTATGGTCTACAGATTACTTACTAGCATCATTTCAGTGTTAATTTTTTTATTTTGATTTTGATAACTGTACTATGGTTACGTATGAGAAACCTCTTGTTTTAGAAATACAAGGAGCATCTTGTCCTGAACTTACTTTCAAACAATTCAGAAAACAAAACAAAACATGTATATATATCAAAATAGAATGACAAGTAAATGAGATAAGATATCAATGTTTGGGGAATCCAGATGATGAATATATGGGAATTCTTTGTGCTATTCTTTTTTTTTTTTTTTTTAAGATTTTATTTTATTTATCTGACAGAGAGAGAGAGAGCACAGGAAGGGAGAGCGTCAGGCAAAGGGAGGAGAAACAGGCTCCCTGCCGAGCAGGGGAGCCCGATGCGGGGCCCAATCCCAGGACCATGAGATCATGACCCGAGCCGAAAGCGGACGCCCAACCGACTGAACCACCCAGCGCCACCCCCCTCCCCCCGCGCCCCCGTGCTATTCTTAAGCCTTTTGTCTAAGTCTGAAATTACTTTAAAGTAAAAAGTAAAACAAAACCATCCAGTGGATTGTAAAAAGTAAAACAAAACCATCCAGTGGATTAAACCAGCTGTTGTTTAATATTTTTGCAAGAACATCAAATGATTACCTGGGCAATGCTTGAGCAGCACCCATGCCCATCTTGTTGCTTCGACCACCTTCTGATATGAACAACTGCATCTTCAGACAGTTGTAGTTGTTAGAGAATTCTTCGTTATACAGAGTCCAAATCTATCCCTCTGCATTTTTCATCCATCAAATCTATCTGGTTAGAATGTTACTTCCCTAAATCTCTTCAAAGGCTTTTCTATCATTCTTTAGGTTTAATGGTAACATGTTCCCTTTTCAAAGGCCAAACTTCTCACTTATTTCTTGCTTCTGAAGATTCCTTTCCTCATCCCTTTAATATTACCTCCTCTACTATAAAATGAAGTAGATGGACTAATGCCCTCTGAGATCCTAACCATGGGACTGAGTTTATTAGAGGCAAGGACTGTGGAGTATCTGTAGGACCACCACTAACGTTAGATTGGTAGATGAGGGACGCAGGTATTGGGCTGAAGAAACCTCCAAATCTAACATGCTAAATAAATAAGACCATTGCTTCTTTGATATTCTCCAATAAGCAGATCTCCGCACTATGCCACAGATTATATATAACCTTCCAAAATTTGAATAAGAAAACACCTTTAGGGGCACCTGGGTAGCTCAGTCGGGTAAGCCGCTGCCTTCGGGCTCAGGTCATGATCTCAGGATCCCAAGATGGAGCCCCACATCGGGCTGGCTCCCTCCTTGGGGGGAGTTTGCTTCTCCCTCTCTCTCTGCTGCTCCCTCTGCTTGTGCTCTCTTGCTCGCACTTGCTCTCTTTCAAATACATAAATAAAAATCTTTAAAAAGAAAACACCTTTAAATTCCTGTTTCCCTGTAATTCAGTAAAACATATAATGCATCACCTTAGGAAGTAACTGTGTTCACAAAAACTTGTGGATAAATTAAAACGGCTTGATTTACATTTTGATTGGGAAGTGCCCAATCAGTAACTGTTCAACTGAACGTACGAATTCTTTACATTACTCATTCCATGACACACCTGTGAATTTACAGGACAGACTCTCTGGAAGCCAATACACATCTAACAGAAACGTCTCTAGTGGTGGTATCTCTGTTGAAGAATCACAAACTGCAGTTCCATAATCTATCTATCTATCTATCTATCTATCTATCTATCTATCTATCTATCTATCTATCTATCTATCTATCTATTTTTTAAGAGTCAACCTGGGCAGAGAAGGTAAGTAACTCCAAAGTTACACAGTGAATGAGGTTTAAAGTTGGAACGAGGACTCAAGCCTAAGTCTCCCCAGTAGAGCTCCTTCTACTGGACCAGTCTGCTGGCCTGACCTGAAAATGCTGCCTCTAGGGGACCGGTTTCATTACATTTAAACCTACAGCTCACTCGATCCTGTTTGGAGGGGCTCTCTAGAAACTGTGTCTTGCTGTCTCTGTTTGTAAAACATATATAAACATATATTCGATATAAAAACAAATTACTCCTAAAGTTCCTGTGTTATTACAAAATTTTGTCCTAAATCTGCTGTCCATTTTGTGTGTTTCAGAGACAAAAGCCTTTTGTTTATCTCCTTCCTAATTGAATTAGATTACCCTGTTTTATGACATATGGTCCTTTTAAAGGGAATTCTGGAATTTTGATATAGTGCTGACATGGAGATATTAATTAAAGGCAGCTCTTGAAGGTTAGGGCCCAGGATATCAAAATATAACTGAAGACTCTTAAGATACACCAAAGTATTGCAACACATGGTGGGAAAATAGTATATTAAAAGAACGAACTTTTTGAGGGAATCCTCTTATGATGTGAATTTCTCCCTAATTTTTCTCTTTGTCCCTCTGAACACTGATGTTTTTTGTATCTGCAGAAAATTAGATACGCTATTAATAGGTTATGTGGTTTAAATAGTATACATTCTATGGTACTCATCAGCAAAAATGATGTTTGCCAAATTACAAACAGCTCAGTAAATATAGCTAAGTGATGAGAAATAAGTTGATTCTGGTAATCCTAGTGGTCAGAATAGAAACCATTCAGAAAATGTACACAGATGAGGGACTTAAAGCATGGAAAGATGTAACTTGTTCTATAGATTCTAGCTTATACTAGGAATATGAATGCATTTATAAGAAACTGCCCTCAAAAAAACAATGGCAGTGAGATGAGCTATCATACACTCAATATAAAAACATTCTGATACAGCTTCTGTTATGCCACTATTTACTATCTTAAATACTCCTCAACACTGTTGTGCAGTGTGGGGGTACTGGTCAAGATCACTGTGTATTTTTGGGCGCCTGGGTGGCTAAGTTGGTTAAGAGTCTGCCTTCAGCTCAGGTCATGATCCCAGGGTCCTGGGATCGAGTCCTACATTGGGTTCCCTGCTCAGCAGGGAGCCTGCTTCTCTCCCTCTGCTTCTAACACTGCTCCTGGGCTCTCTCTCTGTCTCTCAAATAAATAAATAAAATCTTTTTTTTTAAAGATTTTAATTATTTATTCATGAGAGACAGAGAGAGAGAGAGAGAGAGAGGCAGAGGGAGAAGCAGGCTCCCAAGGAGCAGGGAGCCCGATGTGGGACTCAATCCCAGGACTCTGGGATCATGACCTGAGCTGAAGGCAGACGCTTAACCATGTGAGCCACCCAGGCGCCCAATAAATAAAAAAATCACTGTATATTTTTGATTTCTCACATCCACTAATTTCCTCCAGAATTTCACCTAACATATTACATTTCATGACAGATGATCACATTAATCAGAAAATATTTTTTGTTTTCAAATGTACAAAAATGCTTCAAGTGAATGCATTCTCCTAAGTGAAGATTTTATTTTCCGCAAAAGTCTAAGGAATGAAGTTTAATATTCAAGTGTGTATTTTTCTTTACATGCATCATTACCTTTAATGATACAGGTTGATAGGACTAAGAAGCAAAACCAAAATCAAAACAGTATTTTATTTTATTTTTTTAAAGATTTTATTTATTCATTTGAGAGAGAGAAAAAGAAAGAGAGACAGAGAGAGCACAAGCAGGGGGAGCGGCAGAGGGAGAAGGAGAAGCAGACTCCCTGCTGAGCTGGGAGCCCGACATGGTGCTCGATCCCAGCACCTGGAGATCATGACCTGTTCCGAAGGCAGACGCTTAACCATCTGAGCCACTCAGGTGCCCCCAAAACAATATTTTAAAATCTAGAAAGGTAAGTAACTGTGGTCCACTAGAGGGACAAAGTGACTTACCCAACAGGTGGAGGAAGAAAGCTAATATCCTAAAAACAATTCCCATTATTTCAAATGCTATCTAAATTATCTTACTGAAAGAATCTGTGGCTATATTTTGGATTTCTTTTAGGAGTCCATTTTGAGGCTTATTAATATAAACTTTCTAAATGTCATCTAAAATAATACTGTGCCATTTTGCAAATAAAAAGTTCCTTGTTACTCAAACAATCTGATAAAACAGTCATTTGGAAACTTAAAAAAAAAAGTCTGTTGTTCATTTTAATCTTGTGACAAAACAAGGGTGAGCATCATATACTGAGAGTAGTTCTGACTCAAAACCATACAAAATAAAATATATAATTGAGTATGTAGTAGCATGCTACCAACTGTGATGCAAAACTGCCTTTCATTAATAGTATATAGTTCTGAAAATCTTTCCTAGAAAAGTTTGCAATTAGTTATCTACCATAGTTTAATATTTAAAATTGGTGACAAAAATTTTATACCAAAGACACCTCTTAAAAGTGTGAAAAAAGAGAAAACAAGAGCTCCTTGTTATTCTTCAATTTGAAAACAGTACTTAAAAAAACCCCAAACATGGGCGTATTAAACATTTTATAAAATTATAAATTTGTAAACTTTCAGCTTCAGGGGGATATCTATAGTAAAACCAGCGTGTATCTAAAACTAGTAAACTGAATTTATTATGATGTATGTGGAGAGGGATTTACCATGAAGCTACTAGCTTTTAGGTTCCTTACATGAGCCTCTCCTAAGGTTGTATATCTGATTTTTAAAAATGTTTTATTAAGATATGATATGCATACACAAGGTACAAATAGCATAAGCATAGAGCTTGCTGGATTTTCATAACCAAACACAATCAGAGCAAGAGAAGAAGCTTAGCAGCACCCCACTGCTCCTCTCACCCTCCCCCCCAAACCACGCCCACCCCTTCTGGTCGCCACTACAGGGTCTTCTAAGAGCATAAGCAGTACTGGGTGGGTCTGGCTTTTACTCGATTTGTGTTTGAAAGATTTTTCTGCACTGTGTGCAGCTGGGCATCACTTTTTATTGCCATGTAATATTCCACAAGCTATTTATCCACTCTATAGTTGCTAGGCCTTTGAATCTGCTTTCATATTTATCATTTTATACTACTTTCTTCACAAAGGCTCCCAAAATTGTATAAGCTTTCAGCCTCACAAAACCAGGATTTGCTCCTGAATACGTAGGATGAAATATCTTGTGTTCTTTTTGAAAGTCATGTTTTAGAATGACTAAAAGCATGGGAAGGTCAAGATCCACATTATCTGTGACCTACCATTTGGCATACTACTGGCACACGGCATGTACTCATAAATGTCTACTGAATAAACGCCACATCGGAAAGTACAATAAAAGTCACTCAAAGGAAACCATAGTAAGGTGACAGACACATTAGCTCAAATGTATTTTAGACCTGAATTGTCATTACACTACGGAAACTACTTCTCTGGCTAGACCTTTCTCAAAACAATATACATAGTGTATAAGGGGCACTCACTGGGGAGGGAGGGACACTGAATTCACACATGGTTTTTAAAAAGTGGAGTACGAACCAAGGAACCTTATTCTATTTCTATCCCTGTCACTAAGTAGCCTTTAAGGCCTGGTCAAGTCACTTGTCACTCTGGCCTCAGTTACCTTATCTTTTAGATAGAAGGGCTGTAATGTGATAGGTCTCTTCAGCTCTGCCATTCTTAGATTCTCTTACACTAAGATAATAACAATAAAGGAAGAGCATTGTTTTGTTGAAAGAATATTTGAAAATTCTAATAATACATCATGCCATATTCTCATTCATATTCTACATATTTAGGAATTAAATAAACAGGTTGTTTTTACAATATTTTTTTTCTATGTGTCATTAAGAACTGAGCAAGAAATTCCAACCTTTCTTTTTAACTTTTGTTGACAATTCTGGGCTAAGAAGTTGTCTACCTCCTTTACTCAATGCTTTTGTAATACTGAGAAATTAATTATGTGAAATATATTCAAGTGTAAAAGAAAAAACATTCTTAGGTACCCACAATCTTACTACCACTACCTCAATCCCAAATGACGATTCCCAAATTTACAAAATCAAGTATCTTTAAAAAAATTTGTAAAATCAGTATTAATTACTCTTCAAAACTCTTGGAGACTGACAATTTTCTCAATTATTCTCTAAGATTCTCAACTAAATTTGTGGTTATAGAAAGGGAGGAACAACTAATAAGTTATAAAGTAAAAGTATTTTTAAAAATCCAAAAAGTACAGTAACAGTAAAAATTAAACATCAGATGTAGAATCTCCATTAAAAAAAAAAAAGGTAGTGAGCAGATAGGAAAGCGAGCAATTCGGGTAAAGGGAGTTCAAAGACAGATGTGAAAATCAGGATGACAGTTTTATTTAGATTTGCTAAAGATAAAGGAAGCAAATCAAAGTAAAAGTGATAGGTTTGGCGCTGTCCTATTTCCAGTACAAGAAAAAAGTCCAGAGGAAGAATCAGGCACTTTCCGAAGTTTAAGCAGTCTGTTTGGACAGGTAAAAAAACAGTTTTAATAGATGGCAGAGAATTCAAAGCCTAGATGGAGATTTCAGTAAAACAAGAGATTCTGACTATACCCCAAAGACAAAGAAAATAACCACATAAGTTTTATGACTTTTAGGACAATACATTTATATTTTCAAATAAGCTAATTAAAAACAAATACAAAGAATGTGACATAACAATTAATACCCATGATTTTGCACACAGCTCTCACATACATGAATCCGTAAGACTGCCATTTGCTTCTCTCTCCTATGTAGACAACAAAATCATTTCTAATAACAGCATTCTGGTAGCTATTGTGACAGTAAATAAGTTGTCCTCTCAAATTTAATTCTTACAAAACCAACAGGAAAACTTGTAGAAAACAGTTTGTACTTTAACATACCTGCACATGGCCCATTTAATTCAAAATAAAATACCTCTATACAACAGTTCATAATTAAAGGTAGAGGCTACAAGGTCCACAGTCAGAAATGGAGGCCCTACATGTTGTTTTCGGGTAACCACCTTTTTAAACTAAAAACAAAACACAATACCCACTGTATGTTATTTTAGAAAATTAATCCTAAACAATAGTCTCATCTCTCTCTTATTAGACTTTCCTATTTTGTGACTATTAGGAACAAAGGAAAAACATAAAGATCCCCTAATTTATATACACGTAACATTTTTCTTTTGGTCATTAGGTGTCTCCCTTTATTATACAGAGGAGACAAACATAAGTAAGAAGGGAAAACAACCGTTTTTTTTAGAAACATACATTTTAAAGTTTAAGAGTAGTATGAGATCGCTATCACTTGGAGATTGTGTCAGTAAAATCAGTCCTATGTGGAGAAAGCATGAATATTTTAAAATCTGCCTGCTTTTGAAACCCAGTTTGTTCTTAGTTGCCCTCCTGATTAAAGCAGAATGAAAATGTTCTCCTCGAAGAAAAGTAAAAACTTGCCACTTGCCACAAAGTAATGTACTTTTCTGTCAGTAGATAAGGATTTCTCCTTCTTCTCTTTTTGTTTTGAGTAATGAGACACCAGACATTTTGGGGGTAAATTCACTAAACTAGATATATTTTAAAAGGACTATTGTTCTATTTTTAAGGCTCTAATTTTCTGAAAATTGCATTAAGGACCACCACACAGAGATAACTTTCCAAGAGAGAGTCAACTTCTATTTCCAACTCCTTTGCCCCGACAGCCGGCGGCACCCTTCCTGCCTGCGCACTCCAGACCACAGTGCCTGTTTCCAGAGGAGTTTTCCATACTCGCTGCACACCTCCCTGTACACCTCTGGATTTTCTCTTTGTTATAGCACAACCTATCTACGCCAGCAAAAAAATAAACCAGCCTCATGCTAAGGAGAAATCGTCATCCTTCAGCCAGAAAGAGGAACAACTAAGTGGGTGAAAACGTAGACCCATATTATGAAGATTAATAAATGCAAGGCTCAAAGACCATCCTTTAGAAGAACTTTCAAAGAAAACAGTTACAATTTCCAGAAACGGTGCCAGAGGTTTATATTATCTTCAATTTAAATGGTTAAATAAATAAACAATGTATGAAGTATGGAGAGAGGGGGCAAAGAAATTGGAAGGGTCAGTTATGGCAGCACAGAGTCTTTTATTTACTAGCATACAAATAATGACTGATAAATAATACCTAAAAGCAACAAGAAGACTGGCTTTGGTCTCCTTATTTCAATTAACAGCCAAGATAAGCAAGCTTCATTTAAAACAAGGAAAACCTACAAACTGGTACCTTTTAAATGAGTGTCAAAGGAAAAACAGTGCATTTGGGGAAATTAACAAAGCATAAACACACAAGCAGGCACGGCATAATTCCAAATGATAAACCCATCAAGTTTAGAAAGGCTTTCTTTTTTAACAGCAATACTGAAGAAGGAAAAGAACTTAAGTTCAATACATAATTTCCTTCGTATATGTGTTCTGAAGAGTTAGGTGATATTTGCAGGTAAGTAATCCGTGGACAACTTTTCCATGTAATCTGTGCCTAGAAGAGAAAATTAATTCAATTGCTATTTCTAAGATTGGGGTCATGTTTACCACAAAAAACTGACTAGAAAAAATTGAGGACAAAGCATATTCTTTTTAGCATCTATATGTTTGAATACATTCATGAATATAAGTCATTGAAGTATTCCTCCAAGAAAGGAAAAAAAAACAAACCAAAACAATGAAAAATCCTTTTTGTCTTTAAACACATAGAACTTATTTATATATTTAGGTTAGAACAGAAATTCTAAAATAATGAAATACTCACCATCATTTCTCAGTAAGTGTAAGAGGTCTTTTTCCCACCACTGTCCCCCAACCAAGGAAGCAGAAATCTGATTTGCACAGGAAAGCCCATGGTTAAGATATATACAACTTCATGAAAATGATTATCTTAACAAGCAAACTCAAGTTACGCTTGCAATTTATAAGTGCCTTATAATATTTATTCTTTTGCATTTCTTTTCTTTAAAAATATGAGCCTCTGAAACTTCATCAGTCAGTACAGGTTTAAATCTAGAGCAGTTAAGGATTTCTAAAAATGTTACTTTAATCCATTCCTAAGTTTCTTTTCTTTAAAATGTTTGTAAAATTAATTGTACTCCTGAGCTCCATACAAATAAATAAAAACAACATAAGAGGCATATTTTATGAGAAGCTCACAGCTTTAAAAATTCATTAGGAGCTTGGCAATAATATTTTCAGTGCATTTTACTATTACCTATTGATTCTAACGCACTTGACTTATCTGCAGAGATAAAACTTATCTTGACCTTGCTGAATACAAATGGCCTAGACTAAAACCTGGGATGGCCTCCCTGGGGAAAACACAGCTAAAATCATTACCAAGATGACAGAGAGAACTGTAAGTACTCAATACAAATGTTTCAACAAAATGAAAACTTGTTTTATTCTCACTTTGGTAACAGGAAATGAGGAAACAATAGTTTTAGATCTATGGATAAATAGCATTAAGTTTTTCTCTCATCGACCTAACACATTTTAGTTTCCTAACAAGAAACTAGCGCAGCTTCTAGAATATTCTTTTGTTATTTGGCTACTACCTCAAAACACCTGGCTCCATCTATCTCACAAGGCACCCGGAAAGCACCGGAGTGTGGGACTGCTAATATGAGGGAGAGACAAAATCAGAATGTCTTCCTCTGGGGACATCTGTAACATCATAACACGAGAAAAAAAAGTGACAGAGAGCTTTTTTTAAGGTGTACTTAAATTTTGAGCTCATGCTTTACTCCAACTCAACTAAAATGTTCTAAAATTACACCTACAGTGACTAATGCATAAAGGACGTTTCTAAGTTTGTTTTTTTTTTAATTACATGGTAGCTTCCTTCAACAATCTTACTCCTCTCTCAGATTTTACCCCTACATTTTTATTGTCAGAGTGAATAAGGCAACATGAAATTATCTATTCTGCTTTTCAAAGTCTGTGATATACAAAGTAAGCCAAAGCAAGCCCTTCTTCACCTTTGAAAATAAAGGCCTTTTTTGAGAAAAACACAAATCCAACACTCAATTAGACCCTTAACTAGAGCATTTCATAAAGTTAAAAAAAAAAACTTACAGAAAATGCTAGTTAATTTCCTAGTTTCACACGGCTATCAACTAAAGATTAAAAAATAAAGTTAAGACTCTTAATTCTCAAATTCTTTTCTTTTACAAATGCTAGAGCAGAGAAACAAATTAATCTCAAATACATTAAATTACTACTTAAATTTTTTAAAGTTCCTGAAAATTATACAGCTAATAATCTACAATTTGATTTGAAATAAGATTTCTGTTTGGCTTTAAACTACTAAAGGGGACTCTGGGATTTATGGATAAATTGCAACTTTATGAATCACACCTCTGACAACTTAAAAATTCAGGCTTGGATTTTTCCTCTAACCTCTCTGCCCCCAAACATTTCCCAAGGTAGCCAGGAAATAAATGCATATTTACTGTCATTTTATATGACATTTATGTTCCTTTAAGAAAGAGAGGTATAACTTTAATTGTGCTTTAATAAAATTTAATAATTTAAAATTGTGCTATTTTAGTAGTTAAATATCTATATCAATATTGTATGATTTTAAAGAAGCACGAAAAAGAAATTATACAGAGAATTTGCTAAGTAGATCAATGTTTTTTTTAAAGCAGTACACTAATGCTGGTACATTTTTAAAAACCCTGCAAGAATTCGTTGTCCTCTATTATTATTCAGGGCACCTGAACACAAGATATTACTATGGCACATTAACTCTGCTATTTCTCAAGATAGAACCAGGAATTTTAAACGTTCCCTATCAAATAATTTGCTCAGAGCACATAAATGAAACATACTGTAATTTTATATATTCCATCTATGATATTGCTTAGTGCTGATAAACCACAATACAACTTTCTATATTTTAATAGGCCACAGTTTTTGGCATTGGCTATAGAAGAGAACAGACTAAAAAAAATAACACCATCCACAAATTCTGCCACAAAGAATAAGGATCCATTGCTAATTATACAGGGAACTGATTTTAATTACACAGAGAACATTGCTTTTAAAAACACTTTCCAAACTGCAAAGGCAGTTGGGGGAGTTAGTGAATCAATAAAACACTTCTATCACGTTACAACAGTGCCCTCTACTGATAAGTGTAGAACTTTGCAGGAAAAAAATGACATTTTACTTAGAAACTAAAGCCAGGAAGAACAAATTTTAATTATGAAAATCTTGCTGCCTTCCTTTAATATAAATAATGAAATCCAACTTGTGTCACTTTAAACCTAAATCAATATTTAACTTTATACTTGAAAAGCTTCTTGATGAAATTTATAGTTTTGAAAATTAAATTCTAGAAATATGGCTTCCAACTATACACCATCTGGCTAAAAGACAAACTTTTTTAAAATGATGAATAAATACTAGAAATGTTTGGATAATTCATCAATACTATTTCTTAATCTAAAATTTGCATATTTAGTCAAAGAAACTAGAATTCCATTCATTAAATGAATTTCATATATATTCATTGAATAGATTTTTATCTACTTCTCAACCCATCATGCACATAATGTCATAATGTCACAGTAGCAATAGATATTTTTTTTTAGAGATTTTACTTATTGAGAGAGAGAGAGAGCGAGAAACAGAGTACAAGCAGGGGGAGCTGCAGACAGAGGGAGAGGGAGAAGCAGGCTTCCCGCTGAGCAGGGAGGCTGATGCGGGGCTCGATCCCAGGACCCTGAGATCATGACCTGAGCTGAAGGCAGATGCTTAACGACTGAGCCACCCAGGCCCCCAGCAGCAGATATTTCAAACCAACTTAGATTCAGAGAAAATGTATTTCACCCATTTCTTTTAGCCAGCAATTTAAATCAATAAGTATTTCTGTAAGAATACCCTTGGTCTCAGCAACAATTAACAATCTATGCTTAGCACAAGGACCTTAATAACAAAATAACCATCGTTACTATATAGTTCCTTTGTTTCAAGTAAAAACACATATGAAAGCCTGGCTTACGAGAAATCACAACAGGAGACTTAAAATTACATGTATTTTAAAACCTTTGAATCTTACACATTGTGAGATAGGAAACTTTTAAAAATTGAACAAATAAAGTTTGAAAACAAGTACATTCAATTGACCTCAACATGCTACGATTTTTAAATCTCTAGCCAAAAGAAACTATTCTTTATCCATAGAACAGAACAAAACTATCTACTGTCTCTCCTTGTATATAGATTATTTCTGTCACAGATCCATATAATCTAAGTTTTGGAAATTGCACTTTATTTATTTATTTATTTATTTGACAGAGAGAGACACAGCGAGAGAGGGAACACAAGCAGGGGGCGTGGGAGAGGGAGAAGTATGCCTCCCATCAAGCAGGGAGCCCGATGTGGGGCTTGATCCTAGGACCCCGGGACCATGACCTGAGCCGAAGGCAGACGTGTAACGACTGAGCCACCTAGGGGCCCAGAAATTGTACTTTTAAAAAGTATGAGAATTTCATGACTATACAGGAAACCAATTTGTTTTACAGAACATGAACCTCTGAGCTTCAAGAATGGTGATGCCCAGAATATAGTTTTTCAGCAACTTAAATATGGGAGGGAGGGAGGAGTAGGGGGAATGGGAGCAAGGAGTGAGATCCCTTCTTTGACCAAAGGATCAAGAACAAAGCAGCCGTGAGTAGGAGACTATTAGGCTGGAGTGTAAAGTCTTGGACAGGCTGTTGAGAGGTTCAAGGAACAGATCTAGAGAAAAAGAGAAGGAAGCAGAAATGGGTCCAGGTCTGCTGCTAGGTCAGGGCTGAAACCCCCAAGTGAGAAGAGTTTTGTTGGTGGTCAGTTTAACCAGTTACCATCTGGAGCTGGCTTCAACAAAGACCCCCATTTCTCACAACTAATTCTCAATTTTATAACAGACCACCAGAAAATATCTTCAATTAAGAAAGAAACTGTATTCAAACTGACCACTAGGAGAAAAGAAACAAAAATAAACAGGACACCAGCAGAGAATTAAAATATAAGTAAAAATGGAAAGGACAGATTCCTGATGAATCTTAGGAGTTTTTTTTAAGGACATACTTCCTTAAAAAGTCTAAGCAGTTCCAAACTATAACAATGACTGATAACAATTTCAGAATTAAAGGAGGAGTTATGAATTACAAGAAGGAAAGGGTGCAATTGATCATTCTTGGGATCAGAATTTTATTATTTCCTAATAATTAATCTAACACATAGAAGGAAAGAAGACAAATCCTTAGAGCATTTTGTTTTTCTTCTGATACCTCTATTACTATTTGTATATTACAGACCATCTTTCATTTCTTCTCATAATCTTAAAAGAAAAAGAGGCAGTTTACAATGGAAAAAAGACAAATAGTTCACAAATGTATTTACTGGTAATTAAAGGCATGTAAGATATAACCATTCTTTGCCAGTGTGGCAAAGATAAAAACTAATGCCCACTACAGATGCAGTGTTGGGAAAGAGCTGGTTTCGTGCTGCTACAGGAGAGCACACTGGGATGACCTGCCTGGAGGGCAATCTGGAATATGTATCCTTAAAAGCTCCTTAAAAATAGGGACGCATGGGTGGTTCAGGTGGTTAAGCATCTGCCTTTTGCTTAGGTCCTGATCTCTGGGTCCTGGGATCAAGCCCCAAAGTTGAAGTCTACCTCCCCCCTCAGCGGGGGAGCAGGCTTCGCCCTCTCCTTCTGCCCCTCCCCCTGCTAGTGCTCACGCTCTCTCTTTCTCCCTCTCTCTCAAATAAATAAAATCTTTAAAAAATAATGTGGCAACAACCTTTTAGTCAATGCAGCAATTCTACAACTAAGAATTTCTTTTAAGGAAATCATTAGAAAGTACAAACAGGTATGGGACCAAGGACGTTCATGAATGCACTGTTAAAATGGCGAAAATTCTAAACAACCTAATTGTTACAAGGAACAAGGTAAACGAATTATGGCACACCTATATAATGCAATACTAAGCTGCCATTAGGCTACAGTAATAGACATGCAAAGACATTCATAATAAAGTAAGAGAGGGGAGGGAAACCAAATCTGAACATATACGTATGGTGTGATCTCCTTTTGGAAAAAAGAAACCAAGAAGAACTACAGATATATACACATACACAGGAGAAAAAAATCAGGAAGGACATACCCCATTATGTAGTGAGGTTGTTAAGGGATGTCTTTCTTTGTATATATTTTTAAATTTTTCTAAAATTAGTATCTTTCTTATGTGATAGAGTTTTTGTTTTTAAAATAGGAGTGGGACATCAGAATATGGTGCAAAACCTTCAGAGTAACAGACAAAATAGGGGGATTGTTCTATCTGAACAACTGCTCTCTCTGAACTCTGAATCCCGACGACCTGAGTTCCAATCTTAGAAGGGCCTGTTTAGATGATGTTATGGTTATGATTAAAAAGCATGAGTTCTAGAGTCAGATCAACTTTTTTTTTTCTTTAAAGATTTTATTTATTTATTTGTCAAAGAGAAAGAGAGCGCACGAGCACAAGCAGGGGGAGCAGCAGGCAGAGGGAGAAGCAAGCAGCCCGATGCGGGACTCGATCCCAGGACCCTGGGATCATGACCTGAGCCGAAGGCAGATGCTTAACTGACTGAGCCACCCAGGCCCCTAGAGTCAGATCGTCTTGAATTGAAAACCTACCTTTGCATTTGCTAGCTGTGTGAATTCTGGAAAATTTCTTAAAGTCCTCTAAGTGGTTTTTCATTGACAAATGGGGGTATTAATACTTGCCTTATGGGATATGAGTGAAACAGGTAATGAAATTATAATAATTATTATATTAATTATATTACTGTTGTTTACCCAGCACCTTCTAGGTGCCAGAAGACAGGGCACTGAGACTTTGCCCAGATTATCACTTCATCTCCTCTACTACCCCGTGACGAAGTTAACTCTTTATATGTATATGTAACATATAAGGAAACAGGACTTGGAACGTTTAAGTTACTCATCCCATAAGACATGTCTACTAAGGAGTTGCTCCAGAATTTGAACCCAAGACCACGTGCCTACAGAGCTTGAGGTTTTAACCACTATGTTATACTGCCTCCACCTCTAAATGGTCACCACAGTTGTGCTACTATTGTTCTTATCACTACTGCTGGGTGATGATTTTCTTTTTTTTTTTTTAATTTTATTTATTTATTTGACAGAGAGAGAGTTAGCGAGAGCAGGAACACAAGCAGGGGGAGTGGGAGAGGGAGAAGCAGGCTTCCCGCTGAGCAGGGAGCCCGATGTGGGGCTCGATCCCAGGACCCTGGGATCATGACCTGAGCTGAAGGCAGACGCTTAACGACTGAGCCACCCAGGCGCCCCTGGGTGATGATTTTCTATTACTCTTATTCCAGAACATTTCACTTGTCCGTATAATAAAAATCTAACTTCATTTTGGCTAACAAATACACCAATCTTCCTTACTTTTTTTTTTTTTAATATTTATTCATTTATTTGAGAGAGAGAGCATAGAGGGAGAGTGAGAGGGAGAAGTAGACTCCCCCGCTGAGCAGAGGGCACGACACAGGGCTCGATCCCAGGACCTGAGCCAAAGGCAGACACTTAACCGACTGAGCCCCCCAGGGGCCCCCCAATCTTCCTTCCTATTAAAAGCTGTGCAAGACTATACCCCTCCCCACCCTTCAACTTCTAGTAGTCATCCTGCCTCCTCCATATCCAAACACCATACAGAATGAGTATGGCCCTTCCTTGAATTCTCTACATGCTCCAGTATACTATAAATCTAGGAGTAGTAAAACACAAACATGTTGGCTAATTCGGAGCCAGGCTATGATTTTTAAATGAGTGAGGAGGTATTTGTTTTTTTTTTTTTTTTAAGATTTTATTTATTTATTTGAGAGAGAATGAGAGATAGAGAGCACGAGAGGGAAGAGGGTCAGAGGGAGAAGCAGACTCCCCACTGAGCAGGGAGCCCAATGTGGGACTCGATCCCGGGACTCCAGGATCATGACCTGAGCCGAAGGCAGTCGCTTAACCAACTGAGCCACCCAGGCGCCCGAGGAGGTATTTGTTTTTAAGCACCAATTTAAACACTGGATTTCCTGAAGCCTCAATGTCAGCATAATAATTCTGGAAGAAGGGAGTGACTAAGTACTACTTCTTTAAAACATAAATACCTTTTAAATGTATACTTGAAATCACATCTTTGAAAACTGCTTTCCTCTGGAATTTAAACTGTATGTTGATCTAAAATTTAATTTATCTTTTGAATTTGGAGTTACCGTTTCAGGTAGATTAGATTTTAGAGTGCACCATAAAAACAAATTAATAAACCTTTTTGGTCCTCAACCTAAGGATCCACCTGATGAATTTAACACTGCAGGGTTTTCTTGAGACTGGCTTCTAACTGGGCTTTCTAGATTCTCTTTTGACGCATCTGTCAACTGCAGCCTTTCCTAAGCTCGTTTTCTTTCTAATAACTCTTCGATGGTTTCCCACTGTAGTTAAAAGAAAATCCTCATTCTCCTCCCTGGTTACCAGATAAGAACTGACCCCTGCTTCATCTTACAGCACTCTCCTTCTCAGCAGGTTCTAGACAGACAGGCCTTACTTCTGTTTCTTGAAAACATCGCGTTTAATCTTACCTTAGAGCTCTGGTACCAGATCCCTGTCTTGCCGAGCACACTCTTTCCATGATCATGACCTGCTTTGTGGTCCCTGTCCTCGCCGCCTACACGCTCTCCTCCTGAAGGAGGCTTTCCTTGAAATCCCACAGTTGGTCATAATCACAGCCCCGCTATGTTGATTCTCTACACACACACACACACACACACACACACACACACACACACACACACACACAATCATTTCCTCTTTTCTTATTTGGTGACTATTACTATTACCGCTCACTAGAATGCAGGTGCTCTGGAGCAGAACCCTGCGGGTTTTATTTACTGCTACATCCCCAGTATTTAGAAAATAATGAGGGCACAAAGTATACATCTGTTAACAGAACTAAATTTAATGTTTCAAATTGACTAATCATAAAAATAACATATGCATAATGAAGGAACTTAGAAAATACGGGAAAACATTTTAAAATTATTTTACACTCCAAATAAAACTGCTATTAATGTTTTGACACATTCATCACTAAGATGACTCAAAAGTTCTTAACTACTAACAGGGAAAAATCAATAGAATTTAGTGTTAGGTACAATAAAAAAGCAAGGTACAAAACAGTGTACAATGAAGCTCCGATTTGTGTAGGAAAGGGGGGAGGGGAGTAAAATACAGTCATAGTTGTTTTCATCTGCATAAATAAACTACAAAGAGAAACAGAGACGTAAATACCCACAGGGAGCAGGAGGAGGTAATGAAACAGAGTGGCAAAGTCCTGGGAGGGAGCCACCTTCTCGGGGTGGTTTTGATTTTCAAACTAAGTGAAAGTAGTGCCCATTCAAGACAAATAACTAACCCTTCTATTTCATTCTCTCTTGCCTGTGAGAAGCCCTAAGTCTGGACGAACCCAACGGCCTCTTTCCCCGCACTTGCATCCAGACTGCTAGACATGGTGAAAGCTGAACAAAACCAGCAGTCCCGTCACTCGCACCAACCTCAGAGGAGGCCCTCAACACAACTCCACAACCACACTGCCTGTGTCCAGGGCCTGCCTTCCTACCTTCCCCCCTTCTCCATCCTCTCTGCGCTCCTGACTGCTCTCCACTCAGCACACTCGGCTCAGAGCCAATGAACCTCCCCCCACCCCACCGACCCCCTCACCAAATCGACCCTATTTCTGCTGAATCCTCCCATTTCAGTGGGCAAATGTCTTATCAAAGACAACTGTTCTGCACATATTTGGTCACCTGATTTTCAACAAAGGAGTCAAGGCAAGTCAACAAAGCATGCATTGCTTTTCAACAAAAGTTGCAAGAAACAACTGGACATCCATATGCACCAAAAACCGCCAAATGAAACTCAGCCTATTCTTACATCATACACAAAGATTAACTCAAAGTGGATCACAGTCCTAAATGTAAGACCTACAACTATAAAGCTTCTAGAAGGAAACATATGAGAAAATCTGTGTGATCTTGGATTAGGCAAAGATTTCACGGGACACGAAAAGTACAAATAAAAAAAAAGATAAACTACTTTATCAAAATGTAAAATACTGCTCCAAAATGTAAAATGTCTGACACTGTTAATAAAATGTAAAGACAAAACAGGCTGAGAGAAAATATTTGCAAAACACATGTATGATAAAGGACTGGTGACCAGAAAATATAAAGAATTTTGACAGCTCAATAATAATTAAAAAAAAAAACAACCAAGCCAGATGACCTGGACATTCTACTCCTAGATATTTACCCCTAAGAGAGATGAAAACACATGCCTATACCTAAATCCACACGAGTTTCATACCAGCTCTATCACAATCGCCAGAAATTCTTTAAACAGTGTCCATCAGCTGCTGAATGAACAACCAAGTTGTGGCACATTCATAATAAAGGGATACAACTCAGCAATGAAAAGTAATGACCACCAGCACATACTATATGGATGAATCTTTTTTTTTTTTTAAAGATTTTTTTTATTTATTTATTTGACAGAGAGAGACACAGCGAAGAGAGGGAACACAAGCAGGGGGAGTGGGAGGAGGAGAAGCAGGCTCCTGGCTGAGCAGAGAGCCCGATGCGGGGCTCGATACCAGGACCCTGGGACCATGCCCTGAGCCGAAGGCAGATGCTTAACAACTGAGTCACCCAGGCACCCCTATATGGATGAATCTTAAAAGCATTTATGCTAAGCAGAAAAAGACAAACTCAAAAGGCTGCTGGGGAGGAAGGGTCAGGAGAGAAGGAAATTGATGACAACGGGGCTTATTGGGGTGATTCACGCTTTTAAAAGTACCTTGAAAACTCTGGGAAAATAATGGTGGGCAAGCAGCGTAATATTTGGCTCTTTCTAAGGCTCCATATGAAGACAGAACAATGAGATAGCAAAATCAGAACCCCAGTGATCATCTTGATGACAAACTAAGGGATAAGGTATCCTCAACAAGTTCAAAAGACAAGCAGATGTGGACAAACAACCAAGAGGCAAAAGATCCATCTATTTCCAGCATGTGATGGAAAAAGTCAAGGAAAACAACAGATCTCTGACCTAACCTGAGAACAGGAGGACCCCAATAACCAACAGACATGCACTGGAAAGCGCAGGGGCCACTGCGAGAGCTGTGGCCAACACTGTCGGGGTTCTGGCCACTCCAACCCAGAGGAGTCCTGAGCCCTGCAGTCAAGTCTGCAGGGGCTGGTGAAGTCCAGCCTCTGTGAGCTCTCAGGACAGACCTGCCAGGGCACCCTTTCAGAAAAGGGCCCCTCAGTGAGGAGAAGCCAAAGCATGGGTCTCCAACTTGAGCACGGCATGGACCCCAGAGACGAAAGGAAGAGGAAGTCATATAAAGTGGGCAAGGGGAACACTGCCAGCTAATCTCAGAAGTCAAACTGCCAGATGCTTTAACACTACGTGTAAACACCATAAGAGGGAGCTCCGGGAAGCTGGAATGGCTATCTGAACCTAGCCTTCTCCTAGGCAGCCAAGAAAACTAATCTCAAGGAAAATGAGCATCGGAAAAGTGTAAGGGCCAAAACCCAAACAAAGTTACTATACGAAAAAAGAAGCAGATTAGCATCCTATCAAAAACGGAAGCAAAACTGAAAAACATTGAAAAAAACGTACTGAAAAGACAGAAACGGTTCAACACTGAAACATACTATCGCAAAACAAGCTAAGGAACACTTTAAAAATTATATAAACCATACAAATAACAGAATTAGAAAAATTCAGAAATGAGGTGATAAAAGCAAAATAATTAGACATTTTTAAAAAAGCATTTCAGAAACAAAGACTAAACTAGAAAACAAAAAGTGAAATAAACACAAAACTGCCTGAAGGCAAAGAGGGGTGCAAAGAAGGGAATTTGGAAAACTGGAATTAGAAGGTTAGAAAGAATTTGATGAAAGGCCAAAACAGCCCTGTCATACGGCTAAGAGAAGTCCTGAAAAAAATAAGTAAACAATGTAAAGGAACAGAACAAACACTAAAGCGATACTTGAAGAAAATTTTCCTCAAGATTTTTAACCTCATACTGAAAGAGGACACATTGTACCTGAGGATATCAATCCAGAGCAACAAATGCCAAGACATTCTGGTAAAATCAATAGATATTTTAGAAAAAGAAAAAAACATTCCTTTGGGCATTGAAGCAAAAAGAACAAGTGATTCATACAGACGAGGAAAGACCCAGAAATGACAGACTAAGCCAACGGCAGCGAGCAGCCCAACAACCAGTAAGGGCTCTGAAATGCCATTTCCCAAAAGAACAACTGGTTACTGGAGCTCAGTTTCCAGTAATGGCAGAAGAGCACAGGTCAGACCAAGCCTTCCCCAGATAACAATTAGGAATTCTGGAGAAAATATTAAAAGCAATTATCAGAAGGCACTGGAGAGCAACCGAAAGTAGATTGTGAAAGGGTGTCACCACTTGGGAAAAGGGAGAGGCCCTGAGTAGTTTCCTAGTCCGACAGCTCTCTGAAGGGAGGGCCCCAGTCTGGGCTTTTAGAAAGGACTAGAACTCAGAAGCCTACAGTTTTACTGGACAGGGTTTGGAGTTATAGTAACTGGAAAGAAGGGAAGAATCCTAAAAAGAGAGAGCCACAGAGGGGGAGCCCCCATTCCTGCTTATAGATTCTGCCCAAATCTCTGACCTCTAAACTATGCACGTGCAGGGCAGACTCCAAGCAGATCAGATAATGATTAAAAAAGCAAAAAAAAAACAAAACACAAAACAAACTAAACAGTTACCCAAATGAGTGGAAAAATTATGTCCACACAAGAACCTGCACATGGATATTTATGGCAGCTTTATTCATAATTGCCAAAATTTGGAAGCCAAGATGTCCTCCAGTAGGTGAATGGATAAATAAAATGTGGTATATTCAGATGATGGACTATTACTTGGTCCTAAAAAGAGATGAACTATCAAGCTATGAAAACACATGGAAGAATCCTAATTGAATATTACTAAGTGTAAGAAGCCAATCTGACAAGACCAAATACTGTACGATTCTAGCTCTGTGACATTCTGGGGAAGGCAAAACTATGAAGACACCAAAATGATCCCTGGTTGCCAGGAGTCAGTGCAAAGGGAGGGATGAATAGGTAGAGCACAGATGATTTTTAGGGTAGTGATTTTTAGGTACTCTGCATGATGCTGTAATGGTATCATGTATGACATGTATACATTTATCAAAACCCACAGGATGTGCAACTCTAAGAATGAACCCTAACGTGTAAACTACGGATGTTGGGTTAATAATGATGTGTCAGTATAGGTTCATTGATTATAACAGACATATCACTCTGGTTTGGGTTGTTGATAGGGTGGGGGGGTCTGTACCTGTGGTAGGAGGGGGTATATGTGAACTCTCTGAATTTTCTGATCAATTTTTATGTGAACATAAAACTGTTCTAAAAAAATAAAATCTATTTTTTTAATGCCATGTAAAACAGCATCAAAAATGTGAAATACTTATGGATAAGGTTATAAAACATATATGAGCTGTACACTGAAAACTAATAAACATTGCTGAGAACAATTAAGGACCTAAATAAATGTAGATATTCCATGTTCACTGATTGGAAGCCTCAATGGTGTTAAGATGTCATTCTCTCCAAACTGGTCTATAAATTCAGTGCCGTCTCAATACAAATTCCAACAGTCTTTCTTATAGAAATTGACAGATTGATTCTAAGTTTTATACGGAAATGCAAAGGACCTATTGACAAGAACTTACATAAAGGGTCTGAAATGCTACTGTACTTGCAAGCTAAGACTGGCCACAGTTTCATGGATTCTGGTATAAGACACTAGACTCCTGACTCAGAGAAGGAAGAGTTTATTACTCACAGCCATTCCACTTCTGGGTATTTATCCAAGAGAAGTGAAAGCATAAATGTTCACAGCAATTTTATTTGAAAGAGTCCAAGAGGGGAAAAAAGGCAAATGTCTATGAATAAGTAAGTGGGTAAACAAATTGTGATATACCCACATAATAAAATACTGCTCAGCAATAAAAATAAACAAAATATGGGTATTTGTGACAACATGAGTGAATCTCAAAATGATTATGCTAAATGTAAAAAGCCAGACAGAAAAACAGAGTATACTATGATTTCCTTTATATAAAATTCTAGAAAATGCAAGATAATCGATAGCAACAGAAAGCAGGTCAGTGGTTGCCTGGAAAGGGACTTAGGTAGGGAAGAAGGGATGGATTACAAAGGGCTTGAGCAAACTTTTGAGGGTGACAGACAAGTTCATTATTTTAACTGTGACAATGATTTCACAATGTCAATTTTCAAATGCGTCAAAACTTATCAAATTGTATGTTTTAAACATGTGGAACTTACTGTACATCAATTATACCTCAATTAAACTGGAAAGAAATTTAAGACAATAGTACAAGAAAAAAAAAATCGAACACTACTCAGATTACAGCAGCTGCCCGACATATGAGAGGCACAGTTTGAAGTCTGAGTGGAGCCCAATTAGCTTCCTGCTGAAACAAACAAACAAACAAAAATCAACACTCTTCAGAGGAATATAACAGAATCCACAGTCTCTGTAAACTATCATTCATAATATCGAGAACATAATAAAAATTACTAGACGTATGAAGAAACAGGAAAATCTGATCCATTCTCAAAGAAAAAGCAATCAACTGAGACCAACCCTAAGAACCTGAACAACTTGACACATCAGATAGCAAGGAATCTATCAAAGACCAAGTCAAAAGGAATAAGGAGCAAATATTAAGAGGCTTCTGCTAGCAAAAGACAAGGCAGTTGGGCTCCAATAAAGATAAGAACTGAAATGGATTAAAATCCATCATATATGCTTTTGTCAAGGAGTCACTTGAAAACGGAGTACATAAAATAAGTCAAGCATTTATCCTGTCTTTTGTTTTATATGAATTATCCTACTAGATAACCCAGTAGTTCCTGAGGGGAAGTGTCTCCTTATAAAATCATTTCAATGTGTACTCAAAAGTTAATGTATAACAACAACAAAAAGTTAATGTATAAGTTACTTTTGGTGGGATTGTGATTGGAAAGGGGCAAAATAACCTAATAGATCATTTCAATTTCTCAGTTATAAACCTCTAAGACTGCTCTCGAAATAGGTACGTAGAATCTTTCCAATTTGAAAACATAGGCATTAGCAATACCTTATCTGGGATATGGAAATTTGAGTGCTGGATCAGAACAAAACCTTTCCGAAGTCAAAAACACCTGCTCCTGGCTGGAGGAGTCCATTAGTGACCTAAAGATCTACAGGGCTTCCATAAGTTTGGTAACTATAAATGCTTCCAAGAGTTCTAATGTAAAATTTACCAAAGACAGTTCATGAAGCAACATAAGATTTAAAACAAAGCTTAATAAATTCATATACATGAATTATATATATAATGTTCACAGAACTATAGAAACTAAAGTTGATAGGGATTGCTGATTAAATCTAATTGATTATTTAAATTCCTTGAGTTTGTTACATATCTCTTGACTGCTTCCTATACACCCCCTCCCATAAAAAAACACGTGTTGTTGATGGCACCATAACCTCTTTCTTACAGCCTATGTCAGAGGTACCCAAACTATCTCAGTTCCACAGAGGCCTTAGCAGATCTCAGTAATTTTTTTCATGGTCCACCAGGGCCAAAAGAAGTATCTCACAGTTCCATTTATTCAGTTATTAGACCCAAACTAACTCAGCACTTCTGTCCTAACAACCTGACAACTATTTAAACTAAATAACATATATACTTTTTTTTTTTTTTTTTTATCTGTGTGTTTTGGGTCTTAGATAACCCAGTTACTTACTCATAGGATATGTGCACCTGTGTGCAGTGCATGACTTCTCTACTCCGGCAGCCAGGTTGGACACAAGCATCCTCACCTCCTGTTCTTTCATGCTTTTCACAAACAGTTCTTACTTTTAATCACAGCAACCACTAAAAATCTAGTTTTGTAAATACATATATTTGGTGTGATCTAATGTTAACACTATATATTTATTATATTTAGTGTGATCTAAATACATTTAGTGTTATCCAATGTTACCACTATAAACTACCTTGAGCTAGTATTTGCAAGTGTCTGGAAGATGTTAAGTAGTCATTTCTGCTGGAAACTTAAAATATCCCATGGCATCCGCATCAGTTCACTGTGTCACCCCAGAATGCCTCAGCATAGTTTGGCAACAGTATAACTAGTCACTGTGTATTTGCTCATACTAGTTAATTATTTATACAAATTATTATATATTTTTAAAGGTAATAAATCAAATTCACTTATTAAAAGAGCACTATTTTATTGCACTATGGATATCTCCCTATCACACCAATCATTTTTATAAAATCAATTTTTCAAACAACAAACCTCAAACACCCTAAGAACTCATTCCTTGAATAAAGTTTCAAAGGATGAATTTCAACCAAAATAACCAGCCATTAGTAATCATACTTAGAGTAAAATTAATTGGGAGACACAAAACAAGGATGCCAGGGCAGTACACATTATCATCAGCATGAAATAAATTCTCTAGGAAATAGCCATTTGTTCCACAAACATTTAAAGAGGGTCCACTAGGGGCTATGTACTGCATAAGCACAGGGAACAAACAGTTAATAAAATGGACCTTCTCATGGATTCTGTTCTAGTAGAGGAAGACAGAGAAATGAAATTAATAAATTACAGTAAAGTGCAGCCATTAATGCTCCACCGGGGAAAAAATGGAATATAACACAATTGGCAGATGAATCTCTTTCTATTTCCTTACCTCATTCTCAAATGAAGGATGGTCTGAAGTTTTTTTCTTTATCAAGAGTAAAGACATTGAAGGTAGAAATGAAGGAGATTAAGATTGGCCCAGTAAATAGTAGGCAACCATATCCTGGACATGACTTCAGGAGCTGGGGAAGTTGGAATATGGGTCCCCATCATCCCCCTAGCCCCGGAATGGGCTAAAGAACAAGCCCATGTCAGGAGACTTCCTGACCAAGCCCTCCTGGAACCCAGAATCCACAGAGCAGGACTTGAAGATTGAGTATTTGTGTACAGAAGAGGGGTTACAATTTTCAAGGTGTTTTAGAAAGGTCTCAATGAAAAGATGGCATGAATAAAGACCTTCAGAAGGCGAGGAAGCAAACAGTAAGGCAGGACACACACACACACACACACACACACACTCTCTCTCTCTCTCTTTCTCGCTCTCTCTCCCACACACACATACTCCTGCACACACACTCACATAAACACACATACTGTAGACAGCAAAGCCTCCGATGTCATCCCCATCACCAAGTCTCGAACTTAAACAGGAGAGGGACAACATTAAGTTTGAGAATCCCTGTGCATCCCAACTGTCATTCGTACTTGTGTGATACAAGACTAATTAAGAAACAGCAGAAACTTGTACACGGACAGTCCTGCAAAGCTGCCTTTACAATGTGGCTGTGCCATGTAAGAAATGCAAGACCTTGGACAATTATGTCACTCGTCTAGGCCTCAGTTCTTCATCAAAAATGAGGATGACAATAGCTACTTCCCAGCGTGGCTGTGAGGATGAAATAGATGATGTATTTGAAGCAATAAGCAGACCATAACACATGGTAAATGCTCAAAATAAGCTGGTTCATTCCTAAA
Organism: Eumetopias jubatus; assembly: GCF_037043125.1. NCBI lineage: Eukaryota > Metazoa > Chordata > Mammalia > Carnivora > Otariidae > Eumetopias > Eumetopias jubatus. Next base: position 28,105,479 of record NW_028274814.1, read on the forward strand.
CGTCCAAACAGAAACTCCATTTTAAGCTCCACTCAAAAGCAGATACCAAGTGTTGCAAACAACAGTGTCAGCTGCTGTCTGCTTGAAATTTGAGGAGAGCAAGCCTTTACAATTAAGCACCATCTGAAGGCACACTAAGCCCAAGTTTTATTACAACAAAGCGTAAGAGATTATCTACATTTTGTGCTTACACTGGCTTTCTGCAGCATCCTATTTCTCAGAACAAGTGGGCTGGAGGGGCTTGGTCACTTGGGGTCAGACAGCACTGTCCATGAAAGACACACTGAAGGGAAAGGAGAGAACTGTTTCCATATAAAATCATTGTTTGGGGAGGTGGAGGAATTGACGGTTCGGTTCTTACTCCTTTCCTACCTGAGGATACCCGATTTTCCACCTCGCTGCACTCTGAAGGGAGCTGGTTTCAGATAAACAGCAAAGCCATGGGCATAACTCTGCAAGCACTTTCTCATGTCTCTGTTCTAAAGTAGAGTAGTGCCTTGGATGAACTAAACAAACAAACAAAAACAAGAAAAAACTGTAATACCAAGGACCCAGTGCTGACGCTGTTCACATGAAAACCATCAATAGTTGGAAACATGTGCTGGGTGCTTGACACTTATATCCTAAATGTGTTATGTGTATTGACCTCACGACAACCCTAAAGTGAGTAGTTAACAACAGGTGTATCTTTGAAGGTCAAAACAAACAACAAGACAGAACTCAGTTATAAGCTAAGACTGTTCAACACTACAGAGCGGGTAGTCCGGGGGTCAATGCTGAGGCTCTGACTCAGGCTCAGTGCTCCGGTTTGCAGACACATTTGAATACGAAAGCCACAGGCTTCCCAACTAATCGGTAATGACCAGAGCCCATGAGAAACTAGTTAAGGAGTTTTTTATTTTCCAAGAATAAATCAACTCTGTCAATGATAATAACTACAGCATAGTTGACGTAAGCTACGATGTCATACTGTGGGTTCTAAAGCACCAACTGCCAAGAAGAAAAATTACATATGTAATTTAGGGACAGGAACCAGAATCCAAGTCCAAATTATACCAAATTACTGGAAATCGCCTATAATATCATTCATTTCTTTGATGATTTGTAAATCAGTGGCTTTAGAACGAGGATGAAGATTTTACTATTCTACCATTACAATTCTTTTCAGAAGACCTTTTTTAACAACCAGATCAGTCACTATTTTGAAAGAGTATTTTTTTACTATGGGATATAAGAGAGGGTAGTATGATTTCACGTCCCCATTTATACTAAAACAGAACTCAAAAGTTAACGTGCTACTAAAGCCCTTCAAACCTATTTATAAGCTGTTAACCCTACAGATCCTCTAATTCCACCCTTCCCTACTCTGGCTCCCCCAAATAATTCAACTAATAGCTGAAGTTTCTAAGAAACCCCTGAGGTCAGTAGGAAAAAAAAATCAAGAAATGCTGCAAAGAACCCTGGAGTGTGGTAGAGCTGAAAAGCAGAGTTCTCCCCTAATGAATTTAGAAAGCTAATAGTTTCATAACTTCTCTCATTTTCTCCTACCTTTTTCTTTCTTAAGCTTAACAAAACATCACTTAAGATACTGAGGTAAATAATCATGTAAAAAAGCTGAGAGCCAAGAGCTGTTCTTGGATGATATTTATACCCGTGTGAAAGAAAAAAGTCATTATTTCCCTCAAATCAAAATACAATCACCCTTTCATGAAATAACTCACAAATAGGATGAAGAATTCAAGCAACATAAAATCAAAATGCCTTTTAAAACTTGAGAACAAGTCTGAGTAGAGTCCTGTGACAGTCCACCAAATAATACACTATCCAATGTCTACTTTAATGTCCCAAAGACTTTCCGGCACCAACTCTGACTCTCTGGGAGTACCTATTGCTATTCCGCAGGCACCCAGCCAATTTCTCCTCCAATTCCAAAGAACTTTCTCCTAGACATATAGTCTGAGAGAGCAGTGGTGAGAAACAGTTCTTACTTACTAATGGGATAAAACGATGTACCTGTGATAGGAAAGACACAGTTTCAGAAAAAGGTTTGTATGGCTTGCTGATGAGCCTGCATTTTCAGTCAATTAATCTTGATTTTGTCCCTCTTCTTCCTTCCTTTCACATTCCTTTATTTTAGGCGTCAGCCTGACCATCCAAATAGCACCTTAGAAACTAAATTAAATGCTTACTTGCAATGATCGCTATTCAAATAAAAGAGGAGATCTGATTTCATTAAGAAGTAAATTCAAAAGAAATTTTAGAACATTAACCAGAAAATTTATAGTCTTCAAGTTACTCTTTTATGATGGAATATAATATCATTATGATAATATTCTAAATACAAGGCACTCCCTATCTTCCTTCTAGTGAGCTGAAGGTTCGAGCTAGTTCTCTTGGGTTTTATGATCTTATTTGTGTGTGTAGATAGGTATTCCTCAAAAAACTAATCTGAAACTTAGATCATTACTTGTTTTACAGAAGGAGTCCTCACTTTACAGAGAATTTGGGACAAGCACCTTTTAAGTAGGGAGTATTTTGTCTTTATTTTAAATTCTATTTTCAACTTCCAGATACACACCTACTGCAAAAAGGGAGACCTGCCTAGTGTGTGCTGGAGTAGATATAAGATTTAGAGTTAAAGGACATCTGGGTGGTTCAGCCAGTTAAGCATCTGCCTTTGGCTCAGGTTGTGATCTCAGGGTCCTGAGATCGAGTTCCACATTGGGCTCCCTGCTCGGCAGGGAGTCTGCTTCTCCGTCTGCCACTTCCCCGCTTATGTTCTCTCTCTCGCTCTCTCAAAATTAAATAAATAAAATCTTTAGAAAAAAGATTTAGAGTTAAATATTATATGCTTACAATTAATTAAATTATATGAAAAGAAAAAGTAACAAATGCTTAGAATTCATCACTCCTGACGATGATCGTCTTCTGGTTACTTACCTGCAGGATGAGACTACTGTATGATAACGTAAGCCACCGGTTCTCTTCCAACACCGCATTCAGTGAAACTGACCGATGGGGAGAAGATTTTACATCTTGCAAATGGGCAAACGCTACAAACACAGAATGATTTCCTGTTTTGTTGGTTGTCTAGGCTTAAGAAAGTGACTGAGAAAATGTTGAAAATACAGATTAAATTTAAAAGTGTGTTGTGCCTGTAGCCCTTCCATCGTAAACAGCACCAAAAAAATGAAACAATATTTTGCCAGAACTTAAAAACCAGCATCTAACTCAGCAAAAAAGTCCCTCATACCATCAACGAATGAGGGAAGTTTCAACATACGTATTTGTTGTTTCACTTTTGTCTCACTCATGAACGGGGGAGAGGATACCAAGCACCCTTCATGTTTGTCAGCTGCACCGTAGTTTGGTCATAGGTGTAAGAGGTTAGCAAAATTCAGCAAGAGCATGCTGTGAAAATCAGGTGCCTACACGGAATCTTCAATAGAGAGCAGTGTAATAATAATTTGTAAATTGTGTACCACACATTTTTATGTTGGTAAAATTTATCATAAACTTGGGAATGCATTTATTTTCTTTTTTGGGGGAAGAGGGGAGCAGTTGTGAAACATCAGAACGCCAGTGAATGGGCCCGTCTTTAAACTGGCTTCTGAGTCCTTTCGATACACCCTCGCAGTCTTGGATCGCTTTCTTGCTCTCTGGTTTAACAAGATGTTCTAGAACACCTTGTAGATATTGTGCCCAGACTTGGAAACAGCCACTTTCCCGAGGAGCCCTGGTTCCTTTCAGGGAGAAATAAATTCAAGACAACAATCTGGCTCTGACGGTGCTCAATGCTGCTGGATTGGTCACTGTTTCTAGGCTTCCTCCCTGAGACCGGCTATTCAGACAGCGGCTCTCCTGGATGGGTCCCATAACGGTTAAAAGATCTTTTCCCCTTTAAAATCTTTTTTTGTTCTCCTTTCTATACCTGTACCTTCTAACTCTCTATTGAGTTTTTTGTTTTATTTCTGCTACCATGATTTCTAATTCCTGGGGGCTCTTTTAGTCTTGGAATGAATGGTTTTTCTGCTGCTTCTGCTTCTTCTCCTCCTCCATCTCCTTTTTATTTTTTTATTTTTTTAAAGATTTTATTTATTTATTTGACAGAGAGAGACACGGCGAGAGAGGGAACACAAGCAGGGGGAGTGGGAGAAGCAGACTCCCCACTGAGCAGGGAGCCCGATGCGGGGCTCGATCCCAGGACCCTGAGATCATGACCTGAGCCGAAGGCAGACGCCTAAAGACTGAGCCACCCAGGCGCCCCTCCAACTCCTTTTTAAAAACAGTGTCCTGTTCTTGCTTCGTGGTTACAATATTTCCTTTTATATTTCTCTGAGGATATTAGTAAAGAACTACCAAGTTTTTTTTTTCCCTTGCATGATTGTGTTTCCTCCAGGTTGCTTTTTTGTTTGTTTTGTTTTCTTTCACATTAGCAGCTTTTTCAATTGTCTGGTAATCCCTGGTTATCTGCTCATGTTTCAGAGTGGAATTAAAAAGCCAGTTGGGAGCTCTGAGTAAGTCAGTGGGGCTGGGGGCTTGTGAAGCGGGGACTTCACTTTAGAGGGATCTGACAAGGTTACTTAGTTGGAAAATGTCTGCTGCCACTATCTTTAGGTATTTCATCTTGGTCTGGACAAATGGGCATAGCTGTTTTCCAATTAAGTTTTATTTATTAAGTCAAGCTGCTGGCCAGAAAGAGTCTGTCGACCTCTGGTTTAAACTAAAGTAAAATAAGGAAAGCTCAGGTCAGAACTTCACATGATTGTCAACTATGTGAACAACCTCTTAACTAACTCATATCTAACAGTTTTAGAATACTGGACAAATATTCCCTCACTTCTTGGTACAATTTACAAGGGAACAGTTACAGGCATGACATATTTTGAAGTTAATCTCTATTTCCAACATTTTTCACCATTACTTTCTGAAGTCTAGACAATCAACAAAATAGCATTTGCTGATTTCTGTGATGTAAATACTCTTGCCGCAACTGGTTTCGAACTGCCAATGTCATGTCTCCAGTGGGGAGCTGGGAGGACACACACAGGGCCGCACAGTTATACAGTACACTCCACCCTACAGACACAGTAAGCTTAACCTCATGACAAAATGACGAGGATGTGATGAGTTCTGAGTACCTTTGCATTTAATATGTTATGCGATTGTAAATTATATGATTTAATTTTGAATAAAGGCTGTGTTTAACAACCAACCCACAAATTTCTGGAATACTTAACAACTGGTCCCTGGAGGAGGGTATGAGCCAGGTCCCAAACACCAAGGACTGGACAATCTGAACGTGAGTAAGGATAATAACCGCAATGGATTAACACCCATCAAATCTGTTTAAATCCATGAGTTCACAATGATACTTAGGGAAAAAAAAAATACACACACAAGTAGTTGATGACTGCTGGAAGAAGCTAGGGAATCAATTCATTATTTGGAAAACTGATGAATGAAGAAAAGAGATCAAACATTTATCCAGCCTTTCATTTATAAATTGTACCACTATGCAACCAAGTAGTGGATGAAGGGAAATTTTTCTTTATGGAAGAAATACAGCTGATAAAAGATAGAAGAAGGATAGGATTAGACTATTACCATTTTGCAACTTCCACTGACGGGTTCAGCCACACAAACACGCGCGCACGCGCGCGCGCGCACACACACACACACACACACACACACATATACACACACACAGACATGATGTGTCCCCAGATAGAATTACACATCTCCAACTATGAAATGGTGTCGCCCAAACAATCAAACCTGAAAGTGATCAAACTTTTAGATCCAACTCTATCTACAGGATATATAGAAGACCATGTAAAACAAAGCCATTAGGATACTATAAGCAAAATTCAGACGGAAAAATTCTACAAAACAACCAAATTTCTTCGACAAATATGCAAATGCAAAAGGGAAAGAGAGGGAGGAGAGACACACACACACACACACACACACACACACACACACGCATGCACACAGATATCAACAAATCACATGTGTTATTTGGATCCTGATTTTTAAAAATGGAAAATAACCAATAAACATTTATAACATTTATCAATTTAAAACTTGAAAAAAGACTGGTTATTTGACAATGTTAAAGAACTGTTAATTCTGAGGATAATACTATTGTAGTTATGCTAAAAAATCATTTTTATGTTTTTTTTTAAGATTTTATTTATTTATTTGACAGAGAGAGACACAGCGAGAGAGGGAACACAAGCAGGGGGAGCGGGAGGGGGAGAAGCAGGCTCTCCGCAGAGCAGGGAGCCCGATGCGGGGTTCAGTCCCAGGACCCTGGGACCAGGACCTGAGCCGAGGGCACACGGTTAACGACTAAGCCACCCAGGCACCCCATTTTTATGTTTTAGAGATGTATACTGAAACGTTTACTGGCAAATTAACATGATGTCAAGGACTTTCTTCAAAACAATATTAACGGGGGAGAAGTGTACAGGAATACAGACAGAATAAGTAAGACTGGCCATGAGAAGAGAGTGTTGAATCTGAGTAACTGATACAGAGAAGTGAATTACTCTAGTCTGTTCACTTTTACATGTTGAAATTTTTCTATAATACATTTTTTAAAATATTAAAATGCTTCAATAGCTCTCTTATCTCACTGAAAGTACATCTCACTCCAACCACAAGGCCTCTTATGACAATCCCTTCTAGTGTTACCTCCTTCCCACCCCTCTCAACACTCTGCCCCTCTATCACCATTCTGTATCAGCAGTATTGACCCCCGTGTCAAATATACAACCAGGTGCCCTTTGTTGGGTTTTGCTCAGATTTTCTCTGCACACTCTTTCTCCAGATGTCTCCCTCATCTCCTTTCAGCCTGTGCTCAGGTACTCCTTTCTCAGTATCTACCTGACTGCCGTATTTTTATTTTTTTTTATAGATTTTATTTATTTATTTGAGAGAGAGAGAGAGAGAATGAGAGAGAGAGAGAGAGCATGAGAGGGGGGAGGGTCAGAGGGAGAAGCAGACTCCCTGCTCAGCAGGGAGCCCGATGTGGGACTCCATCCCGGGACTCCAGGATCATGACCTGAGCGGAAGGCAGTCGCTTAACCAACTGAGCCACCCAGGCGCCCCAGTGACTGCCATATTTTTAATTGCAACTATCTTCCCCACCCCTAGCATTTCATTTCTCCTTATAATGCTCTATTTTTTTCGCATAGTACCCTCCCCAATAAATACTATACAAAATGTTATACAGTTTACTTATTTTGTTATGTTTATTCCTGTCTACTCCACCCAGTGAAGTATAAACTCCATAAGGGCAAGGATTTTTGTTTGTTTTGCTCACTTGTGTATTTTCTGTGTTCATAATAGTGCTTGGCACACAGAACCAGAGATTGATAAGTATGTGCTGAATAAGTTTAATAAAGGACCATGTACTACAAAGCCAGTATTTTAAATACTATCAATTTTTAACTTAAAATTTATGTATGGTATGAATTTTGCCTCCCACATATGACTTCCCCAAATTGATGGCATGAGTTGTCCTATCAATTCCAAAATAAAATGAATGCTCTCATTCATTGAGAGCAAATCAATGAACAGAGTGGTAACTGTCAAGTGTGCTTCTTAATTAAAACATAGCACAGATGTAATCTACAGGTATAGCACTGCGAACAGAAAATAACACCGAGTTTCATTGTTGTTAGCTGAGCAATTTACACAGAGGGTTCATCAGGAGATGGGAACCCATATATCAGGCAAATCCTGTCATCTGTCACTCAATGGCTCTCAACCATTTCTAATAAATACCCACTTTTTTAACATCAAAAGCTTTGAAGAACCCCAACAATACAGATGTCATTTTACTATACGTTTATTAGGGAAATACATCATAACAGAAAGCTCTGAACTAAGCTATACTAAATGAATTTGTATGTTATGAACCACAACTACCGTTATACACATTTAAAGTAGTTATGTACTATGTATGTATGTATACATTTATATGTATTTTTTACTTAGCCTACACATGATGCTTTATGCAATATAAATTTACACGTCCCTTGCAATAACCCCAAGTCTTCCCAGAAGTCTAAGATCTACAGGATGAAACCAGTGGTATAGCGTCTAAAATCTTCCTAATCAATATTTCAACCTTATAAATAAATGGGAGTATCACTTACAGAAATAGAATTTTTATTTATTTGAAAGAGTGCACACACACACACACACACACACACACAAGTGTGAGTGTGGGGAGGGGCACAGGAAGAGGGAGAGAGAGAATCCCAAGCGGACTCCCAGCTGAGCATGGAGCCTGATGGGGGGTGGTTTCCAGCTTAGGACCCATGAGATCATGACCTGAGCCGAAATCAAGAGTCAGTCGCTCAACCAACTGAGCCACCCAGGCGCCCCTAGAAATAGGATTTAAGTACAAAAATTATTCAGTAATTAAAAAAAAAAAAAAGCAACTAGTTCTTTATAGAGTCAAACTGCCTGGATTCAAATCCTGGATCCCCCAGTTACTAGTGTGTGACCTTAAGTTATTTATCATCCTTACACCTCAGTTTGCTCATCTGCATTCTACAGGACATTTCTGAGGACAGAAACAGTCTGTTAAGGTCTAGGGCTATTACAAGGAGTACATGAGTCAGTGTGGGTAATGCCTAGAGAAGAGTGTGCAGCACCCGAGTTACGCCAGCCAAGTGTCACAGGTGTCTACTAAGTTTCACCCAATCCAGAATTTGGTCTCCTGTCTCTCAAGCTGTTAAAAAATCACCATGTGTTATTTCTTTTTGTGATTAAAGTTTGGAAAGACAAAGTTGAAAAACAAAGTCTCCAAGCAACCCCACTATGAAGCATTTGTTGAAACACTCAACATTCGTTAAACTATAAATATATGTTTGCTGATAGGCTCTCCCGACACAGGACATTAAATATCACTTCGGCAGGCCTGACAACTGCCCAGTACTAGCGAGAGGACATATGACAGCCACGATACAGGTATGCAAAGGTACAGCATTCATGCCATTCATTGTTATTCTTCCAAAGCATCTTCCGTCGTAACATAGAGGACAGTACTAGCTAGCCTTTCCTTCCCAACAAAGTCAGCCTGAACTAAGAAGCCACTAGTGAGTGCACTAACAGCTTCATCGGAAGCTGAACTTGAAGGAATCCTTTCAGTGAAAACCTAAGTGGTCTCCCTGTTTCATATTTCACTTGCAAGAGGATATCCGGCAGCTCTCGAGGGACGGGGGAAGGTCTGTCAGCTGATGACGGGAGGCCTGCTGAGGCGGGCTCCACACACAGCTAACACTCAACTGCAGACAAAGTCTCCGACCTACATCCCGGGCTCCTTTAAAGTTAATCTGAACACACTGTACGTGGGAGGAAATGAAAAGTGAGTTTTTCTCCTTTACCATGGCACTGGGACTTCCTGAGGGTTTCATTCCACTGCTGATTGTCCAGAACTACTATTTCCTTCTAACTATTCCCAATTGTGTCTGTCAGACATAATTAGGGTTGCACACTAAAAAGAAGTGTGAAAATGTAATAGTGCCATTAAATCTGACAAATACTTTTTTTACTTTAACCCTTAGTACATCAGGAAAAATAGCTATTAGCATTTGACATCTGGGTCCAATGGAACCTTTACATTTTTAAGCCATTTTACAAATAATTTACATAAGTAAGAATAAAAGGAGAGCAAAAACTAGTTTATCAGAAATTGTAATAAGACTATAAACACAGCACACCCTTCGAAGCATGTAAATTTTGGTGTATAAGAGCATGGAACATGAAAAAGTATAGTCACACATTCTTTTAGCCAAAAAAAAATGGTTTTGGTTCTTGTTACAAAAATATGGTATCATAAGGCATTTCCTGGTGAATGACCAGCTGGATAAGAAAACCATACCTGAGAAACACTGTTCAGTTGTCAATTTTAGGTTGAAAATTCATCTAGCACATTGTCATCTGAAGACCCAGAGTCTGAGATTTCTTTTATACAATCAACTACTTTCATTTCTCCTCCTCCTTCGGTTTCCTCCTCTTCTTCTTCATCAACATCATCATCATCATCATCGACCAGAAATGTGGCTAGCTCTTTGTATGTATTTTTGATTTGTCTCATAATTGTAAAACGTGCCAGTTTTTCTCTTTTCCAATGGAAGTGGAAAATGAACAATTCCAAATTTTCAACTATATTCAGTGAAATCTAAAAGTAGACTAAAACATGGTGTTTCCAGGCCTAATGCATTCTTGAAGTAGAATATAATACTCTTTTTCTTCATTAGAAAAATGAAGGATGACAATTTATTTCGCTATTGGATCATCTTTATCTAGGCGATTCCATCGTTTTTTTTTTTTTTAGCATAATTGGGACTGAGTGATGAGCAATGAGTCATAATAAGATAATTCTTATGATGATAAATAAGCAAAATGCTTCAAGATACAGGAAAATATAATCCGTAAGATTGCACAATGTAATTTATAAAAGAGCTCAACAGAGCCATATGGTAATGGTAGGATAGAATGAGCTTTATTCAATTTATTAAAAAATGTAAATTTTCTCTTTTCTTCTTTTGAAAACCTCTAAGAAGGAATAAATATCATGAAATGCCAATACTTTCAAAGAGTAAGAACCGCTCAAGGAAAACACACAACAAAAGTGTTATATTAAAGAAGCAGAACGCAAGGGTGCCTGGGTGGCTCAGTCATTAAGCATCTGCCTTCGGCTCAGGTCATGATCCCAGGACCCTGGGATAGAGCCCTGCATCAGGCTCCCTGCTCAGTGGGGAGCCTGCTTCTCCCTCTGCCTCTGCTGCTTCCCCTACTTGTGCTCTCTCCCTCTCTGTGTCAAATAAATAAATAAAATCATAAAAAAAAAAAGCAGAACACAAATAATGTTGAATAAAAAGAGTAAAAGAAAATTGTATTAATTATTTCAACTACTAAATAATCTCTTCATAACTACAAAAGGGATGGGCACACTGAAAAAATCAGGAAAACTGCTACGTTAAACCAGGGAAAGTGCATTCATTTTTTAAAGTAAGTATCCCCAAATGGGACTTTGAAGATAATGTTTAAAAATCAAAACATGGAAGGAAAGTAGATACTAACAGATAATTTAAATTTTTTAAAAAGAAAATCTAGTTTCAGAAAAAAGAACATAAGGCTTTTGCTAAATGATAAAAGGGATTTTTCTCTGGATACAAGCTTCCTTAAGGAAAATAAATATTAAATCTATTCATTTGTAACTGCTCTAACAAAGTCGCACAGAAGCTAAATCATTAACAAAGTTGTTTTTCTTTCTAAAAGAAGCCAGTGATGGTCTAAGTTGTATGGTTTTTCTTATGACTTTGAAAAAATTTTTTGTCATTTAACTGGATATTCATTAACACTAACAGAAAAGGAAAGAGTGCCACCTACTGAACTGCAATCACTTTCGCATTAAAAAAGAAATCAATATTCTTATTTAGACTGCAGAATTTGAAGTCCCCAGCAAGAATAAAATGGGTAATTAAATATTACTGAGTATATTTAAACATTACCTTTTTGCTACTAAACTAATACTTGATAAAAATTAATTATAAGTTCAAATTAGTCTGATTACATGAATGAGAAATAATTAGCTTTAACTGTGCCCATGGTGGTGTATTAGCACAGAGCAGTAACAATCAGCCAACACCATCACAGAACATCACCATGCTCACAACAAAAAAAAGAGAGGGAAATTACTGCTTCTTTCTTGTGTTAAATTAGATGCAAATGACCATTCAAATTATCTCAAATGAAATTCCTAAATATGTCTAAGGTTTAGAAAAAGTTGATTCAAAGTTCCTAAAAGTAGATCAGTAAAACTAAAGTCTATCATTAAAAAAAACAATGGAAGAGACTCACAGAAATTTAAGAGGGAACTACAGAGATCTGGCCAACACAAACTGCACATCCGCCTGTGTCACTGTCTTTCTCTCAAAGCTAATCAATCGTATACAATTTTGAGTGATGCTATGGTCTTCAGGGTCAAAGGATCCCTGCCAGCTGGGACAACATCCCACTTCACCAGCACGCAGGGCAGTCCCCCAAGCAGCTGAGAGCTGAGCCTACTCTACGCCACGGCATTCCACACACCACCTCAGGGTTTCCAAATGTGAAAGACCTAGGGTGGACAGCATCACAAATGTGCACATTGACTGCCCTGTACGTGGGTTTTTTTTTTTCTGGATATCTTGGTATGACAACCATTATACTTGGAGCTGAGATCTTCAGGAACTTCAGGAACTGTAAATGTGGCGGGTTCTAAGAAGACCGTACTGAAGATCTACCATAGCAGATAACATTTTTCTCATTCATTTACAACAATCCAATGGAGGCTATTATTCCCATTTTATAAATGTGGCAACGAGGAGAGAGGAAAAAGTGAGTAGGCACACTCGGGAGAAAGTAAAACAATGGCTTTAAATTGTCATACTTCATTGAAATACCAAGTTACAAATTTTTGGCAGTCAAAGTCCTAACCTAGCAAACTAGAACCGAATGTTTAATCTCTTAATTAAAAAAAAAAAAAGCTGTTAGGTGTTTTCGAGCAATTTCTAAGAATTCAATGAATGTTAATTCAGTGTCCTACAATGACAAACAGGGTCACGGTTAAACATACTCACTGCACCTGAGGTCAATGAAAGGAGAGCCTTTGCATCCCCAGTATGGTACCTGGCACAGAGTGGATACTCTAAGTTAAACTAGTAATAATAACAGTAAGAACAACAACAATAAGTAGACCTGGCCTTTTTTAAAGCAAGTGTATCCACTGCCCTTAATAAGCAACAAAGTCTGCACTGTGTCTCAGGTTCATGACAGATTACACAGTCTTGAACCCTACGGGATTCCTTTTTTTCAAAAATAAATACATGGTCATGTTAGACCACTGCCTGAGGGATATGAGATCCATTCCAAATTTTAACTCCAGATCAGGCCAGTCTGTTTAAGAGCTGGATATTTAGATTACCCACACAGTCTCCCAAACCTTGGCTCCTCTCTATCATACTCTACAATCTATCACTGAATGTCGTCCATCCACTAGCTCTCAAGTCTGGCCCTTCCTCTGCCCCTCTTCTTCATCACAGCCAGGATCCAGGCCCCAACATCCCTGCTCTGGATGACTACGAAAAGCAGCTCTAGAAACACTCTTTTCCCACAGCCCCTTCTGTCTTGAGTTTACCCTTCTCTCTTGAGTTTACCCTTCTCACTGCCACCAGAATTCACTAATCTCAGCAGCTCGTCCCAGCTTCTTAAAAATACCCAGATTTCCTCATTCCTTATAGAATACTGGGTAGATACCCCCTATTATAAATTAAAATCATATGTTACTATTAGTCTCATCTGTCTTTCTCCATATAGATCGGACTCTACGAGGGAAAAGAAGGCCCTTTCTTTTTCTTTCACCTCCGTATCTCCAGCAATAAGCAGCATGCCTGGCGTACAGTGGGCTCTCCACAACTACATGCACGACTGGCAGTGATTTTGATTCCCCTTGAGCACCACTGGCACAAGATCAGTATATAAGCACCGTAAATGAGCAAACAACTTTATATTGCTTATCAGAAACAGGAAAGCCCTATGTAGCTAGGGCAGATAATTAGCTAAATAAAATGCAATTACTGCAATTACTGAAAAGATTTGAATTCAGGAAAGCAAGACAGAATAAATCCTAACTTACAACAAAAGCATTAACTTTGGGGTTTTATATCGTCACCCATGTAACATCTGTTGCCCTACGCCTGCTTGACCTCCCTCTCTTCTCACACTCAACGGCTGTGTGACTTCAGGCAGGTTACTTTTTGAGACAGCTTCCCCAACATTCTGAAGAAATTTCCCTAAAGACAGCAGTAACTTTGTCCATGTCTTGAATTTACCTCTCAGGCAGCCTCAGAGCACTTTAGTTTTGTGCAATAAAAGGTGAAATGCAGAATGAGTACAGGCTTGAAAGAGGGAGCAAGGCCAGTGTAGGTTCTTGAGAAAAACAAAATCAATAATTAAAAAAATACATCGTGTGAGGTAGAGATACATATTACAGGGGTACCCAGAGGAGCATGGCGAGGCAGCAGAGCTCCAAATCAGCCTGAGCAAAGATATGGAGGCCCACAGTTCCTTTTGGGAAACAAAAGCAAGTTTGTGATTCTGGAGATTAAAGCCTGAAGCAATGAGGGGCAGAAAACTAGTAGGTAATGGAGGCAGAAGTCTGGTTTTAGACAGCCCTTACGTTCTCACTGAGATATCTGGGATTGAAACGTCACAGGCAAGTCACCACATATCAGCCCTTGATATCCTTCAGATGCAACCTTTTGGCTCCGATGCTGCAGAACTAGAAAAACAAACAACACGATGCATCCAGGAAACAACCCTGGATACACAAAATAAACTTGGCCAGGACCCTTGCACTCTAGCCCTGCAAGGTAACAAAGGGAAAATATCTGAGTGTCAAGGGCAAGGCAACGACATACTCATGGAGGGGTTAGGAGTGAGGTTAGACTTTGGAGGCCAGAAGAAATTCTGCAAGCCCGTCCATTGAGAAAACTGGTTTGATGATGGTACCTCTCCACTTAGGAATGGCATACCCAAGCAGAGCACATTCCAATAACCACAGAAAGGCCAAAAGTGAGCAGGGAGGGACATCTTATCCAACTACCTTCAATTCCAGTTCCTTGTGTAGGACTCAACACATAGTGGGCACCCATAATGACAGCACCGAGTGTCATCGACTAAATCCTGATCCAGTTCTGCTCCCAGTTCACAATGTAATTCAAGGTGCATTAACACACCCTTTTTCTGGAACTTCCATTTCTCCTCTGTAAAGTGGGAATGAGACTAGCATCTGCCTTTAGGGGTTGTTTCAAGATGAAATGAGATAATGCTTATGAACA